>NC_139966.1:51163632-51353632 GCF_963993115.1 Abramis brama | reverse complement strand
CTCACACATGACCGTTACGGTTCAAATGTAAGGATTATAAAGCATTTTTTATTGTCCTGCTAATATTTTCATTGACCTGTATCACAAAAAAGCAACATATTTTATATATCAGAAAAGAAAACCTGCATTTTTCTAGATGTTCTTCTGTTTTCTTTTAAAAATCTAGATTAATTATTTTTATTATTTTAATTGTCAAATACTTTGTTCAAAAAATAATTAAACCATTATATTAATATAAATGTTTAAGGAAATGTATTAGTAATAGCTGGAAATTATACATATATATTGTAACTCTTCAACATATATTATATATATGGAAGCTTGTTTCCACCACCAAATAAAAAAATAATAATAACGGTAATTGCGACTTTTTATGTCACAATTGTTTTCTTGCGATTGCGAGTTTATATCCCACAATTATTTTTATATCCCACAATTCTCACTTTTTTTCTCAGAATTGTGAGATATAAACTTGAAATTGTGAGAAAAAAGTCAGAATTGGGAGACAAACGTGCAATTCTGAGAAAAAAAAAAGTCATCTCACAATTCAGACTTTTTTCCTCACAATTTTATATCCTGCAATCCTGGACTTTTTCTCAGAATAGTGAGATATAAACTCGCAATTCTGAGAAAAAAAATATAATTTAAGTTACCTTTTAATTTTTACCTTTTTACCTTTACCTTTTTATTCTTTGGCGGAAACACACTTCCATAATTACAAGCAATGCTGGAAAACAATGGCACAACTATTAAAATTTTACAGATTTATTTTTTTATTTTCCAACCCAGAGCCATCTAATGGAGTCATTCTTGCAATTTATGTAAAAAACTCATCTATGTCAGCCTGCTAGATAATGTTAAGTTGGTGACATTAAAATCCACAGAAATTTTCAATGTTAAACAAAAAAAATGAATTTGGCATAAGTGCATAAAAACCTGTATGATGTAGCAACAACACAGAAGTGGCCTGATTGGTCAAATGACATCCCAATTGTTGAACCCTGAGGTCATGGCCTAGTGTTTTACACCAGTCATGTTTAGCCAGGAAATACAGGTTCAAATCCGGCCTATGGTGTGTCCTGATCCCATTTCCCTCCTAATAATTTCCTGTCCTGTCTCAAAAGTATCAAAACCTTAAAAAAACATAAGCAATAGAGGTATGATGTTATTAGATTTCCCTATATTTAAATGTACCCTTGCGTCTCTTTACTCTGCAGAACTGCTTAAGTCTCATCTACACTGTTCATGTGGATGGCCTCACCGTTCCCATGGAAACGGTGATCGGAAACCTTCTCACCTGCATTATTCCTATAGCTGGAGGCTCTCAGGTAAGAAATGCGCACAATCTAATATGTTTTAATCCAAAACCATTGTCTATAAATACTGTTTTTTTATCCAACACAAGACTGGTTGTCTCTTGATGAATGAGTGTTTTTCTCTGGAGGGATTCTTTTCAGAGGTTAAAGACACATTTGTAAATAATCCTGTGCATCATGGGTAGTGTGGATGATCTGCACTATTATAGATGCCACAGATGCTCTAGTCTTAATTCTGTCTCAGAATGATGTTCTCCTGATGACCATGAATACTGTGTGTACATAATGTACATTAGTGCACTTGATGACAAAAATGAGCATAACATATAAGGGTAATCCTAGTTCATTTTGATATTTCACTACATAAATTCATTAATGACCAATTAAATTATTTAAACCCTATATTAGGTTTTTAAAGATTTAAAGGGACAGTTCACCCGAAAATGTAAATTCTGTCATTTAATTGTTACTCCATTGAATGACTTTCTTTTTTCTCTCTCTGTGAAACACAAAATAAGATATTTTGAAGAATATCCAGACTACTCTTTTCCATATAATGAAGATGATTAGGGGTTTGAGGTGTCAAGCTCCAAAATGACACAAAAACACTATAAAAGTATCTTAAATGTAGTGTATGTGAATCAAGCGCTATATTCTGAGTCTTCTAAAGTCATAAGATCACTTCATGTGAGGTTGTACCTAGAGCTTGACTGCACAAAACTCCATTGAGTTTCATTATGTGAAAAAGACTGGCCCATTTCTCCTTTTGTGTTCTACAAAAGCAAGTCATATGGATTGGAACAACATAACAGTTTTATTTTTGAGTGAACTATTGCTTTAAATATGATTTTTTTTTATAACATGCTCACGTTATCATTCTCAAGTTCACGTTTGGTTTTTGTGTTACAAACAAATGATTCCCTCCCCTCAAGTGTAAACCTGACTCCCTTGTGTTCCAGATAAATGACCCCCCTCTTTGTAGTTTAACTGACTGGCTACTGGGTTGTTTCCAGGTAACATTTGCCTTTGAGCAGCTTCAACCAATCAACCCATTTGTGATTCTGCCTGATAATCAATCGTCAATCTATGCTCTGCATTTCTCAGTCATTTCGAAATCACTGCTGCTCATGCAAATCAACAACGTGCCTGATTTCTTTCTGACTCTTTGGCTGCGATCGATTGCACCTGAAATGCATTAATCAACTTTGTTTTGGTGACAGTTTTTTCATCTGCTTATTGTTTGTTTTATGGGACAGTGTACAGATAAACACTTAAGCACCTCCTCACACACGCAGAGGCTTATGGGGCCAGTCTTTGTGTCCTGGTTGGCGTGGATTGAACATATGGGCTGGGATGGTGGCAGATGGCGTCTAAGCACACTGCAGTGTGTATGAATGACAGCCTCAGAAACACACAAGCTACAGCTTCAGTGCGGCGTTTCCATTGGTTCTCTTCTATCTTGTGTGCATTGGAAAGGGATTATTTTGTGTATTACCAGTACATCATTTGTAAATTTGGTTGGTTTTGACCTTTCAAATGATGATGGATTGAATCTGAATCAATTATTAATTGGATCAGCCATGTTTGAAGCCATTATAAAATGCAGATGCGAAATACTTTTCTTATCCTCATTGAGACTTTAACTTGCCAGAATAATTTTTTTAGTAGTATTGTCTTAAAGGTAACGCTTTACAATAAGATACCATTAATTAACGTTAGTTAGCGTTAACTAACATTAACTATTAATAACGTTGGTTAATAAAAATACTGTTCATTGTGAGTTTGTACCAGGTTTTAATTACGTATTAGTAAATGTTGAACTTAAAGGTGCACTATGTAACTTTTTTTTGTTCAAAATTAACAAAGTCAATACACCATCAATCCTTTTTCGAAGACGTGTTCTTGTCTTACCTTGACTTACTATGGTAAGCCTGTTATAAGTGTTTAATAAGTGTTAGATAAGTGTTTTATATTTCAGACCAAGCGGGATGCTTTTCGCTGGAAATTGCGTACGTGTGTTTTATATTTCAGACCAAGCGGGATGCTTTTCGCTGGAAATTGCGTACGTGTGTCACTCGCTCTTGCGTGTCGTCATATCCGTAATTAGAGAAAAGTTGCTCCGGCTACTTTGACGCGTGAATGGTGTGGCATAGATTAGTTGTCACAACGAGCCAGAAAGGCTGAGCTCAATCTGTAAAATATCAAACATGCCTGCCCTGGATATAATGAATGTCTTTGTGATCGAGACTAGACGTTTGGCAAGCATCTGTGTGTTGGGATTGGGAAGCCAGTGGAATTGGTGAGTCAGGTGTGACTTGGTCTTAAATCTGTGCGTGTATAAGCCAGCAGTGCTGAAAATCCATAGAGTCTCAGTTATTTTGGACTTCCTGGAGGGCATGTTTTACTGTCCCTGACCCAGGGCCGCAATGCTGGGTAAAACACGTCTGTCTGTTTTCCCAGTTGCAAGATAATCCATACCGATAAGGCCATACCAGAAGTCCTCAATGTAATATCTAATCTGTTACGCAAGTCAGAGTTTCCCAGGCCTCACTTTCTGTTTCAGTAAAGGTTTAACCTGTTAGAACGGCAGCTGTATTTTCATATTCCTGTGACCCTTGCCCTCACAGCTGTGTTTTATCATAACTTTGTGTTGTGCATTTTTGTCATGTATTTCCTTGTTTTCTTTTTGTTTGCTCTTGTTTTTTTTATTGCAATGTCTCTCAATTTTGGTGTGACTAACGGTTTGTGTTTTTTGTTGCTGTGTGGTTGCTAATCTAGCCGGGCCAGGACGACAGAGAGGAGAGCTCGGTACGCCCCGTTTGATTTAGTTCAGCTCTTTTTCTTACTGTCAGTTCTGCTTTCCCCTCATTTTTGGCTCCACCAATTAAAACACATGCTCATCATCAGGGGAACCAATTAGATCATAGTAATTCAGATAAAAAGGAATCCAGTATGTGACTAACCATTGTTTAAGACACTATAGTCTGTCTATCTGTCCGTCTATCTGTCCATCTATCTATTGTTCTATCATTCTGTCTATCGTTCTATCTATCTGTTTTTCTATGTATCTTTCTATTGTTTTATCTATCCATCGATCCATCCACCCACCCACTCACCCATCCACCCACCCACTCACCCATCCACCCACCCACTCACCCATCCATCCATCCATCCATCCATCCATCCATCCATCCACCCACCCATCCATCCATCCATCCATCCACCCATCCATCCATCATCCACCCGTCCACCCATCCATCCGTCCATCCACCCACCCACTCATCCATCCATCCATCCATCCACCCACCCACTCATCCATCCATCCATCCATCCACCCACCCACCCACCCACTCATCCATCCATCCATCCATCCATCCATCATCCATCCATCCATCCATCCATCCACCCATCCATCCATCCATCATCCACCCGTCCACCCATCCATCCATCCATCCACCCACCCACCCACTCATCCATCCATCCATCCATCCACCCACCCACCCACCCACCCATCCACTCATCCATCCACTCATCCATCCACTCATCCATCCACTCATCCATCCATCCATCCATCCATCCATCATCCATCCATCCATCCATCCATCCATCCATCCACCCATCCACCCGTCCACCCATCCATCCATCCATCCACCCACCCACCCACTCATCCATCCATCCATCCACCCACCCATCCACCCACCCATCCATCCATCCATCCGTCCATCCATCATCCACCCATCCACCCACCCACTCATCCATCCATCATCCACCCGTCCACCCATCCATCCATCCATCCATCCATCCACCCACTCATCCATCCATCCATCCACCCGCCCACCCATCCATCCATCATCCACCCGTCCACCCATCCATCCATCCACCCACCCACCCACTCATCCATCCATCCATCCACCCACCCACCCACTCATCCATCCATCCATCCATCCATCCATCCATCCGGATGAATTTTAAATATGGAGGGACAGCAATTTAGCATTTTTTCCTCTATTTTAATCTTTACATTTTCACTATATATGTTCATATATTCAATAATGTTCTTCAGTTTGACCTACTGACACACCATAAAGAAGGATAAAATGTGCATTGCATGGCATTTCCATAATCACTTAAAATTCCCATATTTGGATGATAATTTTAAGTGCGCAATGATTAGGGTTGTCACAAATAATCACCATGAATGCATGATTGCAAATTACGCTTCTATGCAGTTCCATGTGTCATTGCTGTGGATTTGTCCTGTCGTGAGGTTTCATTACAGCAAGCATTTTATGAGGGTGTGTAACGTGCACATGCTCTAATGCGAGGCTGTTAAACGCTTATGTGTGTGCTGTGGCTGTTTGAAGTGATGACATAACCCCCCCCATGCTGTCATTTTACAGCTTCCTCTTTACTTCCTGTCCTGATGTGACATTTACCCTAAAAGGGCTGGTTTCTTGACACCTACTGACTTCACTTCTGCCTGAATATATAAAATCAGTCCTAATCAAAAGTCCCAAAATGTCCATAACAGCAGCATGTGTTGGGCTGCGTGGATGGATGATAAGGACTAATTACAACTGTATAATGCAAATGATTTCCTTTGGCTGATCGCTAACTGACTTCGATGAATGCTTATCAATGAATCTTATTATCTCTTGCTAAATTTTGAAGAGGAAATGTTTGTCATTGTCTCGCATTGCTCTAAATATAACCTTTTTAGTATGACCTTACCTCATTATATATAATGCAAAACATTGTATTATTCACTTTATACTCCTAAAAATTTAAATTGTGATTTTTAAGATTCTTTCTGATATTCAACAGCAAATTTTCATCCTCACCCTGAACGTTTCCAACTTTTTCATTTGTAACTTTCACAAAAAAGCAGTTATTGTAAATGTGATTTATTCATAACAGGAAATAGATGTTATTTTCTGTTTGGTGTTGGTTTCTAATTGGAGAATGGCTTTGAATTATTTTTTCCCCTTCTAAATAACCTCCTGTCTCTAGCTCACTCTACGACCATCCTGCCGCGCACACATTAATCTTTCCCATAATGCCGTGGTGGAGGTGTTAGATGGTGGTGCTTTTCTTTTAAAGATGAGCTCACTCACATTTCTCATCTCCAATCTCTTTCCCCCTCATCTTTATTTTTGTTCTCTCGCTCTTCTTTTGGATTCTACAGAGGACCATAACGCTTGGTGCGGGTGACAGACAGGTTATCCAGACACCCATAAACGACTCCCTTCCTGTAAGCGGCTGCAGCGTGGCCCAGCTTTTCAGACAGCTCGGTAAGCCAATCAGCCGCAGGCTTAGGTGCTAAACAGCAAATCAGCCTCATTAAAACAGCAACAGTTAGTGTCAAGTGTCACATGTGGACGGTGTAATATCCACTTTGTGTTGTTAAATAAATAACAGAGGAAGTGGGACTGATATTTTTAGGCTAAGTTCTCTCTCTCTCTCTCTCTCTCTCTCTCTCTCTCTCTCTCTCTCTCTCCTCTCTCTCTCTCTCTCTCTCTCTCTCTCTCTCTCTCTCTCTCTCTCTCTCTCTCTCTCTCTCTCTCTCTCTCTCTCTCTCTCTCTCTCTCTCTCTCTCTCTCTCTCTGCAGGAATTGCGAATGTTCTCTGTCTGTTTTGTGCTGCTCTGACAGAGCACAAGATCCTGTTCCTCTCCAGCAGTTATCAGCGTCTAACGGACGCTTGCAGAGGTTTACTGGCCATCATGTTCCCACTAAAGTACAGGTAAAGAGGGATCATATGTTGCCAGCGAATTTATTTCTTTATTTGCTTAATGTAAAACATTTTAAACATCCCCATCCATTTCTCCCCCTACCATAGTTGTTCTTAAAAGTTTTGAATAAATTGAATTTAAATAAAAGGTGAAATTTCTGGTTGATTTAATAATAATATTAATAATATTATTAATAATAATATTTTTATTTATTTATTTATTTATTTATTTATTTATTAGTGCTGTTATTACTATGGTCATGATTATTATTATTATGATAATATATGATAATAATCTGCAATTTATAAAAATACAAACTAATTTCACAAAATAATACATTTTATTTATTGCTTTATATACAAAATTTTCAACATCACCATCTGTTTTTTCCCCCGTTTTGAATAAATGTAATTTAAATAAAAGGTAAAATTTCTGATTGATTTTTGATAATATTATAACAATTTGTTTATTTGTTTGTTTGTTTGTCTGTCATTGCTGTAATGTATTTATTATTATCTGTATTAATAGATTAATTAGATTAAACTACAAATAGCACAAAATAATAATACATTTGATTTGCATAGTGCCTTTCATGCATAAAATGCAGGTCAAAATAGATCTTCAAAATATAACAGAATATAAAAACATTTTTTTTTAAATGTATTTATTTATTTATTTATTTACTTACTTACTTACTTACTTATTTATTTAATCTGATTAAATGGCTCTTTTTTTTTTTTAAAGAGAACACCCAGTTCTGTTTTTCCATTTACTTTTCCTGTTCATCCTAATCTTGTCTTCATCTCAATCCTCTTCCATGACTTTTTCCCACTCTCTCCAGTTTTACATATGTTCCTATCTTACCGGGAAAGCTGCTGGAGGTGCTCAGCACGCCGACGCCCTTCATCATCGGAGTCAACTCATACTTCCGCTCGGAGACACAGGAGCTGGTGAGATGGAGTTTTTTCCTTTCCTCTTTTCATCCTCTGTGCTGTGAGGCTGAGGATGTTATGCTTTTTAGATCAGGTTTGATCAGATATCTGACATATGGTGCTGTGTAACGCATGAAATCACATGTAAGATGATACAGCGTTCCATGCCATGCACAACATGGGATTAGATGCAGGAATACATGTTCCCTCATACGCCCGAGTTGGTTTATCTCAACTAGGTTTTGGCCATTTTAAAAGTTAATAAGCATATTTATTTAGCTATTGTGCCTGATTATGTGTTTGGTTGCATTTGTTATCTGGTTTTTGCATCAAATCTGTAACCCATGTTTTGTGGGCTCATTATCCAGCAGTTTATTTAACATAAACACTGAATTATCATGGATTTATTTCGAAGGCCATGCAATAACATGTGACTGGTTCCTTGCCCTCGCATATTTTACACGATTTGTTTAGAATTTCTGGTGATAAAATCCATTCAATGGTAAATTCCTGACCCATTTTTCTGAGTTTTATCTTGTTGAACAAATATTACCTGCTGTTTTTTTGCACTGCCGAGTGCCTTAACAATAGGTATTTACTCCAACAATTAAACCTGCTTGACTTTGATTATCTTGGTTAGCTTAGTTCAGGGGTTTTCAATCCTTTAAATGCCATTGACCCCCCAAAAATGATCATCTTCATGCCCCCATCCTAACATTTTAAAGGCATCTATTTAGTCTCTTGTATAACGGCCCAATTTATATTTTCCTGCTCGTTATAGCACTGTACTATGCATTATTTTTTTATTTGCTTATTTATTTACTTTTCTTATTTAATATAATTTCTCTATTTTTATGTAATTATTTATTTATTTTAATCTAATTTTTATTTATTTTTTAATAAATTATTTTATTTATTTATTTATTTTTTATACAGTTTTTCTCTACACATTTAAGCCACCCTGGCTCAGTTTACGAGTGAATGTTGGACATCCCTGAGCATGTTTACATGCGGTGATCTGTATGTAGTTGAGTTCAAATGAGAGATGATATGATTATGATTCCAGGGAATGATACTTGACCTGAGGTCACTTTGTTTGGACCTGAACATTCCAACATGTCAGAAGAATTTTAAACAAAAGACATTTGCGCAGGACATTGGGTCTCATTCAATAACTTTTTTTTTTTTTTTGTCAGAAAAGCTTGAATCGGGTCTGATGTGCATCGTTTAACCAGTTTGGGCTTGTCTAAAAGAGTTATTCCTTTCCCTGCTTTTGAAATATGAGTTGATGCTATGCATCTGCCCATATAGAACAATGTAGTTCAATGTGGGTCCATATTTACCCGTCTGCGTGTGTTATATTCACAGCTCGACGTAATCATTGCAGACCTGGACGGAGGCACGGTGACCATTCCGGAGTGTGTCCACATATCCCTGCTGCCTGAGCCACTTCTTCATCACACACAGACGGCCATCTCCATGGTAATAAACCCGTTTTACCCGTTAGGTGGATGTAAGGCAGTCTCGGCGTTGAGTAATCACTGGCAGAGATGACATTGTCATAGTGAAATTGACTTTCACGTTTTTAAAGTAATTGAACAAGCCACAGTACAGGTTGAGGAAGTGTGGCGGGTTTAATAGATCGGGGCTATAAAAACACATTAAATAAATATTTATCTTTATAATGAGGTAAATAAATGGTTCTCGGCACACATTACTCAACCATATGTACTTCCTTGTTTAAGTTACGCTCACTGAATTGCTAAGAAGATGATTACAGGCAGCTTTATAGTGGTTTAAAGTAGTTATAGGGCAATATTCTATATTATTGTAGTTGATGGGGAAAAAAGTGCAAAAACATGTGGAGGGTCCATAAAACATTTTATTACTTGTTAGTTACGTATTTACTTATTATCTCTTTCAAAAGAAATTACATTTAAAGGTATTTTTTACCCTTGAGATCGCCTTTTACACATTTTAAAATTAAAAAAGTGTTAATTCTATAATTTATAAATACTGTATGTATTTTTTTTTTAAATGTTCTGATACTGATTTAAAAAAAAATCCCTTCAAAACACTTTTTATACAGGCTCTGACAGAGGATAAATATAGAAACGCAAGCGGAAATATCATATTTAATCTCTGGTTTTTTGTTAACAATTAGGAAACACATTTTCAACTTCACAGAATGAGGTATGAGTCAGTTTCATACCTGGATCTTTTCTGAAAGGAAGTTATTTTTCTTTTCAGGAAAGGGACAATAAATAGGGTTTTCCGTTCTGTGCTCATACCTAAAAGTGTCCGATTGTCTGTCTGTGTTGTTTTAGATTGCGTCACAGTTGTCACAGAAAGGTCCTTGTGTGTGGCATTCACATTTTGCCCCTCTGGAAACGAGCCCAGAGTCCCTCGATATGCGTGTGTGTGTTTTTCCTCAGTCTCGCAGACACTCTGCTGTCTCTCTGAAAAGTGCGTCTGTGGCGCCAAGGCATACAGACCATCCCGGCAGAGGTGGCAGAGGTTGCGTATGTGTGTTTGAGCGAGGAGGGCTCACATAACCGCATCCCCTCAGGGAAATTGATGATAATCATGGCTGAGAAAAGAGATTGCCATGCCTCAGTTATAAACCCATTTCATCTGTTTAATTGCCTGGAAAGCGTGGGGTTTCTTTGTTTTCTTTTTCCTGATCCTCACTGTTCTTTATCCAAAGATTAAAGATGCTTCCGATAGTTGTGTAGGCAACTACCGTCTTTGGTTTTTGTCCTATGCCTAATCCTGTACCTTATGAATTAGCTAAGTGAGTTTTGTTATTAGCTCCAGCTCCGGACGGCAGCTTTCTGTAATTACAGGAGCGCTTATGTGCACAGATGAGCCAGATATGGATACTTTCAGTGGGAATTGTATATCAAATCACAGTTATGAAGACATTTGCACCTAATTTTTCAGTCGTCACTGAAAGCAAAAATTAAAACTATAAATTTAAATTGAACTATATGGAATATGATTTCACTGTGGGCTACACAGTATATAACACGCCAAACAGCTGATGAAATAACATTGCTGTTGTGGCTGGACAAAAACTCAAAGAAAATCTGATTTGTTGCTTTGTCATGTGACGGACACAATGAACATTGTGTTTTAAACTGTTGCTGCTGACATTAAACTGATTTATGACTTGACGCTTAAAATGGTGGCATTGTTAAGTAGGGGTGTAAAAATGTGTGGTGCACCAATGAAAATTCAGTGCATTCATTACAGAATTAAATAATCAACTATAATAATAATGTTATGCTGTAATAAATTACGTTCATGTCGGATCCAGATTATGAAAAGCCACCACATCCAGACAGTGTTGTTAATTATTAACAAAAAAAAAGTAAAACTGTTCAAAATTGTTTTCGTTAATTAAAATAAAGCTGCAAAAATAAAATATACATATTAGATGACAAACTTTCAGTTAGTTGCTGAAGATTTTTTAATTAATAATAAATAAATAAATAAATAAAAATAAATTAAAGCTTAAAAAATAATAGTCAAATTAAAATGAAAACTGAAAATATATACTATAATGAAACATTAACCAATGTGCCTTCAGCATATTTTTGAGAACAATTATGAATTACAACCAAATATTTAGTGAATTATTCAAATTTTGACCAAACATAATAGTCAGAGCAAATATTTACATCCGCCATTGTTTGTATTGTAGAGTATTTTCCTTGAAAAGAAAATTTGACATCAGTTTTGCTTCTTATCACTGTGACTAGGTATATATAGCAGGCAATTAAGTAGAGGGATTATACTGTAATCTTACTATATATGTATGTTTTGTGTAATAAAGGTTCTTGATCCAGAGCTGGAAGTGTCTGATCATGCGTTTCCTCCACCTTCCATTCAACCATCCACACCTAAGATTCAGGTATTTCTTTGAAAATTTCTTTTTAATCCATAAATGTTTTTCCTCCTTCCTTGTGTCAAAGTCAAAGTGTCAAATGTAGAAATGTGATTGTTTTTTTTATTGATGTTGAATCTTTTATGGTTTTATCGTGACATTGCAGGAAGTTATTGTTTTACGAGAGTGTCATTGTTTGGTGTGTGTGTGTTGTAGGATAAAGAGATCCGCGCTGTCTTCCTGTGGCTGTTCGCGCAGCTCTTTCAGGGCTATCGATGGTGTTTGCATATAATTCGCATCCACCCTGAACCCGTCATACGCTTCCATAAGGTACTGAAGACCCCCGAATTCAATTTCACACAGAAAAAATGGTAATACAGAAGCATGAACAGGCCTATAAAGCTTGTTGTTTTTTCTCCAGGCTGCATTTTTGGGGCAGAGAGCACTAACTGAGGACGACTTCCTGATGAAGGTGCTGGACGGCATGGCCTTCGCTGGGTTCGTGTCTGAGCGGGGTCCTCCGTACCGAGCCACGGACCTGTTTGATGATGTGAGTCATGGGTGTAGCTGACATCCAATAGGAAATTGAGAAGGATGCCTTCTCTTTGTGTTGTTCAAGCTTTCTGATCTTTCTCCCTCATTTCCTTTGACCGTAGCTCATAGCCAATGAGGTGGAGCGCATTCGACAGGAGACAGGACATCCTCATAAAGTGATGAAGCATGTTAAGGAGCTGGCGGAGCATCTTTTCAAAAATGTACGTTTTTCATGTGTCGTATCTGCCGTGCACCATCTCTAATTTGTCGCAACATTAAAAATAAAACATTTCCAGGTCAAAATTGACACTAAAACAGGTTTTTGTTCTTTTACTTTTGTTTTACACACAACTTTTTATTTTTTACACCAATAAAGAATATTTGCGGTTAGGGATGCGCAATATATCTGTACAATATAAGTTATCAGCCAATATTTAAAAAATTATTAGTGTTTTCTCTCACTTAAAAGGATAGTTCACCCTAAAATTCAAAGTTAAGTCATTATTTACTAACCCTGTTATTGTTCTAATGCCATATGTTCTTTCTTTCTTTCTTTCTTTTATGCATTATACCTTTAACGTTTATCTAATTAATTAAATATTTAAATTCACTAATAATTGAATTGTTCATTGTAATTGTTATTTTAAATCTCAAAATAGAGATTAATTTTCCATAGGAATTTACAATTTACATTGATTGGATGTTTTAAATTTAGCATAGCATTTTAATATTGCCATTATTTTTAAAATATAAATACATATGTTACATTTAATTATATTATAATATTATAATACATAAGAATTGGCTTTACATTAGGAAAATAATTTTTCAAAATTTTGTCAAGAACTCTAAACACAAGTTTTTCTGTCAGGAAAACCCATACCCAGCGGTGACCATGCACCGAGTTCAGAGGACCGCTGAAAACGTTCTGCACCGGTTACCACTGTCCGTTTTCCCTCACCTGGACGAGGTCTCCGTGCAGCTCTTTATAGACCACGCTACAGCAAAACTCAAAACCGCCCCTCCTGTGGTCAAGGCCGAACTGAAGGGCATGGTTCCATCCGGACCTCCACTGGGTGAGATTGCAAATTCCAGTGCTCAGTTTTAAACTTGTCGCACTAATCGATATTTACACAACTTTGTGCTAATCTTAATAAAGCCTTAATGGGTATTAAAGTGTTTTTCTTTCTCTGGCTTCAAGCTGACATAGTGGACAGGAACGGGAATGTAATGGCAAACAGCGCCCGGAGGTTAGAGGTGGTCAGGAACTGCATCACATATATTTTTGACAACAAGATGCTGGAAGCCAAGAAGGTAAGAACCTCTTATAAATATTTTGTCAGGCTTTTTTGTTTAAGTGCCCCTTAAATGCTATTTTAAAGGTTCTACAATAGGTTTAAATACATCCAAGGTCAAAAAACACTTAATTTTCTCATAATATACATTGCAGCTTCGCCTCTTTTCTCACTGTGTCTAAATCCGTTCTATCAAGGATCCGGTCTCTCTAAACACCTCCTTTTACTCGGCTCTGATTGGCCAGATGGCCCATTCTTTTGTGGGAAACGTCATTTCAGCTCCAGAGGCTTCCTCAGCACTTGCGTACACAGTGATACGATCAGTAATGATGGTGTCGGTTTCACTGTATTAGTTCCTCATCCTTTAGAAGCGCAGGCAAAGTGGATTTGCTTTCTCAGCGCAGAAAACAGTGTCTTCTCGACATTTCCACAACACAAACCAAACTCTCTTCCAGTCTTTGCTACAAGTCCAGTGTTTGAGGGCGGGTCAATGTAGACGTTGTTTGACATAATAATAACAAACAGCTGATAAACAGCTATTACACATGACAGGAAAGGTAATATCTGAAAAGCATAATAGGGACACTTTAAACATAAGCCGGATTTATGGTGTTTGTTTCAGCTGAAGCTTTTATGATCTCAAATTAGTACATTTTTATGTGTATGTGTGTGTTAACTTGCTTCTGTGTGCAGTTAATGCCGGCGGTGTTGAGGGCGCTGAAGGGTCGGGCGGCGCGTGTTTGTCTGACCCAGGAGCTCAACCTTCACGTGCTGCAGAACAGGGCCGTTCTTGACGACCAACAGTTCGACTACATCATCCGTATGATGAACTGCACCCTGCAGGTAAATCCCAGAAATGTGCTTTAACAGCTGACTTACAATGAATCAAATACAGAGTGTTTATGGGTATTTCTCGGATTGTTGTGCTGTAATAAGGAAGTGGAGAATATGATGTTTTGGTTTAGTTTATGATGTTGTTCATCATCTAGTATCATCGTTTACCTCCATAAATTGTGTTATACAAATGTTTTGATGTCTGCAGATTAATGCTTCTAGTTTTATCTTCAGGATTGCTCACATATGGATGAACATGGGATTGCTGCTGCCCTGCTGCCATTGGTCACTGCCTTCTGTCGGGTGAGTGAATGGAGGACTTTTAAGTACAATAAATATGGTTAGCATAAAACATTTAGTAGATGCCTTTGAAGCTCAGGAGTTGCAAGATAACAATTGCATTTCTGGGATGAATGACGAATAAGAGACAAGAAGAACATAAAAATGGAGGATAAAATAGAGGAGGACTTGTTACATTGCAATTAAATATGTTAGTTAAGTACTCCGTAGAAAACATAACTTGGATTGCAGATGAAAACAGTTTATAACATAAAAAATTTTTTTAGTATTCGTGTTGTCGCTTCACTTTAAGATAATCGGAGCTTAAATATAATAAAATAATTTAAACTCAAATTAAGTTGTTTTGGTAAATAGCCATATAATAAGTGGGATAATGTGCAGTGAACTTATTTTGTGATAATGTCTTGTCCGTAAAGGTACTGGATAAAGGGTGGATTTTCTCTGAATGTGAGTTTACTGTTTTTTTGTGTTATACAGAAATTGGGGGGAGGCATCACTCAGTTCGCCTACAGCTGTGTTCAGGAGCACATGGTGTGGACGAATATGCAGTTCTGGGAGGCCATGTTTTACAGTGATGTTCAGAAACACATCCGGACCCTGTACCTGGAGAACGGCGAGGAGGGAGACACCAATGTAATATTTTATTTTATTTTATTTTATTTTATTTTATTTTATTTTATTTTATTTTATTTTATTTTATTTTATTTTATTTTATTTTATTTTATTTTATTTTATTTTTATTTTTTAGAATTTTAATAATATTTTTAAGTTATGAAAGTCAGTACATTTTTTTTTTTTTTGGAAAAAATATTACTTTTATTCAGCAAGGATGCATTAAATTGATCAAAGGTGACAGTAAAGACATTTATAATGTTACAAAATATTTCTATTTCAAATATATGCTTTTGAACTTTCTATTCATCAAAAATGTATCAGTGTTATAAGATAATTCTGAGCAGCAAATCATCATCATATAATGATTTCTGAAGGATCATGTGACACTGAAGACTAGAGTAATGATGCTGAAATTGCAGCTTTGTCATCACAGAAATAAATACATTTTTTATAATATATTAAAATAGAAAACAGTTAAAATTTTGTTTAAATTGTAATATTTCACAATATTACTTTTTACTACACTTTTGATGGAAAAAATGCAAACAAAACTTCTTACCAATCCCAAACATTTGAATGGTAATGCATGTTATTTGTTTTATGTTTGAAAATGGATGTTTATAAGGTGTATTTTCCTTTACTGCTGCCCCTTGCATTCAACCTTTGACCTCTGCATCTTTCAGGAGGTGGAGGGCATGGGGGGTCAGAAGCAGCTGAGCGCACTGGACTTGGCGTCAGAGCAGAGCCGTCTGTGGCCCACGCTGAGTAAAGAACAGCAGCAGGAGCGCGTTCAGAAGGAGGAGAGCACGGTGTTCAGTCAGGCCATTCACTACGCCAACCGCATGAGCTATCTCCTGCTGCCGCTCGACACCAGTAAAAACCGCCTGCTCCGCAACACCGGCCTGGGAGATGTGGAGAGCGTCAGCAACAGCTACGTCACTAACAGGTGTGTGCTGCTATGCTTGGGCACAACAAGATGCTTTGAACATATAACAGAGTAAAAAGTAAAATAAAATGAAGAAAAATAAATTAAAAACTTGTATACCACTAACAGCTACATCACAATCGAAAAGTCCTTGAAAGTCCTGGAATGTTAAAGTCCCCATGAACCGGAAGTTGCAAATGACTTTTCTCCAGTGTTGTGACGTATTTCCAAGTGAAAGGGAATATTGAACAGAGGGCAGGGTTTTACTCTAGCGCTCCTCCTCTCCATCTCTCACTCCTATAGCAGACTAACGGGGAGTGGTTAAGCATTTCCCAACCCAAGCTGTCAAACTGACGTCATCAGGAAAGGAACGCCATTCCAGACCGGAAGTAACTTTTCAGATTTGAATTAAAGATTCCCTCAGCAAACTATTTTTTTCTGTGTATTAACTTGCACGGATTAATTGTTCACCACAAGACTAGAAATATGTGCTAACAAAGTAAATAGGGTCAATTTTGATTTCATGTCGACTTTAAAGTATCTGTACGAACCCTGAATAAAATAAAATAAAAATATAAAGAATTAGCATTGAAATTGAAAAAAAAAATTCTAGTAAAAATATAAATTACAATAAAAAAAATAAGGATAAATAAATAGTAAAGCAAAATAAAGCCAAAAACAAAACAAAAAAACTTGTAGACCACTAACAGCTACATCACAGTTGTGCTTGAAATGTCCTTGAAAGTCCTGGAATTGAATTTTACAGTATCTGTATGAACCCTGAATAAAATACAAATTAAAAAATTATAATAAAATAAAAAATCAACAAATGACAAAGAAAAAATTAATTAATTAAAAATGTAAAAAATAATAAAACATAAAAAGTAAAGTTAAATAAAGATAAAAAATAAAATAAATTGTAGACCACAATTCAACTTTTAAAATTAAAAGTAAAGTAAACAAAATAAAAAATAAAAGAACAAAAATATTAGACCACTGATGTTGTTTTTCATTCGTCCAGTATTGCGGGCAGCATGGCAGAAAGCTACGACACAGAGAGCGGCTTTGAGGATGCCGAAAGCTCGGATGTTGCGAACTCGGTTGTTCGGTTCATCAACCGCTTTGTTGACAAAGTGTGCAACGAGAGCGGCGTCACCAACGATCACCTGAAGGCCCTTCACACAATGATACCAGGTAAAATGACTTTCACAGACAATGCAGCCATCCGAACGGGTCTGAACGGTGCTACATTTGTTTTTCTTGTTTTGTTTTTTAAAAAAACGCTCATATACTATTGTGTTTCTATTGTAGACATCGTTCAGATGCACATCGAGACATTGGAAGCTGTTCACAGGGAGAGCAAACGACTGCCGCCTATCCAAAAGGTAACCAACTCAATATTTTATGTTCCGCTGGGCAGGAAATGCAGTGTAGAAAACCAGGCAGATCCACCCACATACCACTTCAACCCCTCCACCCTTGAGTCAGAGTGCCACGGAAGGTACGTTTGCGTGACGGCACTGCCTCACTGACCGTGGCCGGAATGATGCATGCTGGTCTTACTGGCCTGCTATTCTGAGCACACTTTAGTCTGATGTTCTGCCATGCTTTCCTTTAACACATAGGTTTGATTTTATCGTAGATCCTGGTGCAACATTTCCATAACGGCCTAGCAGAATGCTCTAACAAAACCTTCATGGTTTATTTCATTTGACAGTTCATGTGTATTGTATTGCACAATCTACTCTAATCTCAAAGCAGTCTTAAAGGGATAGTTCGCCCTAAAATTATCTTCATTTACTTGCGCTCATTTTGTTCCAAACCTGTTTGACTTTGTTTCTTTATTTTAATATTTTTTTTTTTTTTATTATTCACCTTCATTGTATGTTAAATTATTAAATTAAAATTATCTTCATTTAATTTAATTATTTTTTATTTATTTTTTTATTTTATTTATAATTTACCTTCATTGTATGTTAAATTATCTTCATTTACTCACCCTCATATCATTTGAAAATCTGGTTCATTTTTATTATTATTTTATAATTTTATTTTATTATTCACTGTATGGAAAAGAACACTGGATAAACTTTTGTCTTCCATGGAAGAAAGAAAGTCATATGGGTGTGGAATAGAATAAATTGAATCCTTTTGAACTATTCTTTTAAATGCCCATCTTTTATCACAATGGCAGAACTGCACAGTGAAGTGTGGTAAAGACTTTGTAGTGTTTTTTTTTTACTTGACTTGACTTGACTGTATTTTCACTCCACTGAGTTCTTAAGAGAAGTACTCTGTGCTGGAGAAGCCAGTCATGCATCTTTCATCACTCATTGCCTAGCAACCAGTGCTGTCACGGGACGCCAGCATTGAACACTTTCCCAAGAACTCAACTAAGAGAGTATGAAAGGACCCCATCTACTGTACAGCTCTAGATAGATGGACTCAAGATCGCTTCCCGTTACGAGGACACATTCCTCTGAAAGACAGTAGATGCTCATGAGATCTGTAAACCGTTCCGAATCTCAGCATCGAATGTGGTGAAACTTGCTCTTGCGTAAGCGCCTGGAGAGTATTCTGGGTCAAGGAGCGCGCTGTTTTTTGGCCCATAATGCATTTGTTTATTTGGAAAAAAAGAAAAATGCAAGCATCAGTCAAATAAACATAGACTACTTTTCCCCCGATGAAAATGCAGCTTCTGGCATTTCTGGACTTATGAAATTATATTAGAAGAACTGTGGGAATGAAAACGTTGTTTTACAGAATGATTTACAGTCTGAATTCTAAATATCCCAAGTATCCCATGCTTTATGCCAACGTGAAATCCAAATTGACCCCATTTACTTTGTAATGCACGCCAGTCCTCATATTGTGCGTGATTCATCTGTGCACATTAGGGATAAGTCAGAATTCGGAAAGGCACAGAAAATGAAAAACCCTTTCTACGGAGGCCCTAAAGGGACATGGTTAGGCTTGCTGCAGTAGTCGGTTACATTACAGTACATCATGATTTCACTTATCACGTGGATGTATTAAGGAGAGATGACTGACAGGACGATGGTGGAGGATTTGGTGCGCAACAGATCCTGAGCATTACTGAGAAATATCTTGTAAAATGTGTGGTCAGTCAGTACCTCCGCCCCCTTTACACAGAGTACGTGTTATCGTGAATTCGATATATCTCATTGATAAACCGCAAATTATATACAAAATAATTACCCAACTATATAATTGCGAGAGAGTGCAAAACCATGGAAATATATTTTTTCCCATCACCGTGCCCCTTTAGGTGCTCCGTAAAATGCATCATTTCCTTTCCGAACATAGTATTCGGCTTAAGGCACATCCCTGGTGTACATTGTTCAGTAGAAAGGAAAAATGTATTTTTGTAATCTTACAAAAAAATATGACAACTAGAATTGCTTTGTTGTTTTTGGTACTGCAGTCTTTCAAAAATATTCCAATTAAAAATAAATTATGTGAGTTAAAAAAAAAAAAAAGTGGATAATATAATTCAAAAAATTAGGTAATTTGATACATCGGTAATTTGTAAATAAAATTTTAATTTTAAAATATTTTTTTTAAATACATTTTTTTTTTTTTTGGGTTAAGTTAAAACATTAGGTTGAAATGTCAAAAAAATTGTAACTGAATTCCAGTTCTTGTTAATATATTTTGCGGTAATAGAATTAGTGCTGTCAAATCGCATCATATATATAAATGTGTGTGTGTGTATAGATACTGAAATACAACTGTACACACATATATTATATATTTACAAACTTTTATGTTAGATGCGATTATTAATGGATTTGACAGCACTAAATGGAACATGATACGTTTGGAAGAGAAGGCTTGCCCTTGGGGATCTGTTGAGATGCTCTTATGGTTGTTCTTATTTTGGATATGTTCATTTTTCATGATCTAATCATTTCCCATAGATAGAATCTGTCCCACTCGATTGAATATCCTGTTTTACTCGAAAATAAGTCACCTTATAAAAGCAGTTTCATGTTAAGCCAAAACCAAATTCTCTTGAATTTGGACTGACACATCCTCATTAAGCTGAATGTGTTTTTACACGCTCAAATCCATTAACCTTCTGAAATATCACACCAACTGAGAGGAAATGCACCTTTGCGGTGTGCTGTATGTTTATGTGATTTGAATGATCCGTTTCCTCCAGTTCATGATATGGTGAAGCATTCTGCATGCTTGATGTGAAGTGTGGTATGAATTTTACATTAGAGCAACTTGAGCATAATATACACTGACAGTCATTATTTTCCATTTTTGCTTTCCTTAATTTCTCTCTATTATCTCTTTATTTTCCTGTCTCCAGCCCAAGCTTTTGAGACCAACACTCTTGCCCGGCGAGGAGTTTGTGATGGACGGCATGCGGGTGCACCTCATAGCAGACGGCCGAGAGGAAGCGACGGGCACGATGGGTGGGCCGCCCCTACTGCCCGCTGAAGGAGCCATCTTTCTCACTAACTACCGGCTCATCTTCAAGGGCACACCCACCGACCCGCTCGGTACGCTCCTATTGGTCATGCTTCTCACTGGGATTGATTTTGTTCTTGTTCAGAGCAGCAAGTCTCTGCAGTCATGAATTATAGAAATTTCATCCTTGTCTCAGCTAATTTTCTCAGTTTAAGAGATGTAGGGCAGTTAACTTGACTCATTGAGCTCACTCTGTGAAGTTTGTAAATGGAAATGAACACAAAAAGCCTTTTTGGAGGTGCAATAAATGATGCCGTACGTGTTTGTGTTGTGCAGTTGGAGAGCAAGTGGTCACCCGCTCTTTCCCCGTCGCCTCCCTCACAAAAGAGAAGCGGATCTCTAATCTTAATCTTCCCATGGATCAGTTCATACAAGATGGCCTCCAGCTGCGTTCCTGCACCTTTCAGGTATTGAGCATCACCTGCCTTTCCTTTAGCTCCATTACTAACAATACATGAAATTATGTAAGTGCACAAAAACCCTTCAGTTAATGCAGATTAATAATATATTACATATTCATTATGTAATATAATTTTATTATTTCACAGCAGGAGAAACATGCTTAATAATGCTCGTTTTATCGCAGATAGTCATGTTTACACACTTTATGAGCGCAGTTAGCATTGCTAAGACACAATAACGCGCGTAATAAAGCGCGGAAGCAACACTATAATCAGACGGATTATGAGCTGATGCGAGTACAGCTCGTATCTCTTTTAATGGGGAACATCAAATTCTCCAAAGCTGTTCACCAAGCTTAAAATCTCCCATGAAATCTGACATCAACGGTCTTATCAATCTTGATTCTAAACGCTCAAATCATGACGAAAAACTGAATTATTCAGGCTGGACCAGCATAGTAATATGACTGCCCCATCTTTATATGTGACCCTGGACCACAAAACCAGTCTTATGGGTAATTTTTTTTAAATTGAGATTTATACATCATCTGAAAGCTGAATACATAATCTTTCCATTGATGTATGGTTTGTTAGGATAGGACAATATTTGGTCGAGATACAACTATTTGAAAATCTGGAATCTGAGAGTGCAGAAAAATCGAAATATTGAGAAAATCGCCTTTAAAGTTGTCCATTTCTATTGGCGATAGTGCTGCATCCATTCACAAAAATAATGTTTTATATATTTAAGGTGGGAAATTTACAAAATATCTTCATGGAACATGATCTTTACTTAATATCCTAATGATTTTTGGCATAAAAGAAAAAACTATAATTTTGACCCATACAATGTTTTGTTGGCTATTGCCACAAATATACCCGTGCGACATAAGACTGGTTTTGTGATCCAGGGTCACATATATCTAAAGTCTTAAGTATTATTTATAAGCCACAAAAAACTCAACTGACCATTTAGATAATGACAAAAAACTGTATTGGTGGAAAATAATATTTTATTTTGCGATTCAGTGGTATGCGAATTGATCAAGCCTTTATTCTTATTTATTTCAATGTTCCTCCTCTCTTGTAGCTGATGAAGATCGCCTTTGATGAGGAGGTAGCGTCAGATCTTGCTGAGGTGTTCAGGAAGCACATGCATAAGCTCAGATACCCACAGCACGTCCAGGGCACGTTTGCCTTCACTGTGGGTCAGTCTGCAAAGCTGGTGGTGGAGCACAAGACCAAGGACAAGAACCAGTCGCTAAAGTAAGACCTGAATGGATGTTTGCCCTTTAAACAACACACAACTCTCAGTCTCAGCACATCATTTCTGTTTTTACATCCATCTTTTTCTCACACTCACATGCATGCTTTCCCGGTCCAGCCTCTTCCCGTTTGGGTCATGCAACCCAGTCCCACTGGTTAAAAAGAAATGGCGTGTGATGGCACTGTGCAAGCCATGAATTATTTAGCAGTGGAAATTTTGAAAGCTATCCTGCATTAGCAGCAAATGGGTGCCATGGCAAACTCAGATGCGGTTCTGTTCAATTATCTTCAAACTCAAGAGCAGCTTTTAGCGTTTTGGAAAAATACACCATGACGACAGCTCAGACATGTTATGTATTTAAATGGTGAGTTTTCCCTCTAGGCTTGGATAGTGCTTGATATTAAAATGTTTGTGTTGCTGTTTCTTTTAGAACGCTGTCTAAAAACCTGGTTAAGACCGCAAAGAGGACCATTGGGCGTCAATATGTAACCCGGAAGAAGTATTCCCCACCGACCTGGGAAAACCGCAGTAGTTTGCAGTCAGAGTTGGATGAGGATGAGATCTCTGGTGAGATGAGCACAAAAACACACACTTATATACGTTTTGATTAATGATTGTAATCACCAACTCGTGATTATGCAATATAATGTAACTTTTCTGACTGAACAGTGTCTGAAGAGCCGGACCAGAGTTCGCTCACACTTTCCTCCACCATCCGCTCGTCGGACCGCCAGACCATGAGTAATGTGGTCGAGCGGGCCTGCTGTCGTGACTATCAACGCCTGGGACTGGGAACTCTCAGCAACAGCCTGACACGCTCCAAAAACGAACCCTTCCGTATCTCCACTGTCAACCGGATGTACACGGTCTGTCGAAGGTCAGTCCCAGAATTCCCAGAAGCTATAGTTCAAATGCTGTTAACTATTGTATTAGTGTAGTATTTATGACTAAATCTCATTGGCTGTCTGTCCGTGTGCTTCAGTTACCCAGGGTTACTGATCGTGCCTCAGAGCATCCCTGATTCCACCATCCAGCGCATCTGTCGCTGCTACCGGCAGAACCGTTTTCCTGTGGTGTGCTGGAGGAACTCGCGCACCAAAGCTGTGCTGCTGCGCTCGGCCGGCCTGCATGCTAAAGGCGTCGTGGGCTTCTTCAAATCACCCAATGCACCCACTGCAGGTCAGAATCAAATGGACATTCTCTCTGTAGTAATTGTTTTTAATATTAAATATATATATATATATATATATATATATATATGTATTTATGTATGTATGTATGTGTATATATTAGGGCTGTGAAAAGATTAAAACATACATGCATACATACATAATTTTTATTTTTAATTTATAATTTTTATATTTTTTCATTTTAATTGTACTAATTTTGTTATGTGCTTCTGTCATTTTTATTAGTTTTTTAATAATTCTATTTAGCTTTAATTTATATTTATATCAATTTCAGTTTCAGTAATTTTCATACTTCAGCCTAAACTTATTTCATTTCAAAGCAACGTTTCTCATCTAATGTTAGAATTTATTTTATTTCAGCTTTATTTCAAATCAAGTTTTAATTTTAATGAATTGTAATAACACTGGTATATGTATATTACATGCATACATAAGTATATTACATTTATATAGGCTTTTTATGCATTTGGTAGTTACTTTTATACATTCGAGACATGCATTTGATCAGTTCATGCATTCCAGTAGTTCATGCAAACAATCTTTGATCGTTGGCATGCTGGCACTATGCTCTTCTGTTTTAACTTTACTATTAAGCCCAGCTCTCTAACCACTATGCCACAGTTACATGAAGCAGATGAGCACAGGAAGAGACAAAACAGAATATAGTGATGGAATAAAATGCAAATGCAGTAAAAAAAGAAAAGAAAGTAAATGCAGTTGTGTTTTGTTTCAGGCCCGTCCCAGGCTGACTCCACCAGCCTGGAGCAGGAGAAGTATTTGCAGGCCATCATCAGCTCCATGCCCTCGTACAGTGAGGCCAGCGGGAGGAACACACTCAGCGGCTTTACCTCCTCACACATGAGCACCTCAGGTCAGACTGTGACCCTGACCCTAACCTTTAACCCTAACCAATACTAATCCTCACAGACCATGTCACACAATTGGATATACGTTAACAATTCACTTGTGAAATTCACACCGTATTTTTTGGGCCTCAGACTCATCAGACAAGCTGAGGCAGCCTAAAATTGGAGCTTTAATGAAACAAGTCATGGGGGCTAAAGAGGACGTGCCAGGAACCTTCAGTCGAGGAGGTGAGAAGTGTGTTTGAGACATTTGAAGATCCTCACGACTTAACCCCGCCCTTCATTCCTCTGTTCCCAACCACATGACGTGTGCATTTTTGTATTGGCTTAATGCTATATGCTAATGTTAATAATCGGGCTAAAATAGCTGCCCGAATTTGTTTGCTGATAGTAATGGCCATTTTTATGTCATCTGACCTTAGCGCTGGGTCAGAGGGCAAAGGTCATCTCCCTCTCCCAGCCTAGAGTTTCAGTCAAGGCCCGCAACTCGCCTAGAGGTACAGTAGGCCCGCCCCTGCTCTCAAATCTAACCAATCAAATTTCTCGACAATGACGCCAGCAAGTTTGAGCACTAAGTGTCCAAGTAGTGTTGTCATCGTTTATCTGTACTAACTAATCGTTGACCACCATGTTTGTTTGTTTTATTTGTACTGTTTGTGCGGATGTGATTATCATCTCTTTGCATGTGATCCACCGGATTGTCATTGTCATAGTCTATAATGTGTTTGTAGAAATCACAAATTCTCCACCCCAATACCCAAAATAAACACACAAATGATTCCACAAAGCAGAATGAATTGCCCATTCTCCATCAGTAAATGATCTTTATTTGCCCTCTTTGTGTTTCTCAGGGAAATGGGGTAGCATTCGTGGAAGTGGCCGGCTCAGCACGTATAACCCAGATGTGGGGAACAGGCTGGCTGGGAAAGAGTCACCTCAAGCTAACGGAGGCCCAACCGAGACCTATTTCCTTCGCCAACAGAGAGCATACCTCTACATCATTGGAGACAAGTCCCAGCTCAAGGTTACTGTCTTAACTCTTTTACCGCCATTGACAGAATTTTCCGTCATTTTATGAGACAATGCTTTAATGCTATGAGACAATTGACGGAAATTTCCGGCTTTCCGTGTTTTCACTGTTATATGGTAGGGGGCGCTATTGTGCATCTTCTGAAAGAGTATTCGATCTCCTGATCAAAACAAAGGCGAAAAAGAAGCAGAAACAAGTGATAGCATATGTAAGCAGATGCATATGTAAAATAACGTAATCATCAACATTAAACAGCATATAAATCAAAAGTGCCTAATGTTAGCAAATGAAATGTCGACCCAGGAAGTGCTATAGGACCATGCAATCTTTGGGGGTGTTGATGGACTCGATCTTCTCCATCTATGTTTTGATCATCGTTCTGAATCGATACAGGCGTAGTCTTTGACAAAAAAACACAATTTTCTCAGCTTTTTGCTCAAAATGTTGCTTTTTTAATGAAACTTACCCACATTCAAGTGTTGATGAAAAAAGATCAGTTCTTTCTTTTGACATATTGCATGTTCAGATATTCAACAAAATATTTTGGGGGCCGTGAAAGTTTTGTGAAAATGATCAAAAATGCTGGTGCTGGCTGGCAACTTTTTTTGTTTTAAACGCTGGTGGGGAAAGAGTTAAAATATATAAAATTTCATAGGAATAGGTTTCATTTTTGTGTAATGAGATTACTATGATTATTAATAATAATGATAAAGATGATGGTCATAATAATTGTATTTATTTTATTTAGATCAATAAATAATAATGTTTATTATTTTTATACTAACAATACTTTTATGTATTTGTTGTTTATATAATTATTTTTACAATTATTTTTAAATGTGTATTCTATTAAAGAATAAATATTTTCAAATATTTATTACACTATTTATTACTATTATTGTTATTCTATTGTGGTGTTCTAAGGGTTTTTACAATTCCTACAATACAGATTCCATAGATTCTAGATTGAATCAAACCTATTGATTGCAATATTGAATTGTGCCTTGTGGTGTCGTGTTCAGGGTGGAAAGCAGGACTCGTTCCAGCAGTGGGAGGTGGTGCCCATCGAGGTCTTTGATGTACGGCAGGTGAAGAACAGTTTCAAGAAGCTGATGAAAGCCTGTGTGCCTTCCACAACCACCAATGATCAAAACATGACTTTTCACCGTTGCCTGGAGGAGTCAGAGTGGATGAATCTGGTACCTTACACTTTTTCCCATTTTAATTGGGTTTATCTGACAATAAACCCAATTTTTGATGTTATTGATGTTTATATTGTGTTTGTGTCCCATAGCTTCACAGGGTTCTACAGGTGTCTGTTCTTGTTGTGGAGCTGCTGGACACTGGTTCCTCTGTCATGGTTAGTTTAGAAGATGGCTGGGATGTCACAACACAGGTAGGACACACACTTAAACATGCATGAGTGGTGTATGCCATACATTTTTTTGCCGTGTGTGCATTAATGCTGTGTTGGATTTAGGTGGTGTCCCTGGTGCAGCTGCTGTCGGATCCATACTACCGAACGATTGATGGATTCAGGCTGCTCGTGGAGAAAGAGTGGATGTCGTTTGGCCATCGATTCAGCCACCGTGGAGCCCAGACACTAACCAGCCAGAGCAGCGGATTCACTCCTGTCTTCCTTCAGTTCCTCGACTGTGTTCACCAGGTACGTGTACCTTCCCAATATTTTGCTCGTCAAGAAATTAGTATCACCATCAGTAATAGTACATGCACATGCCTTTGCAATATGTGCCAGTACTTTAACATTTTTGTTGAGCAACTCATGTTTCACCATTTTCTTTATGCACTCAAATGCATGCTATTTTTACATACAGGATGTGTCGCTCTACATGCATTATTTATATTTATTCAGTTTTTCAGTGGAGCTGTTTCTGGAATGTTCTTATCTTGTGCACAAGCAATCACTATTTTAAAGGTGTTGTCCAAAGGAAAGGGAAAAATAATAAACTTTATCTGTTTAGTGATGATGTGAGCAGGTACAGTAAATTCAGCTGGCACAGGAGAAGCAGCTTGTTAATACATGCTGATATTCACATACCTGCTCCAACTTCCTGCTTTGTCACTCTAAACCTACCACACCTTTGAAGATGAGATGCCGTACTATAACTTAACTGGATTGAGCAAGCCTTATCCAGCTTATTTACCCTGAAGATAAGGACAGACTTTATCTTCCCACACATATAAAGAATAAGATTGCTTAATAGTGGTATTTCAGGGCATTGGATCTGGATTTGACAAGATATCAAAGATGATTGTAATCTTTTACACAATGAAAACGATTAAGCTTCTAGAAATCCAAGAGTTCTTGCTTCTTATCCTACGTCATTCTCACTTAATATATCTCTTCCATTAAAATGGCTTTTACCTTATCATTAGGACTCCACTATAATATATAGATGTCCCACATTCAGTCTTGGGTCAGATTCTTTTCCTCATATATACTGTATATGGTTCTAAAGGTATTTTTATAATTTTACTCTGACATTCTTAGTTTACAGTCATTGTTTATGCAACAAAATAAGTCAATTATTTTTTAAAGATTGTGGTGGGAAAAATATATATATTCGTCCTTTTTCAAGTAAAAGCCGATGTGTAAAAAAAACTTGCCCACTCTATTCTCTGTTCCTTTAAAATGTCTTTTACCTCATCGCTATGATTCCACTGTTTGTAGATGCCTTCATAATTACTTTTCTGATTGATCGAAATGCATAGTGGTGATTTACAGATGAACTTCTATAAGTGTTCCACAAGGTTCAGTCTTGGGCCCGGTTCTTTTTGTCACATATACTCTATTATATGGTTTTGTGTTGTGGTTTTGGCCATATAAACCTGGCTGTTACAATTGCAATTTGCTTTTAGTACTCTTTTATTACATGGCTTGGTTGAATTCCAATTTAGAATGCGGTCTAAAGTATAACACACCGTTGCCATGAAAAACAGAGCGTTGCTATGGACGCAGGATTCTAACCGTAGAGACAGAATGGACTATTTTCTTTAGCGGAAGCAATACAATCGTTTTTAAATCAATAAACTCCTTTTTAAATCAATATTTTGTGTCAAATTATTGATTTATTTGGTGGGTAGCCATGTAATAAGCGGGATAATGTAGAGCGAGGCGGTTGTTATAGCGAATACAACCCCTTCAGGCTGATTCAAGACCCCTCCGCGAACTGATCAGCCTGTCGGGGTTGTATTCGCTATAACAACCGCCTCGCTCTACATTATCCCTTACATAATGCTTTTCCTGTCAGTCCATGTTTAATGCAAGCAAATTTAATTAGTTGTTCTGCACATTAAGATCTGATAGATGTTTCATTTCAATATTCTCCCCTCTGCTCATTTTCACAACAGATCCATCTGCAGTTCCCCATGGAGTTTGAGTTCAGTCAGTACTACCTGAAGTTTCTAGCCTACCACTACGTATCCAACCGCTTCCGCACCTTCCTGCTGGACTCGGACTATGAGCGCATTGAACTTGGTGAGTCTAAATCCACAACCAATAATCAACACGTTTGCAACATAATGCCTAGTATAATCTTTGACTCTCGTAATGAGATGATCAGATCTTTTCATGTTATTGTTTCCTCGTGTATTACTGTCAAATGTCAAATTACTTTGCGGGAAGATTCATAATGCATATTTACAGTTTTCAATCATTAAAACCCTATTTTGTCCCTATCTCAATGTGTTTTCTGTTTAGGTGTCTTGTATGAGGAAAAAGGTGAGAGGAAGAACCCTCAGGTGTGCAAGTCTGTCTGGGATTACATTGATCGACTCAACAAGAAGACCCCCATATTCTACAACTACATGTTTTCACCGGAGGAGGAAGAGGTCACTTTCTAATTTTGTTGACTTGACTTGTTGAAAAATTTTTACTAAATGACTTTCAACCACTACAATATTTAAAAATATTTTTTTATTTTTATACATATTCTTCTATTTTTTTCATTTTTTTTTCATACTAGTAATACACTTGTAACCGACATTTCTTTTCTTTTTTTTGCAGGTCTTAAAGCCCTACAGTTTCATCTCCAACTTGAAGGTTTGGGACTTCTACACGGAGGAAACGCTATCTGAGGGTCCGTCCTTTGACTGGGAATTAGTGCGGGGTCGACAGGAGAAGCCACAGGAAGAAGCCGGTGAAAGGCAGGAGACGACAGCACCCAAGTCCCAGCGGAGGATCGTCTGGCCTTGCTATGACAGCCTCAGTAAAGTAGTGCCTGATGCCATCACCAAACTCTTGCAGGTGAGGAATAAAGCTAAAGTCCTCATTATTATAATGAAATTAATTTCTTCATACATGCATCCTGATTATCGTCTTATATGTGTGTGTTTGTGAGCAGGATGTGCAGAACCTAGAAACTGAGTTGGGACAACCTACGGAGAAATGGAAGGACACGTGGGACAAGATTAAGACTGCCCAAAGGGTTGAGTCCAGGCTAGAGAGCAGGGTAAGAGTCTCAACAACATCTTATCTCCATCTACAAATTACTAATGGGATGGCGTACTAATAGTCTGTTTCTCCTTCCTCAGAACTCCTTTTCCAGCTCTCTGCTCATGTCGTCTAATCTGAGTCACCAGCGGCGCTCTCAGGGTGTGTATCTGCAGGAGAGCGGAGTCGGCTCCTCCATTAACCTGGCACTGGACTGTGAGGGCAGCACCACGTCCACGCCTGCAGCTGGTCGGCCCAGTACCAGCACGCTCTACAGCCAGTTCCAGAGCACTGAGAGCGAGAACAGGTCTGTGAAGGCTCTCTTCAATCTTCTCCGGCTGCCGCTGGGTGTGATTTGGGGCATATGACACTCGGCTTTAGTTATGGTTGTATAGATGTAACGAGTTGATGTTTCACCTAACGAGCTTGGGTAGAGAATGCATGACACATCCATGGACTTTTTAAATCAACTTTTAGGATTTAATTTATATGAATGTATATCTGAAAATCTAAAGTGTAGGTCCTGTTACTCGTGACCAAGTTTTTCAGATTTTTACTTTTACATGTTAGTTTTTTTGTCTTAACTAATTCATTTTAAATGGTCCAGTGGGGTGCCAAAATGAATTTTAACACATTTTTTAAATCAATATTTTATAATATTTTCTTAATTTAAATTTTTTACCAGTGATGTTCTTATGTTAACTAAAACTATTAAAAATAATTTGTTTTTTTAAATAAAGCTGAAATACAATTAAAAATATAAATGTTAGATGAAAAACTAAACTGAAAATTGGAAATGTTCCAGTTAAAGTACTAGAATTACTAAAAACTGATTTTGAATTATATCTAAATAGAAATATTTGAAAGACCCATGACAAAATGACAATTTTTAACTAAAATAAACTAAATAAATTATTATATATTTTAATAACAAAATGGCTCAATTTTAAACTAAATAAATTATTAAATTAATATTTTAATAAATGATAACAAATACATTTAAACTAAACCTAATTAAAAATATGAACAAATACTATAATATTATATAAAAAATACTAAAATAACAGGTGTTTTTTATTTTATTTATATGAACTCTAAAAGCTATAATTAGCAAAATGCTCTTTACTGTAGTTTCAAATGCAATATGGATTGGCCTAAGTTGAATGTTTGAAGGTCGGACCTTGTCTTTAATAAAAGTGATGTATTTTTCTTTGGATATAGGAGCTTCGAGGGTATTTTGTACAAAAGAGGCGCTTTGCTGAAACCTTGGAGACCACGTTGGTTTGTACTGGATAAGACCAAACACCAGGTAATTCATTGCAATTGAAAATATTGAAAACATTTTAGGATTTAGACCCATAATAGTTTCAGTATGCGGCAAATCTTAGACGTTTTAAATCAAAAATGAATTGTTTTCAATCTGTTTCTGATCAAGAATAATTCAAAGGGACTGCTATTGATGCTCCTGCACCCCCCCCTTTCTCTTTGTCCTAGTTGCGATACTATGAAACCAGGCAAGATAAAGAGTGTAAGGGAGTGATCGAGCTAGCTGAAGTGGAATCTGTCATTCCGGGGACGCCCACCATGGGAGCACCGAAAAACATGGATGACAAAGCCTTCATTGATGTAAGACCTCTATAATCAGCTCACATTGCTTTATTTGTTCATAATTCACACAGTGTTGTTTAAAGCACGTTAACCTCCCCTCCCTCTCTTTCAGCTCAAGACGACCAAAAGAGTATACAACTTCTGTGCCCAGGACAGCACTTATGCACAGTTATGGATGGACAGTATTCAGAGTTGCCTATCTGATGCGTAGGGGGGAGGGGCTTTGCAGAGGAAAGAACTGTGACAATTTGTAGGGGGGCGGAGCCAGTGACAGACAGTGCTCATGGCCAATGGGCAACGCTTCCCCGGAGTTTACAGAGGAAAGTTGGAACGGGCTCCCGTGTTGGTGGTATTGAACTTTACGATGTCGCACCTCACCACATTTCAGCGTTTTTTTTTTTTTGTCGAAAAGCAATGGAAAAAAAAGCGAAGAATTCCCTTTAAGACTGCTATCTGTGGTCTCACCCGTACTCGGCTTGTTTTAAACAGTCAAACCCCCTGGATGTTCGAAAAGGCATGATGTGCGATGCTTCATCTACCGCTCGCATCCCACCATATTGCTCCAGTACTGCCAATGGCACCTTTCAGCTATGCAGGGGCTCTACAAATGCCCAATAACAAAAAAAGTGACCCCTAATGTAACATTTAACCCCTTCTGATCTCCTTACTGTCGCTATGCCACCGCTTGGAGCCGAACTGCACATCACATGTCCCGCCTTCTCATTGGCTAGACAAGTTCTCTCGCTCCCTTCTGATTGGCTGGCTTCATCAAACAGGGTCTCAGCGCAACGGTTCATGAAGGATTTGTGTTTAAGACTTGTTTTCCATTGTTATTCACATCAAAATAATATGAAAAGATCCGTCGTTGTGACAGTTTACCATGTCCAAACAGTAAAGTTATCTGGAGGTTCACATTTTGACTGTTTACAAACTAAATTCTTGGGTTCTTCCGGTGAAAATAAAAACCACTATTGCTTTTGAGAATTTTAAGGGATGCTGAAGGAAAAGGAGGGATGTATTTTGTCATAATTTATGCACAAAAAAAAAGATGATTCTTTGATTTTTCGAAGACGAAAGACAGACTTAAAGGGGGAGGGATGGTGTGTGGATGAGATTTATAACCTCTTCGTTTCATCAAGTTTCTGTTTACACCAATCAGAGGCCAGAGACTGTAGCTGGTCGCAGTGACAACTGGGTTCCGCATCATTTCCTGTAACAAAAAAATATATGCAAACTCTGAATAACATTCCGAATGGGTACATTCAATTTCAGTTTGAGATGGGAGTGAGATATCAGACCTGCCATATCTATTTAGCAAAGTTTTGATCACAAATCTATTAATGAAAACCGAATCAGCCTGTCCCGAAATCAAATGCGGGCGCCGGTGTGAGGCCAGTCGTCATGTGCTTCTGCTCTCCAGCCTCTGAGCCCTGGATCTGTCAGAATCAGTGTTTTAGTTAGTCTGTTACCTGTTCTGTTTTGAATCCTGTACATAGAGGAGTTTGTTTATATTATTCCTTTAGAGAAAGGGTCTATTTTGCTGGACTTGGTGAGGATGCATAAAAGTATCACCTGTTTATCACGGTTGCAGGTTTTTTGTTTTTGTTTTTTTTAAATTCCAGATACAAGAACTAACACACACATACACACACATGGTGTAAAATAGGATAATACTTAAGATCTGTTGGCGACAAAATTTGAATTGTAGATTTTTGTTTCAATAACTCCCTTTGTATATAATACTCAAATGTGTATGTTAATGGTAGTAATTTATTTAACTTTGTCTCCTGAATATGACAGTCCTCAGAGCACCACTTAACTTTTAAATTAGAAATCCAATATGTGCCATTGTTTATCTCTTTGTTAACGTGACTAATGATCATATATATATATATATATATATATATATATATATATATATATATATAGGAAACCTTCAGATGTGACTCATAAATAAACCCTACATTTCTTTTTCTTTTCTTTTTTAAATTCTTTTTTTCTTTTACTTTGAAATTATACTTGATCAGTACACGTTCACATAATTAGAGTCCCAGTTTTGTAACATTCATAATATCTGAAAGCAAAAACTGCATAACATTTTTAATTATTTATTTTTCATACTTTTTTTTAATTCGATTTATTTAATCTGATCCAGGTTGTGTTGTCAATCATGCCATATATTTTTTAGGATTAAACCACTGTGAGGTTCATGGCCTCCTGACATTTGTGTGTGTGCTGCTTTTTCTCTTTGTTTACTTAGTGTCACTACAAAAATTCATTTTATCATAAAAATTAAAACATAATAGGCTAAATATCATAATCCCTCGTTTAAACATTGGAATATCTGCCCTTTGACTGTCACTGTCAGTCAAACTGTGAGAGGGTTTGAATAATTTTACTGTTTAGAGGTGTAATTCTTGTTTTCCATTATGGACAAATTTACCAAATATTTTAATTGTATCATCATTTAATCACTCAAATCTGGTTCTAAACCTGTGTGACTTTTTTCCCCAGAGATTATGGGCAGAATGATTGCTTTAGTCATAGTCACCAAATATAATTTTTTTAAGTGTTCTACGGAACAAAGATACCATGAGTGTGTTAATAATTTTTGTTAATTTAAAAATATAAAAAATTATTTTGGGCGATGTCTGTAATTTTGCGCTTTCTCATAGTACATGTACAAGGATTTATGTGTGGGTCCATAGCACCATCTGCTGGTAATTTATTAACATTACAGTAGCCGTATTGGCTACATAATGTCTTGTAACCTAAATGTAGATCTGATATTCATATTTTAAAAAAAAACAATTGTTGGCATGAAGCCACTATTTAGTTCTCGACAATTTCATCTTCAACCGACAGAGAACGGTATGCACTGCAGTTACTCCAGCCTCTTAAAAGCGTTGTGATTGGTTGATGATAAACCAATTACTATTGATTTTCTAAGCACATTATCGTGGGTTCGAATCCGGCTCGAAGAAAAATGTTTACTTGCTTCAGTTCATTCTCAACCAGCAGGTTTAAATACTGGCGATATTTACGTAATACAAACAGTAACCAATTTATTATAACAATGTTAAACATAAAACTTACAGAAATCTGACAAATTCCATGGTAAACATCTTCGTCATAACCCTTCGATAGCTCAGTTGGTAGAGCGGAGGACTGTAGAGGCTTAACACTGTCATCCTTAGGTCGCTGGTTCGAATCCGGCTCGAAGGAGTTGTTTTTCCAATTACATTACAACACTTTGAAGGATTTGAGTCCAGCTTTATGCTGATGCGGTAGTTCCGCGGCTGTCTTTATGAATGACTTACATGCCATTTAATTTGGCAAACAATGAAAAGAAGAGAATAATCGTGATCCAGTACATCAGGTTTCTTGCTTCTCTTTCATAAGTGCCCTGGAAAAGCCGGCTTGTGCTCTTACTATATGTATATATATATATATTATTGTATAAAATACAATATCTTTAATTATATACGATAAACAAGTGATACATTTCTTCTTCTTTTTTAAAAATGTATTTTGATTTTGTCATTAATAATTGGGCCTTTTATTTTGAAAGAGTCTTTAAGGTTCCTGTTGTTGTGACGCCAATGACGTAAAATAGCGATTTCTTCTTCACGCTGTTCTCACATGGAAACCTAAACATGGAGAATTCAAGCACAGAGAACGTAATTGATGGCCAGGTAAAGAATATTCTATATCCTTGCGTATGTTTTGATCATTCATATTCATTTCGACACATTTGTTATGTACTGAATAAGTACTGACTGTTAGAAAAGTGTAAACTTTTACTTTTACTTTAAACGTGAATTATCAATATTTCAGCGTGCACATCAACCATGAACATTAGTTAGGTCACTTTTATTAACTGATAGTGGGTGATAAAGCTCACGTTGGTAATTAATTGTCAAATTTTTTATACTAAATTGGAATGCAAGTCACTGCATCACTTATATCCGTACTGTCACCCTCATTAGTTACTTTAATCTTGCATGCTGGTTACTTAAAGGTAACGTTACACGTTTGTTAAATAAAATAAATATTACGCCAAAACTATGAACAGCACTTTAGAGGAATTTCGTTGAAATGTTTTTTTTTTATTCACATGAGGTAAAGAATCTAGACATCAGTCTTCTAGGAGAAAAAAGGCTGTTTTATTCTACATGTAGCGGGTCGCCCTCTCATGGACGAATGTTGATGTCACGTGACCGTATAGGAGTTTATCGAGTTAAAATAATAATAATACAAATATAACGTACTTTCAGTCACTGCTCAAGGCATTTTATAAAGTATAAATGAAAAAAAAAATATCTAAAGAAAACAACAGACACAATATACATACTATAGACACAACATCAAGTTAAAAAAGCATAGCAGATATTTAAATCTAGTTAAATTTGTGTTTGTATTAGTCTCTCATCTCATCTGTTCTCTCAATCTCATTTCTTTTCCAGGATCAAGATGAGACCAAATCTGAAAACGAAAAAATGGAATTGGATATTAATAATACAGAGTTTCAGACTGAAACGAATCAGAGCTCCGGTCCTCAACTCAGACCAACAGATGAAACCTTCGCCAGTGGACAGTCTGAAAAAATAGAAGATCAGTGCAGCAGGGGTCGACTTGGACCAGCAGAAGGTCCGTACACCTGTGATCATTCTATAGACACTGGACATCAGAGCTCCGGTACTCCATCTGAACAAACTGGTCAACAGAACTCAAGTGATCAACTTGTACCACCATCAGAACCGTGCACCAGTGATCTTTCTGGACTGGCAGGAGATCAGAGCTCCAGCATTCAGTCTGAACAAACAGGAGTTGAGAGCGCCAGCGTTCAGACTGGACCTGCAGAGGTGCAGTGTGGAGTTGTGGTTAGTCCACACTCTGGCACTGGGTCATTGGCTCTGTTGAGCATGCAGTACAGAGGGAACAGCTCGGATGACAACTGTTCAGACAGGTAAAATAATAGGACGTTAAAGTCTGTAGCATCTGACCCATGCCTTGGTATCTTCAGTTAATCTCCTTCTGCTGTTGTAGCATCATATAAAGCTCATATACAATCATTTTATGTACATAAAGAATGTTTCAAAAAGAGGACTATTGATTATTTAATGATTAATCATTACTTTTATGTGATTCAGTGACTCAGACTCTTCGTCCTCCACATCGTCCTCTTCATCGTCCTCATCCTCTTCTTCCTCTGAGCCTCTTGAGGTAGTGTTGAAGAATGCAGATGAAGACGATGAAGTTGTTGCAGTGAGCAATGAGAAGAGGCCAGTACCAGTGAAAATTCATGATGAGTTGCTTATCGAGGTGAGGGGAATGAGGTGTAATAGACCACTCCCTTTTTTCCCTAAACAGCAATCTATAAACCAAATTGATGTGTTTCTATTGGCAAAATTTCTCAATTTCTTTGATTAGAATCAACTAAGATGCTGGCATAAATGAGAAAAAAGGTATCTTCTGTGTGTTTAGGACCTTCCTGCAGTGGAGAACCTGATCATCAGCCTTCCAGAGGACACAGAGATGGAGCCCGTTGGCACAATATCAAGCATTGTGGAGCAATTAGGTATTCAGGCTTCTGGCAAACTCTAAGCATATATAAAACAATAATATTGTGAAGAAAATCTAATCATTCTAAATAACCTCTTTCTATTTTAATATATTTTAAAATAAATGTAATTTATTCCTGTGATGGCAAAGCTGAATTTTCAGCATCATTGTTCCAGTTTTCAGTGTCACATGATCCTTCAGAAATCATTCTAATATTTGCTATATTATTTTTGCATTTCTTGTGTTTCTTAAGCAGCATAAACATGTCATACATTTCTTATTATCAGTGTTGAAAAGAGTTGTGCTGTTTAATATTTTTTGGGAAATTGACAAATTTTTTCAGGATTTTAAGTATATATATATATATAATTTATTTTTTTTATTTTTTATTTTTTCACTGGGCAAAACAAAGACCATCTTAGCTAGAATACACCATGCAGGTTTTGTCTTGCCTGAATTTAAAGGCCATCTCATACAAAATGTATTCATTTTATTTAGTGATCGTGGAGTCATACAAGAACACACCAGCACTGAATGAAGACAGTGTGTTATTCAGCAAAAACAGAAACTCTGTTGGCAAGGTCAGTAACAATTATCCATCTGTGCCAAATTTATTTCCCAAACATTTGTAACTGTATATACAATTATTTAGATCTGTTGTCTTGCAATGTGGAAACACGTCTTCTTTTAAAAGACATATAGTGCAATAAACCTTTGTTTTGTGGTACTAAAAGGTTGTTGGTTTCTCCTCAGGTCTTTGAAGTCTTCGGGCCGGTTTGTCAGCCCTACTACGTTTTGAGGTTCAACTCCCATGACGATATCGACCAGAAAGATCTTAAAATTCGAGACCCGGTTTACTGCGCCCCTAAAATTAAAGATTTCACAGACTACGTCTTTACAGAGCAACTTCAAAAGTGAGTACCTCATCATTCCAGCGGGAAGCTTGGGCGTGCCTTGGTTTTTTTTAAAAACGCTTTGATGCTGTTCTTCTGTGGTATGTTTCCTCTAACATTTACAAATGATTCCTCTCAAACAAGGACCAAAGGCTCAGATGCATCCTGGAAGAATGACCAGGAACCACCCCCTGAGGTAAATGTGCCCTTTTCATAACAATTATTTGGGAAATCAGGTCAGCAAAGGCTTAATCTCTATGGAGAGAGTGATATCCTGCCTTAATATGTCATCAGTGTTATCTGTTAATAAGTGATGGTTTGGCCTCTCCGCTGATTGGTTTTTATTCTGTGTAGGCACTTGACTTTAGTGATGATGAGCAAGAGAAGCTGGCCAAACAGAAGCTGAAAGAGAAAAAGAGACGGCAGCAAAACGATTCCGACTCAGGTGGGTCGAACAGTCATTTTATGTCCACATTTTTGTTCCTTTTATTTTTAGCAGTATGTTGCGAGCTAAATTCGAACCTGCGTCGCCCACATGAGCGCTATGACTTAATGCGCACATGCACTCGGCTAACCACTCTCTCTTATCCTCTTTCTTTGGTTCCTTTACCAGAGGATGAATCGGACATCCATAAAGAGCCTCAAAAAGCAGGCCGGCGGAAGCCCAGGCAGAACCGCAACATTCCCCGTGGGCAGCACCACAATCGTGGCGGCGGTTTTCATAGCAACTATCACGCTCACGCTCACCCCCACCCCCACTTCCAACCTGACTACATGTTCCACCATCAGGATCCAAACATGTTTCCTTTCCAGCGCCCAATGATCCCACCCTTTCCCAGGCCTCCACCCTTTCACATGGGCATGAACCCGTGGCCCCCAGGGCCCAATCAGGGCTTTATGTTCCAGCCCCCACCTCCACCCCCTCCACCACCACCATTTAATCAATAAACCTGTGACTGAATCCTCTTCACAACCTGCACCCTTAAATGGATCACAATCTTTGCATACTAATATTATAACTATATACAGGTGTGGATCAAACTTGACTGTATATTGTTAGTGCAATTTTTCATTTTGTATTAAAAATGATTAATTTCTTTATACTGTATATATATACATGTATATATTATGTGTCTCTTTTACTTTGTGGTGTTAGACATGATTACTCTATTTTTAATGCTGCATTGTAAGTATACACTTCAATAATGAGATTTATGTTCCTATTTTTTGTAGTACGGCCCGGTAGAAAAATAACAATGGTCAATCACCTGGACAGTGTAGAAAACCAAATTTTGACAGTTTGTTAAGAAAAAATGTGAGTGGTGCTTGCTCACTGTCTGTCACTGTGATTTTGTCAAGTAAGACATGTTCCCGGATCAATATATTTCAACATATTTTTGTCTGCTGCATACATCATTGAGCCTGCCTGGTAGTAATAATAATAATAAAAATAATAAAAACAGCCTTGAGAAGATGCGATAAACAATGACGAATCATGTAACATTTATTCCAGGGATCAAGCGCATAGGAATGCGCACCTATAGAATGATTCAGTTACCTTTTACAGCTCAAGTAACCTGGCTAAGTGAGTGATTGTCTTTTTCTTAATGTTGCTGTGATAAATGTTGTCTAATTACCAGTTTTGTAATCTAAAAGCATCTGGTGAATGAAATTAGTAATTACATCCACTTCCTTTTGTTTTTCATAAATATAATGATTTTTAAAGTAGCATAAAGTTGATTTTGGGCTTCATTATCTCCAGGAGAGCATTTATATATTTTGCATAAGGTGATATTTACTCCTGTGGTTCTCAATCCTTTTGACTATATTGACTATATATTTAGTATTTTAATTAAGATAATTAATATAACTTTATTGAAATAATTTTAAGACTGGGATTGGGATTGAGAACCACTGATTTAGTCCAATCTGCTCTATCTAAAATCCCACCCCTGGTGGTCTGTTCTATTGTTTTTCCATCTTTACCAAAGATTTTCAAAATAGCATTATCTCTGTTACTTATCACCCCATGATCCCATATCCCTTTTCCTACAGATATTATGGATGTCCTGGAATGCTCTCGTCTTTCTGTTGTTTAGAAACTGTAATTCTGACCTCAGCATCCCAAGTGTTGTGACTCAAGGTCACAGTGTGTTTCCATCAGATTGCCAGTGCCCAGAGCAACGTAATCCATCTGGGAACTGGCAGTTTCATTTGCTTCCCTGCAGTATGGGGCTCCTGGATGGAAAGCGTGGACTGCGATTGCTATCTCAAGCATGTTTGAGCCACTGAAACAGGAAGGAAATTTGTGTGGGTTATTTTATTACCTTAGCTCATTGTATAATTGGGGGTACATTTACTAAAGAAATTTTTTTGAAAGATGTTTATTTTTTATTTAAAAAATTCCAACATTTGCCAACCATAACAATTTATCCTACATTCTTGATTGCCAAATAGGCTAATATACAATCTGTTATTGATAAAATATTGAAAAAAGGGAAAATTTACAATTAATGTGTTGACCAAAGAACAAAAATAACATTATGGTGTTGGCCACTGGCTGTTTTGATTAACCAGTTTTTAGTTGCATGGGTTTGTTTGGTCAGCAGCATAGTTGACATTTTTTTTTTTCAACAAAAGAAAATAAGATACATAATCTTATAGAAAATTAAATGTAAATTCAATAAAAAAAACGGTCTTTTTCTTAAAGGAGCCGTATGTAAGATTGTGGCCAAAACTGGTACTGCAGTCACTTTCAAATTACTGTAGAGCGTGTATCCCCTCCCCCTCCCCCCTGACTCGAGGTTGCCAGATAGGCTGCAGGATCCAGCAGGGACATAGGCTGCTAAAAAATAGGCTACAAGTAGAGCAGAGCTGGCAACCCGGATGCCGAAACACTACTGACTTCGTGATTGGTAGATAGGTGGAGGGTGGCGCTTCAGGCCAAAACACAAGATGACAACATCAACATCAGTTGAGGGCTGCAACTTCACTTTTTAAATGACAATATCCTGGCCGGACTACTGTGTCAGTGATATAAGTATTTGAAATGAACATGATTTCTTAATGTCTAGTGACATATCAGGGCCATTTTATGATTAATTGAAATACATTTCTTACATACAGCTCCTAAGATTTTAGAAATAATTTTAACATAATGTTGACTAATAAATGTGGTAAAGTGGCCACGTGGTGGTAAAAGGTCGTAACCCTCAGAAAATTACGAGAGTCCATGTCTGTTTGTTGGCCTTGAGCTTAAAATGTTGAATTCCCTTTGAGCTTTTTTTGGTGTGTGTGTGTGTGTTTATGTGAAACAGAGAGAAATGACCGTGTTAACAGACTAAATAACCACGTTAACCTTGAGCAGGTGTAGCTGTGTAAGTATGTGATTAAACTTTCAACTTACACTACACAGAAACCCTATCACTCAGTTTCTGATGGTGTCTTTTTGTTTTGTTTTGAGGTGTCATTTAAGGGCAACATTCTTGGCCCTGTTTCAGCGGTGATTCAGTTTCCTTTCGGTGACGGTGCCAGCTCGGTTGCCAAGCAACGCTATCAAGTGGCTGTGACAGAGTGGCAGCTCGTCGCGCGCTGCCTGACACGAATGTCCTACAATCTGAATGGTTTTGCTAACAAAGATTATAAGCTTCTGCGAATGGCAGAATATGTCTCTCAGGCAGCTGTCGTTTCTTAATAAGGGAAGTAAGTTTCCTTCCCTTAGGGTAGTGGGTACGCGCAATACCTACTGTATGTTGCATCTCAACAATAATACAGGCCACTGTACATCGATATATTAAGTGTATATGCTAATGTTAAACAATATGCGAGTTGCAAAGGAGAGTTTTGCTAAATAAATGACCCCCACTGTCATTTCTAGTCTTGTTTGTTCTAGTGTGTTTGTGTTTATGGTCAACAGATGCAGTGTATACTGTAGTATTCAGAAAGTAGTGTGCTGGTTGTCCATAGCCTGAGACAGAAAGTAAGAGAATGAACTTTTAAACTGTTTCAAAATGTCTATTCTCATAAAAAAAAAAAAAAAAATTTGTTTATGCATATTAATAAAATATACATGCCTTCTATTTCAGGATGTTTTATTTTTCAGGGCTTTGCAACGCTTTCGTCACATCTTGCTTGAATATCAAGACCCTGATCTGGGCTGAGAGTTTCAGTACGAAGACTTCATGTTGTTTGAATTCGTCTTTCTGGGAGAATGAAGACCAGATCTGCACAAATCACAGTCAGAATGTAAATATACCCTGCCTGAAATAGCTATGATGCAGTTGACTGCCGTGATATTGACTCACATTTATGAAAACGTCTTCAAAATCTATTGAGGATTATGGAAAAGTCGATAATAAATACAATTAATAATACAAATATTATTATTTATTAATCTGATAGGCTTAATAAACTTCGATTAAAGAAATCGATTAATCACAATTAATCACACCTAACATAAAAGTTTTTAAATATGTGTGTGTGTGTGTGTGTGTGTATATATATAAAAATGATACATGCATACTGATATATATATATATATATATATATATATATATATATATATATACAAACTTATGTTAGATGCTATTAATCAATTTGAGTTTGACAGCACTGATTTTAATTTATAATAATATAAAATAAACAAACAAACAAACAAATGGCATGAAACCAGCTTTGCAATAATAATTAATAAAAATATGAAAATATTTTTCAAATAAGACTTAAAATAATAAATGTTTATAATATTTTATACTTAAAACTGTTAATAATTAATAATATTAATAATCATCATCATCAAATAATATTAAATATCTTAAAGGAATAGTTTACCCAAAAAGAAAAATTCAGTCATTAATTACTCACCCTCATGTCCTTCCAAACCTGAAAGACTTTCGTTCATCTTCAGAACACAAATGAAGATATTTTTGATGAAATGAAAATGAAAATTTAATTTTTGACAGCTACACAACTACCACTTTGATCCTTCAAAAACTTCATAAAGAGATCATAAAACTAACCCATATGAATTGAGTGGTTCAGTCCAAATTTTCTGAAGAGACACGATCATTTTATGATGAACAGATTGAATTTAGACTTTGTGCTAGTTGCGTAGCTGTCAATGCAGGGACAGAAAGCTCTCAGATTTCATCAAAAAGATCTTCATTTGTGTCCCGAAGATGAACAATAAACTTTGTTACTTTGTTTTTTTTTCTGTGCAGTCATTGTGGCCCCGAATATAAGTGCAAAATCATCAAAATGCTCCCAAAAGCCAGATGATTTAAATCTGTGGGCAAATGGACCACACAAAGCAATCGAAGAGTTAACAGATGAGATGAGAAAACAGCAAAGTGAGGCAAAAGATAAAGGGGGAGCAAGAGAGCTAGATGGAGCGAGTGAGCGAGAGAGAGAGAGAGAGGGGGAAGGAAGGAGGGAGACGAGACGAGAGGAGGGCACGCAGTAAACGACAGATAATACACAGCGAGTAACGGAGACGTAAGCTGTCAGTGTCCTGAGCTGCACACAGATCTCATTAAAGGTAAGCAGACCAATGCTTTCAGTGTGTTTGAGAGTCAGAGAATGATCATGTTGCTCAAATACCCTTGATGCTGTGCAGTGTTTCAAGCTTTGTTTTGCAAGGAGACAATAAGAAACAGAGAGAGAGAGAGGGAGAGAGAGAGAGAACAACACAGTTATTCAGGAAGAGCAATAAACCATCTATAAGCAGGTTAGACGGTGATGTCTGCAGTTGTTTAGAGGGATATTGAACTGATCTGTGTGTATTTGTGTGTTTCAGGATGTATCGACCGTCGCAGCACAGTGTGTGTGGAGCCTGACATTCCTCGCAGGGCTGTGTGTGTCCCTCCTGTTTTCTGACCATTATCACTGCGTGTGTTTGGACATTTCACCCCCCCCCCCCCCCCCCCCCCCCCCACTTCCCGAGGCCTGTCGCCACGACAACCATGGACTGCGGATTGCGTCTGCCGCCCGTCATTGAGGAGGTCTTGGATCCTGCAGGTGTGTGTTTGTGTGTGATGTGTCTACAGGTGTTCATTTGTGCAACAATGCATGACATAATTATTGTTTTCTCCATCTGCATTGTTTATCTGGTTTATCTGTCATGAGGCAGAAAGTTAAAAGTTAAGAGAAACAGAGATAATCTAGTATGTCAGTTTCTCAGTCAAATGTAGATAAACAACAAACCTCAAAACTCAAAAGAAATGGTTATTATGATACGATGGTGGCTTTCTGTTTATTAGTCTTCTAATGCACTTGCTACAATGCATAAATGACTTGTTTATCAGTATATTTGTCTTGGTTTCCCAGTGGAAAAACCGGTAACCCTTTATTTAAAGCCTTTATGTATAATGCTTTATAAAGGTATTTATAATTTATGTTATAATGCATTATATCTTTTCATAAATAATTGTAACCAAAGTTAAAATATATTATAATATTTGCAGATTGCTTGTTATATCTGAAACTGGCTGTTTGTCATGTGTTTAATGCATTATACTTTCTAAAGGTGTAAAAATTAATAGATAAGTAGTATAATGTATTATAACTGTTATTTATGATACATACAGTGCATTATAAAGTGCATTACAAGGCATATGCATTATTTATAAAGGCTTTAAATAAAGTTTTTACAAAATATCTGAACATTCTGAAAACAAGATAAAGTTCAGTAAAATATTGCAATTTATTTTCAGAGAGTGTTCTTCAGTTAAATATTGTTCTTACATCATAGGCAATTTTATTCCTTTTTTTAAATTCTAACAAAATTTAGCTAGTATTTATGTATTTGTTAATACAGCAACAACAAAATATTTCATAATTAATATTAAATAATAATAATTATTTGCCAATGGGATAAAAAAAATCAACTTAATTCAAGATATATTCTCTAAAAACAAGACTTATATTACATTTTTTTAATTTTTTAACTGGGATAAAAATGGATTAAGATTAAAAAAGAGAGACTTTTGTATGTATGTATATACAGTATATCTATATATCTATATCTATCTATATATTTATGTCTAGAGTAATGGTTTCAAACCACAATTTGTACTTTTTGGGGAAACGAAACTTATAGTTGTCTCTGCATATTAAGAGATATAGAAAGTATTTTAACATTCAAGAAATATATACTATATAGATTTCAAACTCTCCAAAATTGGCAATTTTGACATCAGTGGTTCTCATGCTTCATGACTGACCTTGTCAACCAAGCAAGTTTGGTGTACTGTGGTCTGCTTGTGTGTGTCTGCTAGTAAATTAAGCCTGTTTTGTTTTTACACGCTGTATATTTACAAGGAAATGGAGCAGCTTTGTTACCGTAAATAAAAAGTCTTTGAAGACGTGCAGCAAGGGGTTATGGGAAACCAAATACTTGCTTTCTGATATGTTGCGTGCTCACTAGGGTGTTGTTATGAAACTCTTATATTTTGAGTGTTTGTGCGCATCCATTTTTTTGTGCACACTAATGCTGTAGGTTTCTCCTCGGAAGGGCTTTTATGTCTTAAATAGCTGTTGTCTGCAGACTAGAGGGATTGTTTTAAATTGTGCCTCTGATCAAAAGCAGCGCCGAATGTGAACTTCAAAGCTTCAGTCCCAACGTCTTCATCTCCGTTAGTCCGTTCCCAAAGAACCTCGCCCCCCTGCGACAAGATGCAGAAGTATTGTTTTACTTGATCTGACTTGGTATTACCGCAGTAAATTGGGATATATGTTTCTGTAGGTGGACTTGAGATAGATTGAAGGAAGTTTAGAAGCTCGTTATGGTGTTCGGGGAACGAGAGAGGATCATTTTAGCACAGCACTTTTATGTCACACCACACACATGCCTCTTATTTGCAGTACTTCCATGACAATTCCTTCTAAATGCCCTGCTGATTTAGCCAGCAGTGATGGTGCTGCCTACCTCTCCTCCATCCACCAGACGCCCACATGCTCCACATGATTCGAGTGCCACTTGCATTCCCTGTCCACCCCCGGATAATGAAAACACACGTTCTTTCTCTCACCTCCCACATTCTGGGTGCCATAGCGCCTACAAAGTTTAGGTCTAGTCAAAACCCAAAAGTTTTTGCTACCGCAGCTCATTTACTTATAGAGGCCCTTTCTCATTTCATGCTTGTTTAGGTCTTTGTCCATGCGAATTGTTCTTGAAGAGATTGAACGGTTAGAATTTCCCTGCAGCCTGTTTTTTTTTTGTCTTTTAACACTGAAAGAGAAGTCTGTTTTTTTGACTAGTCTTTCAGTTTGTGAAATCTAAAGAAAAATACACCTAAAATGCACTTACAATGGAAGTCTATGGGGCATCACATCGAGAGAAACGCTAAAATAAACAGTTGTGAAAGTATAGCCAGTAGACTTAAACATTATGGCCAGGTTTAAGCCAGGACTAGGCCTTAGTTAAATCAGGACATTTAAGTATCTTTTATGTGCCTTAAAAAACACTACTGATGTGCAACTTGAGAGAAAACAATGGCACTGACATTTTTTAAGATATACCAGTGCAAGTTGCTTTCAGTTAAGACATGCATTTTAGTCTGGGACTAGGCTTAATCCTTATCTGTGAAACCGGGCATATATGTCTTAAAATGAGACTAAATAAATGTTATTCTCATTAAAGTCATTAAACCTGTTACTTTTGAATTATATACAGAAAGACACCAGATTTTTTTTTACAATGATCCACATGGAAAAACCATTCAAAATATGATTTTGGACAACTTTCCATGCAGCTCAAAAACGTTTTTACAAGCATACAGGCTGCAAAATTTGTCTTAGAAATGTCTTGTTGACATTTCTTCAAGTGCACTTATACTATACACATTTTTTGTTGTTTGTTTGTACAAACTGAAAGATGTATTGAAGTTATTTTCTGTGGTAATCGACCGCATGCTACAGCTGCACGATTAATTGTTCAAAAATCGCGATCTCGATTCAAACACCAACACGTTCTCATTCCTAAAGTGTCAATTAAACCTTTGACAAAATCACAAAATCTGCGTTGGCGCTGCCACTGACCCAGAAAGCAGTTGTCATGTTTAAGTATGAAACAGCTTCACAAACAGTCTTTTCAACCACACAGTATACTTATTTTTGTGTTAAAAATATTCAATATAACAGAAGTACTTTAATAAAAGTTTTTAGTTCAGATATAAACACTGATGTCTACGGAAGTGATAAAAAAAGAGCAAATCACCTTTTGAAAGTAACTTGGCGCTTCAAATAATGATTGTATCAATTACATCGTTACACCACTAGGTGACGACTGTAAAAAAAATGTATTTGTCATTAAACCAATAATTCAAGAGATTCGTTCAGAAACGCTGATTCATCCAGTAATGAAACAAGTGAAGTATTTATGAGTGAGTAATTGGACCCTATTTTAACGATCTAAGCGCATGGTGTAAAGCGCACGGCGCACGTTCACTTAGGGCGTGTCCGAATCCACTTTTGCTAGTTTAACGACGGGAAAAATGATCGGTGCGTCTGGTGCATGGTCTAAAAGGCTTGTCCCTATTCTCTTAATGAGTAATGGGTGTGTTTTGGGATTTACGTGTGTTAAGCCAATCAGAGTCTCATCTCCAATTCCCTTTAAATGCCAGTTGCGCTCGCGCCATGGTGGATTTGCTATTTACAATAGTGGAAAGACCGAAGCCGTCTCCAGAGAGCAAACGGATCTGCTCGTGCACGAGGTAAAAGTGCGCAAGCAGACCATCTACGGGACAAGCCGGATTCCACCATATCTTTATGTACACAATAATAATCTTTTACATTACAATCCTAATATTTTAAATATTTGGCATGTTTGTGTGCTGCTGTGCGTCCCTGTGTGTTTAATAAGCAGAGTGTACGTGCGTTGTGGATCCGCCTACAGGCGCACATTACTAAGGCGCTGATTAAATAACAAAAAAAATATTGCACCGTCAATGGCGCAGTCTATTTCTGTTGCCTCAAAATAGCAATGCGCCAACAATGCGCCAGAACACACCTCGTTCTCAGACCAGAACGCCCATGGGCGCAAATGCATTTGCTTATTAAACAACGTGGCGCAGTATGTGAAAATGATAACTGCGTCGGACTGAAACTAGCAAAAAACACTTGCGTCGCGCTTGGCGCAGCATTGCGCCAGGTGTAAGATAGGGCCCATTGAATCATTCACTCAAACCGATTTTTAGTTTAACAGATTTAAAAGACTGCAGCAATTAGACCTAACATTTTGTCAGAACCTTTAGTAAACTACATGTTATTTTGTTTAGTTGTCTGTTAAGAATTGTGATCTCTATTTGAAACAAAAAAATTGTGATTCTCAATTCATCCAGAATCGTGCAGCTCTAACGCATGCCACAAAACTGATTTATTCTGAACCAAAAATGTACCTTCATTCTTGTTTACATGTTGCAGAGGTTTACATATGTTGACCGAATGACAAAAACAAGGCATACTGCAGCTTTCCTTCCTCCAAATCTTCCTCTCCTCCTTCCTGCGGGTTTCCTCCCTCTGTTGCTCACTGACCCCATCGCAGATGTGAGGATTGGCTCTTTAGAACATTCCAGAAGAGCTGACGGCGGGAATCTCAAGGGCAATTCGAGTGAGATCACGCTTAGCAAGAAAAGTTACATGCACAGAGAGAGATGGTGTATATGCACCGCTTGTGTGAGGGCCCACACACACACACAGAAATAAACTTTCTCATGAAGGAGTCCACTGAGAGAAACAGCTTTGGGAGTTTCTTCTTTTGGAGTTTTAGAGATTGAACTCACTTTTCTTTCCTCCTTTTTCTCTTTCTCATCTTCGTGTTTGTGAGTTTTATGTGCTTGTTCTCATAACATAAAATTCAGAATTAACCCATTTATTTCTCTAATCCAGAAGAGCACATTATTCTAAAGGGAAAAAAGGCTGTTCTTGATAGTTTTCATTAAAACTTTCTCCACCCTGGCATGGGAAGGGAAACATAATATTAACCCAATAGATTTTTGGCTAGTTTTGGCCGTGATTGGGCTGGTTTTGTTATGCAAACCTGGCAACCCTGACTAATGCATCACAAATACTATTATCAATTAAAAGTAGTCTATTATAATTTGTGTTCCTTGTTCTAATGTATAGTGTTTAAATGTTCATTGAATGATTGTTTTGGTGTTTGGTGTTTTTTTCCTTGCATTATATAACTCCTCAGATGACGAGATTGTGTATGTAGTTTTTATTATGCATGTTAAAGGCCCACTGATGTGCCTCGCAATGCGCAGCATTATTTAATGTGTTGATGTAATTTCTACTGAAACAGGAAGACAGGGTGGGACATATCGAACAGCCCCTCCCCCCTTTTTTAAATAGCCAATAGCGTTTTGTTTATTTCGCCCAGAGCCGTTGAGCTCGGTAAAGCCACAGTTTCCTCCTAATCTCTAACCGTTTCTCCTCGCAATCTCCTCCGTATCGTTTTAAAATACAGCATTCTGTGCAGAATTCAAATGGGTCCGATATGTTTTATGGGATGCGTCGACTTGCACATACGATCCGCTCTGTGCTATTGTGTTTTTGGACTGGAGCTGCGATGGTTCGCATGACACTAACGTGAAACCAGGCTTCATTAGCCCAATGGAAAGCATAATTACACTGTATGAATAGTTCCCTATCCCATATATAGTGCACTATGTGCCATTCACCATGTAGAAATTTGTAAATGTGTGATCAAATGACCAATTTCAGCCGCAGCTTCAGCGTCTATTTATAATGTAGGGGGCGGGGCGCTTCAGATTTTAGAGAGCATTTGATTGGACAAAAAATCTGATGAGAAGCGGAAGTGCAGAGTCAAAATCACTGATCCATATTGGCGGAGGTGAGAGATGATTTGAATGCTTATATCTTCTAAATGCGAATTTTGCTATTGTTTTGGAGCACACTACCATATAGATTCAGTAAGGCTAACATATTCATATTAAAGCCAGGAAACTTCAATTTAAGTGCAAAAAGATTCTGGTAGGAGCCGTTGGGGCTTGGGCAAAGGGGGCTGTAACCATGGCAACAATGCGAGAGCGTGTGAACTCTGGTAAACGTCATACAGCTCCTCTTGCGTCTGTCAGAGTGAGAAACCAACAATCTCGTTTTTCGGTGCCGCTTTCTCCTTGCCTTCTCCAATTTTCCTGCTTCCCACTTCCGCCCCTCCTCCTTTTTTTTCCTCTCCTCTTCTCTCATTCTACCTTTCTTCCTACTAAGCCAGGGTAGAGGCGGCGTGAATAATTCATGCCACTCCTCACTGCGCCAGAAATGTGACACGCGCACACACACACACATTTAAAGCACTCTAATGCTTCTGGGACCCAGTGATATCTCACTTAAACCCAACTCTCACCTTTCCTAAGCCAAATGTATGCATTTTTCCATTTGAATCTTTTATTTCAGCTTAATGGTGTTATGACACTGGTTTATTCTCTTGTTCTTGAAAATGCGTTTGGTTTTTTTCAGTGTGTTTGTAGAGAAATTAATCCTATTGGGAAGGACACAGTCAAAGTGAGCCCGCCGTTTGTACACAAGGCTTGTCCTACAGTGCTCTGCATGTGTGTGTAACGGTCAATGGTGTGTGTCTGTCAAGGTTTCAGACTGGACGGCTCTACCTCACAGCGAGCAAAAAGCTCAGATATCGTGCTAACAGGACCAACAGAGATAAAGGATATATTTGGTCTGTTCTTAATCTTTTATGTGTTTTTCTTGTCAGACTAGGGAGAGTCTTGCTCCTATTAGGGAACCAAATAACTAAGAAAAATGGCAGAATCGTTCGATAAAGCTGGTTGTTCTGAAGCGTTCACATCTCTTACTATTTTGGGTCACACTTTATATTAGGTGTCCTTAACTGCCATGTACTTACATAAAAAAATAAGTACAATGTACTTTTGGTGTTTATGTTGTATTGTTGCTATTGAGGTGGGATACAGGTGAGGTTAGGGACAGGTTTGGTGGTATGGGAAGGTTTAAGGATGGGTAAGTGTAAACTGTCTATAGTCCGGCATAAAGATTTCCCGAGTAGATTTAAAAAAAATTGTCGACCGATATAATCCCAGAATCCCTGCTTTCTTGATTTTACTCACTCATTATGTGTGTATGAAGTCTGATGAGATGCTTTCTGCTGCTTTGGTACTGTCTAGGTTGTCATCACTTAATGAGAACTAATTAACAGTGTTATAATAGAGAAGAAGAGAGCAGACATGTACATAATTGGAGAATACGTAATCATCCCCCACCTGTGAGGCCTCATTGATATTCCTGAAACACAAGTCTGTGCTCACGAGCGGATGCTGATTTACATCGTGTTAGTGTGTGTATTTATGTATGCGTATGGTAGGGCTATACAAGCGCTGTTTAATGCTTGTTTTTGGACTGATCGCCATGTAGAAAATGTCACTCAGCACCCTTCTCTTCTCTCTGTTCTCTCTGTGCAGGCAATATGAAATCAAAATCAACCCTGTTTACTTGCTTAATAAATGCCCTTGGATTTATTGTGCATAATTCATCAATGCACATTATTGTAATATAAAAGACTTTTATATTTCGTCAAAACTTTCTCCGTCTCTGAAATGACTCATAATTTTCCTGTCACTACAAGGTTATGTGAAATATTATGATGATTAATCCAGCCAGTGCTGTTTCACAGAGTAGTTCACAGAAATAGGGCACTTTGTCATTTATTTATGAAACCTCTTGCCTTTCCAATCCCATATGTCGTAATGTTCTCCATGGAACACAAAAGGAGATGTTTCACAGAATGTTCTGGTTATAATACAGTGAAAGTGAATGGGGATGTGGAGCTCTAAAAATGCCACATGACCACATGACATTCTTCCTCCCTACCCTTGATCTTAAATTTTATTTGCATTTGCATAATTCTAATTGGCACATCATGCCAGGTTTGATGTCAATGATGCCAAATTGCCATTTGTTGTCACATGCCTTGTTACTTTTTAAGATGGAATTCAATAGACACTATTCTAAAGTTTGCCATTTTCTTCACGCAGAGCTACTTTTATGGTGTTTTATTTTTTTTAGAGTTCACTCAAGTCAATTTTATTCATATAGGCCTAGTGTTTTTCACAATACACATTGTTTCAAAGCAACTTTACAGAAAATCATGACCATATAGTTGCACTTAGCAGATTAGAGCTGGGCAACAGTATCATATAAACAATCAAGCAGTTGAGATTTGCTATAGTATATATCGCTTTATGTGAGTGTACTTTATATGTGAGTATATTTGGACTTACTTGGTTGTTGTTGTTATTCAATTGTTACAGTATGTGGATGTCAAGGATTATGAAACCTGTAAGGTTTTGTTCATCTATAACATTTCTTCTAGTGATTTGGTGAAGTATAATATCATTGCCATGGTTAAATGATGCATACAAATGACAGGGTTAACATTTTGATCATACTGCCCAGCCCTAGGCAGTTTACTTGAGGAGCTAATTGAAATTCATGACATAACACATATTGCATAATACCTTTAGCCCCTTAACGCACAAGTGTGACAAGGAATGAAAAAAATAAAATTGGATAATGGAAAAAACCCCTGTTACCATTCGCTTTTATTATATGGAAAAGAGCAGCATGAACATTCTTCAAAACATCTTCTTTTGTGTTCCACAGAAGAAAGTAAGTGACAGTGACTGTTACAGACCCCTTTCTCATGCATGTGTTTTTCACCAGAGCTGTCAGTTTAATAACCAACAGGCACTGTTTAGCCAGCTCAGTCTGGGTCCTTTTCGCAGAGACGTTGCTATACTTATCCTGTGGTTTACTGCAGGCTTATACGACACCAAACACCGACCGCATCACTTCCCTCAGTCAAAACCCTGCAACAAACGATCTGGGAGCTCGCTTGACTTCACGAGCGGCTGTTTAACATTGACAAGTGCGACTTTTGCTCCATTACAGAAAACTCTAGACTTTAGACAACACTGCAGTAGCCTACTTGTTTTTGGCTGATGTTAACTATGGAAAAACAGCTCACTAGCTCACTGCATTGCAGTCATGCTTTAGTAATGAGGAGGAATGGAATTTAAGTAGAAAATGCCTTGCATGGTTAAGTGTGTGTGCAAGCATCTAGTTTTGTAGGTTACTCTTTGTGTTTTGTGAATGTATGTGTGTGGAAGGTGTTTGCTCCTTGATTTCCCAGGGGCCATTGTGACTGTGTCCATCATCTTTCCTCTTCTCAGAGCTGTGCTGATTTTCATTGTGGCTCACATGATGGCGACAGACTGCATTAAATTAATCGTTTAAATATTATTTTAGGATTTGATGGATAGCTTGAGACTAAAAGTCTGAAAAGGTCAGTGTAGTGTTATCCTGGTCTAGCATTGAGAGTGAAAGCAGCGCTATAAACAGGAAACTGATGTCACCATCTGGATTTTAGCCAGACATGGGCTGATCATGGACTGAAAGTGTTTGTGAAATGTTAGGCCAAACACCCTGAAAGAAGAGATGGAGTGGTGACCCCCTGTTACATATAAAATTAAATGATCAATCAAAATTAAGTGTTGCATTGTAAACCGGGCCTATGATAACATTCATATGAGACTATAATAATGTATTTACATGCTGCTTTTATGATGAAAAAGCATTTAAATAATAATTATTGATGTACACGGTCATAAACTTGTTACATTTGAAATGAATGGAATTTTTTTTTTTTAATGAATGAATGATTTATTTTATTTTATTTTATTTTATTTTATTTTATTTTATTTTATTTTATTTTATTTTATTTTATTTTATTTTATTTATTTTATTTTATTTTACCCCTGCAGTTTTGCTCTGACCCCTGAAATATTTTTCTTTCTCATAAACAGTTGCAAATGCATATAGTTGTACTTGCCCCTCCCTCATTGAGATCATACCACTCTGATTGGCTGTTGACAGTATTGATACTATGATTGATATTTCAGTATAAAGGAGATAACATAATCAAAAATACTTATGTTTAAAAAAACAATAACAAGAAGGGAGAGAATGAAAGTGAATAAACAGGAATAGCGTAAGACTACTGAAAATATCGTTTCTGTTATGTTTTTTGTTATGAAAACTGCATCAATCACACATCATCAACATCAAATAACAATAATTACTCTGGATTTCTGCTAGTGCCACAGGCTGATCCCAAAGCTATGCTTGTGATTGGAATGAAATTAATTCTCTGAGCTCATGAGAACTAGACGAGAGCTATATTTGTGTTTTTGTTTGTCACGATCGTGATGGATTTTCTTTGCACGTCAACATTTAATGCCACTCATGATATTAAGATTTACCTAATATGGCCTTCCGGTCATGGTCTGAAATGAAATCGTTTAATTTTGATTGTTATCTCCAAAGCACCAAGTGCTCATTTTCAAATTAATTGTGTCAGCTGTATAGTAAGTGAATGTCAGAGTCTCATTTTAATGGCATTTCTCATTTATTTATTGCAACGGCAGAAAGCATCATGAAATTATAATCTGCAAAATGACAAAAATTAAGGAACGGGACTCTCGCATTCACTTAAACTATTCTAACTATGTCTATTCGAACAAAGAGGCCTATTCTTGGGCTGTTTCCATTAGGATTCATTATACACAAGTGAAAATCACAAGAATCTGAGTTGAAGAGGAAGTGAGGCCTCTGTTCTGTCAGGCACATATGGAGCATGATGTTTTTACAAGAGAAAATAGGTTCAGTCCACATGTGTTTTGTGTTCTTAGTGTTAGATTGTGCTATTAGTATGGAGTTGAATGTACTTTTGTGATGCAGTATACAGTTAAATGTGTCATGTATTTATAAAATTGTAATATTTAAAAATAATTATAATATAACGATTATAAAGCCAAGGTTTCTTACACAAAATCACTCGTTTTATCATTTTAAATATTTTTTTTATATTTTTTTATATATATAATTTAGTTTTATGACCATATTCCAACTTCAGCGATCAAAATTTCATTATACAACCCCTTTAAATTTTAAAACGGGATATATATGTGTTCAGAGAGAGAGAGATAATTTTAACTATAAGTTCTGTATCAAAGATCATAGACTGACTGCACTACTTTGTACTAGTTATTTCAAAAACCACAGAGGCTACTGTTGTGTAACTACAGACAACAGTATACAGTATAACAACTATATATATATGTATATATTATATATAACAGTATAACAACTAAGGCCTTATCCGTCCTTAGGGATGCTTCATGATTGCGATTTGTGTTACCTATATCCAGTGATGTATCCGGATGTCTGTGTGCATGTAAAAGTAATTTTCTGCCCCCACAGAATAATTCATAGCTCAGATACACTGGAGAAAGCTGATTTGGTGCTATCAAAGCTGCCTGTAATCCTGTGAGCTCAAGACCCTGCTTGTGCTGCTGCTTCAGCCTGTGTGTGTGTGTGTGTGTGTGTGTGTAAGTGAGTTTCCTCACTGGTTCATTATTATTTGATAGATGTTTGAAAGACTTTAATCTGCCATGCATGATCAATAATACAATACTGGGCTCATTACAGTGGGATAAATATCATTCAGGAAGAGAGAGGGAAATGAGAGAAAACCAACCAGAGGAAAAGAGAAATAGAGAGTGGATGAGAGAAAGAAAGTCTGAGGAATGGAGGGGGAGGAGTTGCTGGCAAGACAATTCATTTTCCGCACCGACAGATTCTGTTAATCCCACAAAGACATCTGATCTAAGAGGATCAGAGAGATGAATCGTCTAGTCAGGTCTGGCGTGGCCGACTGTCTCCCGTGTCCTGTGTGTGGACTTCAGATTGTTCTGAGTTTGTCAAAGCAAATCCACACATCACATATCATACCAAAATGCATTTGAGGGTATATACAATATGTCACGATCAAATCTTGATTTCAGGACATGTTATTAATGTTTTGTTCAAGTCATCAACAGTGCCAAATAGTTGTAGAATCAGTCATATATCCGATTCCTCACACACACAGCCCTTGTGGCATTAGATAGAGCTAGAGTGAGATTGTAAGAGAGATTAAGTGTGTGTGTATTGCCTCGCCAATGGTCTGGCTCTCTGAGTTCAGAGGTCAGAGGGCAAGTGAGAGAAGCCTATAGAGTAAAGCTAGAGTTATAGATCAGCCTGGAGGAGGTAGAGAGACGGCGTTTAGAACGAGGTGATAGAGATTTAGGATGAGAGGAACAGGTGAGTGTTGAAAAGAGGGATGGACCCGGGAAAGAGCAGGAGGATCATTTGGATAACGCGAATGAAAATAAGGTGATGTGAATGGTAAGATAAGCGAGGGAGGAAATGAGTGTGTGAGAAATGGAAGAGAAGAAAGGGAGAGAAGAGGAGGACAGAAGGGCTATTTTTAACCATCTGGCTCCTTAGTTTGGTGGGTGATTAGCACAGACTAGAGCGACAGCAGGAGGAGATCTGCTGCTCACTTTACAGGGGGAGGTTTGTCACAAATCGTTAATGTCTTATAAATGTAATTAATTCATTAATTATTTAAATTATTATTATTATTATTCTATTCTATTATTCTAATAACTATTATTATATACTCTTTCAGCATGGAAAAAAATAGGATCGGCTTAATGTCTTATTATATATAATATTTTGTACCTTTGGAAACATATTTTTTTTAATGTTTTTGAAACAAGTCTCGTATGCTCACCAATTAAGGCTGCATTTATTTAATCAAAAATACAGTAAAATCAATAATGCAAAATATTACTACAAATTAAAATAACTTTTCTATTTGAATATATTTTAAAATGTTATTTATTCCTATGACGTCAAAGCTGAATTTTTAGCATCATTACTCCAGTCCTCAGTGTCACATGATCCTTCAGAAAACATTCTGAAGAAACATTTATGATTATTATCATTGTTGAAAACAGTTGTGTTGCTTAATATTTTTGTGGAAATTGTGATACTTTTTTCAGGATTCTTTGATGGATAGAAAGTTCAATGAATGGCATTTAATAAATTGATTTATTACATTTATTAAAGCATTAATTAAATATAAATATTTTGTAACAAATGTCTACACCATCACTTTTGATCAATTTGTTGCATCCTTGATGAATAAAATAATTTTTCTTTCTTTCTTTCTTTCTTTCTTTCTTTCTTTCTTTCTTTCTTTCTTTCTTTCTTTCTTTCTTTCTTTCTTTCTTTCTTTCTTTCTTTCTTTCCTTTGTGTATACCCACTCCTGCCACTAGAGGGCTCTTTGGCTCTCTCACACTTTGAAAGGGCCACTGCTGCTGCAGGCTTTGATTTTCTTCTCAGGACTGTGTGTGTGTTTTATGTTTGTGAACGGACAACAGGTGAAGGCAGAGGGGCGATTCATGGCCTAAATCCTTAATATAGCACACATTCCTCTAACGCTGAGGCACTTTTGGCCCTGGTTGGGTGTTTAGATTGCTTGAGGGGGGTCTGGAGGTCTGTTGGGGGCAGAGAGAGATGAGAGTCGGGGGCCAGCAGGTGATGAAGGGCTTCCTCAGATGAAGGTGGTGGACTGGATTGATTTAGTAAGTCCCCACCAGAGATGACAGGTGGAGGTTGGGGGTGGGGGGTCTGGGACATGCATAGCTGCACATCTGCACATCTCCAAATGTGCATGTCATCAAGGGAACTTTTAAATGTCATTTTACTGGATGAGCAAATCATTATTAGCGCAGAGAGGTTTTGGATTATTGTGGGTTCAGCACAAGGTAAACTCAATCAATCAACATAATTTTTGGCATAATGGTGATTACAAGAAGTTCTGGGTCACGTTGATTGAGGATCTTCCAATGGAAATCTGTAAATGTTTTACATACCCAATGTTACAATAGTTATAACACAAGACGTGAACAATCTGTGATTTTAGTGTAAAAAAAAACAAAAACACTGACTTATCTCATTTTACAAATTAGTCGCCATGACAATATAATGCTGAAAAACCCTAAACGGTTGTAAAAATGTATTTAAACAGCTTTACAGCTGAAATTTTAAGAAAAGTACTTTTGTAATATTAAAAGCTTCACATTTTTGTCTTTATATCCTTAAAAAATCTGCCCCATTCACTTCCATTGAAAGTGCCTCACTATAACCATGTTTTTATTATTATTTGTATTTAATTTTATATTTTTTTTATTTATTTAATCTGAGGAAAATATACTGCGATACTGTTTATTCAACCATCATATATATATATATATATAAATGACTGTTGAATACAATTTAGAACAACCATTTAGAATCAAGTATTACGTATGATCAACTGATTAATTTATCATTGATTTCTTTTTCCGTCTCAGACGATGTGTGTGACTTGAAAGTGGAGCGGCCGGGTATAGGCAGTGAAATGACGGCCAAAGAGCGAGGGTCACTGGAGGAGAATGAGGAGAGAGACCTGGAGGAGGTGGAGGCCGGAAATGGAGAGAAGGGGCAGGAGGATGAGCCGGAGAAGAAGGAGGTGAAGGAGGAGACAGCAGACGAGGACGAGGAGCGAAGAGGAGCGGATGAGGAAGATGAGCTGGAGGTGTTGAGGTCACAGGTGGTGCAGCTGCTTTTGGAGCTGGAGGAGACCAGAGAGGTGTCCCAACGACACGAGGAGAGCTACAACGAGCTGCAGGGTGCGTATGCTAATAAAAGCTGTTTTTAAGGTGTGACATCATCACGGGGAGTACCCTCTGAGCATGTCCAGCTGTCACTGACCGCCTGTTTCTCGAGTCATGTCTTCACACAAACATTCTTGGCTTGTTAATATTGTCAGATGCCAGAAATAAGTTACTTATTACTCATTTCCAATGTCTCTCTAGAGATTTCCCTCTTCTTTTAATGTCATTCTTTGGCTTTCTAGGTCTTTTGGAGGAAGAGCGTCTGGCAAGCGCCCACCAGGCCGAGACCTTCACGAGACAGATCCAGAGACTTCAAGGTGAACAGAAACGCACTTACAAACAGAAACAAATGTGTATTCATCTTTAAATGCAGTGCTAATAACTGCACTAATAACTGCAAATAAATAAAATTAACTTAGAATATGACAGATAATAAAAATAGTTTTTTTTCAGTCATCAAGCAGCTTTGATATCCTCTTACATTCGACATATTGAATAATAGCTGTGTCCAATGCTAGTGAATAAACATTCTTGATTTATCTAGCTGTTTTATAATTTTATCAAGACCACTGATGATTTGAAGAGGCCATTTACATATTCATGTTTTTGTACTGTGTTAAAAATAGAAAACATTGTCAATGTTTGGAAATATAATACTCTTACTATTTTTGCAGTATATACTATATGTATAACCTTTTTGTATGATTTTTTTGTATGCGTTAAATACCCAAATAACATTAGACACAAGTCACAATAGACAGTATATAGTACTTTATACCACAATGCAATGTGCTTGACTTGACCTTTCATGGTCTGAAAACAATTGACACGATCATGGATTAGTTGGAAACTTTGATTATTTTATTTTATTTTATTTTATTTTATTTTATTTTATTTTATTTTATTTTATTTTATTTTATTTTATTTTATTTTATTTTATTTTTCTCATTTTGTTTTATCATGTTATCTTATTTTATTTATTGTGTCATTTTATTTTATTTTGTTTATTTTTATTTTTTATTTATTGTGTCATTTTTAATCATGCAATCTTATTTCATTTATCATGCAATATTTATTTTTAATTTTTATTTAATTTTATTCATGTCATCTTATTTCATTTGTGTCATTTATTATATTTTATTTTATATTTTTGTGTTGCAGAAATGATAATTGGACACGTCACTCTAAATTTGACAGTGTAGTATACTACTGTTTAAAATGTTCCCATGTTCCCATGACATCCTGTTCCCATTTGTTTGGTCGACTGCTACTTGGGGTGCGAGTGTTTGAGCAGTGGAGAGATGGGAGAAGCAGAGGTGATGTAAATGTTGTTCTCTTCCCCAGTGACTCACTTTCACTCTCTCAGTGGCTGCGCTGTAATTAAATTAAATGAACTGTGAGAAGGCAAAGTAAACCAGCGTTTGCAGAAGTGCATGGGCTATGCCAAGATACCACCATGAGTAATGCAATCACAGATATGAATAACATAACAAACATCTGCCAGAATAAGATTCACACACTGTATAACTGAAAAACTGTTTTTCCGGTTTAATCACAGCCTGTGTTATTTTTTTTCCTGTCCGTATTCCCGCCTTGCAAGAAAGAGACTGATTATAGTTTTTCAAAAAAGCCCCTGCAGACTAAAATTCATGCTTTGTGTGGTTAGTTTGAGAGGTTTTGACATTTTTTGCTACTCAACAACAGGAAATGCAGAGTGATTGCTGTAATGAGACATGAAATGAAGGCATATTTTTCACTTCAGATGTGCTTGGTTTCCAGTGAAGTAGCTGATTATAGACCTCATATGGTCTTGGTGCCCTTAAAGGTGCTCTAAGCGATGTTGGGTGACGTCACTTCTTGTTGACGTTCAAAGTATTGTCAAACAAATGGAGGCTAGCTCGACCCTCCCTCCTCCTCATCCCGTCCCCTCCCCCTACATCAGCATCTCAAAATTCAAGAGAATATAATTCTAACGTTTGTCGTTGTCTAGGACATCTCTCCTCTAGCTAACTTCCCTCTTCATGCTTCTCTCTCCTCCACTCCCCACACCCCCCTTCATGTGCACGCGCTCCCCACCCCCCACCCCCAAATCATTCTTGTCGGTTATTGGCTGGAACATCGTTTGTTATGTTTCGTGGTCCAGGCTGGGCCAGTTTGTTTTTGTTGCCGTTTGTGGAGCCTGGGCTGTCTACAGAGACCGCGTGTTTTTACAGTGTGTTCAGGGGACAGGCAGCCAGACAAAAACAAGTTTCAGCCTAAAAAATGTGTGACATCGCTTAGAGCACCTTTAAGAGGTTCATATATAAATGTTACATGGATTTTAGTATTTGACAGCTCACATATATTCAGAAATAGCACAAAACTCCTACTATTTTCTACTATTGCTGAAATAAACATTCAATGTGGTGATGCCATGTGTCAACAATGTAGCACTGTTTAAAATGTGTATTGTTGCATACTGTTTCACATACTATTTAAAACAATAGTAAGCAGTATAAAAGGCAGTATACTTTTTATAACCCAATTTTCAGTTGAAAAATGTTGTTCTGTCCCGACTTGTGACCCACAGGCCAGCTGCGCTCGGTGCAGGAGGAGCTGGACAGCCTTGAGGAGGAGAAGGCCAGCGAGCTGTGGGAGGCTCAAGAGGAGCTGCGTGTGGCGCAGGAGGAAGTGCAGGAGCTTCAGCAGGCGGCGGAGGAGGCGGCGGCCGAGCGGGAGAATGACATCGCCCTGCTGCAGGAGGAACTGTGCCGTGTGCGTGCCGAGCTGGAGCGTCTGCGCGGCACCACGCAGGAGTACGAGCTGGAGCTGACCACGCTGCGGGCCGAAATCAGCATGAAGAACCAGCGCAGAGCAGGAGGAGAAGGTCTGATTCCCACCACACTACAGCCTCAAACTATAGGGATATCTCTAAAAAGACCAGTTTATACCAGCTTCAAGCCTAGTTGATACTGGTTAGCGCTGGTTTGGTGCTGGTCTGGCTGGTGGATCAGCAAAATTAACTAGTGAAGCCTTGATTGGACAGGGATATTCTGTTAAAGTCAACATGAAACGGAAGTTGTGATAGTCTTTTCTTCACTATCGGCTTCTCAAACAAGAAAAAATGTAGGGCGGGACTTTATTCAGTCAATTGATTGGATTGTTGGTTCGTGTGATTGTGACAGGTTGTCCCGCACTCGTGTGGAAAATACTTAAATTAAAATTTTAAATGCTGCCTTGAATATGAAGTAGTACAATAAAACTATTGGAAAAATGGAAAAATAAATTAAAACTATGCAGAAATAAATGATAAAGTAAAGATAAAATACAATAAAATAAAGATAAAATAAAGCTGAAATAAAATAAATGTTAGATAAAAAACTTTAACTTAAAAAGTGAAGTGTAAAGGAAAATTAAAAATGTTGCCTTGAAGTACAATAAAACTAAAATAATACTGAAAAATAACTGAACAATTAATTAAAGCTATGTAGAATAATAAATAAAAACTGAAAATATAAAAACAAAAGCTAATTCAAAATATTAATAAAAACTATTATAGTATATAAATAATACTAAAATAACACTGGGCTTAATAAACATACTAAATAATACCTTAATTAAAATGTTAAAACTCAAAAATGTTTATGTGAGGATAACGTGATATCTCAATATAAACATATTAGAAGTCAGACATGCAAAGTTAAATCTTCTGTTCTCACAACTCTATGGAGTCGCTTTTTCCAGAACTCATCTGTGTTTTTGTGCATTAGCCAGCTGAGATTTCTCCAGCAAGACCTTTCTTTATATCACATAACCTCATTGCAGCATTATAAATGGCAGATGCTGATAGCAAATAAACCCTGTTGTGTGATACAGACATTTTATCAACTTTCTTCCCCATTGCCTGATATTACACAGTGCTCTGATATTACCCAGTATGCATTGCCACTGACAAATGTGATTGTATTACAGGTTCTTTCAAGGTCTAAGTGTCTGTTTGACATTCCGACAGAGTGCAGGACCTCCGCTGAGCCCCATTTGTCCGGTGTTGATGTCTTTCTCTGCCTCTAAGGGCGCCGGGGCTGCTTTCTGCTCCCATGATGCTGTTAGAAGTTTACTATATTAAGATCTGAAATAAAAACAACATACCAGCGATTGCTGGTGGGGCCGTGGGGTTAGACACGCTGATTGCAAAACAGTGTTGAACACGAACACATCAGAGCCTGTGATTGAGGCATTCATGTTAACTCTGATCTGAGGTCAGATGCGGCAGAGACGAAGTTGTTTATCAGTACATGTGCTTCTGATGGTTATTTACACCACGTACACACTCAGGCCTGGCAGAGACAGAGTGCAGATGCGTGTGAGTTGTTTTTACAAGTGAGATTCCTTCTAGATTAGAGACTATGCTATCGGGGGTTGAACGTTGCACCATGGGGGATGTGCAAGGCAAACATGACTCTTGATTGACAGGTCAGACTGCTGCAGAGGGAAGAGAGGGTGGAATTGGTTGTTTCCATGGAGACTAGTTACAGGGTTCAGTGTGCATTTACAGCTGTCTGGTCAAATGTTCAATATTTTCCTGCCATAGACATGTAGCCTTCGTATTGCTTGCAGTTTGGCCCTTAGGACAGTGATTATGTATGTTCCAAGTGTCATACTATTATACTACTGATAGCCTATTTTTTAATGTAGTATGCAGCATGTATACGGGGTAAAGTAAAACATTTTAGGCATTGAATATCTTAATATATATATATTTTTTTTTTATGTGTAGTTTGCAAGCAGAGAACACTGCATGGAATACTGTATCCCACAATGCAATGCGCCCAACCTTCCATTTTAAGTGAAACAGAAGCAATATCAGTCTCCTTCTTGAGTCACAATTTGATTGTACTGTAAAAATGTAGAATTTAAAAAATAAATAAATAATGAAATATACATGATGACTTAACGCTACTCACTTAAGTAGCAATTCAACGAAGGTCATGTGACAACAATGGATTGTAGAAAATAATAGTTTGAAGTGGTTATCATTATGTACATTAGCATTTTAATGTTTGGGGTCAGTAACATTTTTTTTCCCTTAAATTAATGCATTTATTCAGCAAGGACGCATTAAATGTAAAAAACGTGGTTTCCACAAAAATATTAGGCAGCACAACTTCTTTCAACATTGATAATAATAATAAAAAAAGCTACTTGTGCACCAAATCAGCATTATAATGATTTCTGAAGGGTCATGTGACACTGAAGACTGGAGTAAAAACATTTTAAAATATATTCAAATAGAAAACATACTGAACTGCATACTGTAGTATAAGTAGTATTGCAGTATTTCATTTTGAACATACATTTATAATTGCAGAAATAGTAAGAGTAGTACGCTAACATTCTGAATTCAGTGTTTCACCCCATTCTGCTTTGACATCTGTTCTCGTGTTGTAATGGGACAGGTGACGTGGACCAACTGATTGAGGAGTGTCGCTCCTTGAAGGACGAGTGTCAGACTCTGAAGAATGGCAACATGCAGCTCTCTGAGAAACTGGAGATGCTGGAGCAGCAGCGAGCCAGGTGATTGGCCACAGGGCCTGTCAGTCACACACAAACAAGATAAATCAGCCAATGAGCATCGCGAGCGGTCTCTGTTAATAAGGCTGGTGTGAACGATGAAGCATTCAGCCATAATCTGTCTCAATGGACACTCTCACTAAAACTATTTAGCAGCTATGAAAGTGTTTCACAGCAACATGAAGCATTAATGACTGTGTATTTCATCTAATCCAAATATACTGGCTGTGAGATGAGCCACAGCTATTTTAAGACATCAAGATCTTATCTGATTTTTTGAAACTAATGCTTCTGTAAATATACAGTACCATCATGTTTTTCAAACTAGTGCTAGATGTTTCAGCTCAAAAGAATAAGTTCTCTCCAATGTGAGAACAACTTATGATGTTTAAATTTTTCAAAACTTTAAAATGTTAATAATCAGCTGTCTGATTTGAGTTTTGGCCAAATCTGGCCAAACACACACATTTCAGCACCACAATTTTTCTAATTAATGGGATTTGTTTTATGTATTTTGATTTTGAATAAATAAGTATGAAAGGGATTTGATGATGAGTATGAGTACACACACCCACACACACATTCACACTCAGTCACAATATGAAGCTAATCTGAAAAAGTGCAGCAGGAGCTCACAAGTTCAAGTACATTAGTAATAAATAAAAAAATGCATCACCTCTTGCACATCTATCTATAATAAATGTCCTGAACGTTTCCTTGTCCCATTTCTATCCTGACAGCTCAGCTGATTCATGCCTGGCCCTGGAAGCAGAGCAGAACGATGGAGAAAATGACACAGAAAAGGAGGTGAAGGCTGAGGGATTTGTCAGGACATTGGAGGTAGAAGGTGGAAACTGGGTGGACGCTTATACCCAGAAGAACATCTCGTTTGAGGGGAAGCCCGTCACCCCGACAGGCAGGAGTGGAGGCTTCTCAGAGGTGTTTTCCCTCCGAGACCAGCTGAAACAGGCCGAGGAGAGAGCATCACAGGTCCAGAGAGAGGTACCATGCCCACTTGGCAAAACAACAGAAGCTTGAACTTTAGAGTGTGCATTTTCTATTTTAAACCTTATTGTATCATTTTTTTGTTAATGTTGTATAAAATAACCACCTGTCAGTTTTCACATTGCTCAAGAATTGTGCTTTGTGAACAGTTTTCATGTTAACTTTACTTTCTCATTGATCTGTATTACATAAGAGTCTGGTCCAAAAAGAGACATTATACTGTATGTTCAATTTATGTATATATATATATATATATATATATATATATATATATATATATATATATATATATATACAGTACACATACACACACACATACACACACACACACAGTATATATAATTTGTGATGATATTATCTAATATTTAAAAATAATCTTTTTTTTAAATTAATTTATGACAAAAAATACTATTAAAAATATTTTCCACTCTCAGTATGGGGTAAATTTAGTCATGTCAGGTTGAAAATAAACCCATCTGTCGTGGTATTAATTTGTTATTTTACCTTCAGTAGTTCAACAGCATGACTGAAATATTGCTGAATATATCCTGACAGCGTGACAACAACAATTTGATTCGTCTGTCCACTATTGAATAATGAAATGATTAATGATTAAAGGTTTTTTTAATTTACTTCTTTTTGCCACACAAGCTAAAACTCTCCCCTGTCACTGAATCTATTCACTTATCCTGTATTATTTGTTATTTCTCTATATCTCCCCCTTTCATCTTTCAGTGTGAGGGAATTAAAGGAGAGCTTGTGGAACTGCAGGGGCTGTACGAGAGCAGCCAGAGGGAGAGGGCGGAGCTAGAGGCGGAGCTACAGCGCTGTAGGGCGGAGCTTGATCGGCTGGCTGGGAGGAAGGCTCAGGTGAGGGGTCATAAAGGGGCATCGATCAAAACACACTACTTTCTTCCCAAAGGTTTTGGAATGTGTGGACTTCCTTGGGGAAAAAATGTGACCTCAAATAACTCACTGTACTGTACACATGCTGAAAACAAACAGACATTACTCACACAGCAAGTAGGGCGAGATATTATCAACAGAATGACACCATGACTCCATCGATCTACATGTTTGTCAGCGTTTGAAAATGCTCTGTACATGACTAACGTTTTGCATGTGGGGTCAACCACCGCTGAAGTGACTGTCTGTCCAACAGCAGCACCTGTCTTTCAAAGCGCATCCTGTCTAACTAAACCACTCCGCCATTTTCGGTCGAGTATGTATGTTTCACTTTGGGTTGCTTTTTGCCCTGTCACACACATTGATTCTGGGCTGCGTGTGTTTTCACATCTTGTGTTTGTCAAACCTCTAGCAGCTAATGTGTTTTGCTAGTTTTGTTGATCCACTCTAGCATATCAAGCTTTTGTGTGTGTACAATGTGCACTGACATAGAGGTCTTTCTAACCCCTGTCCTGTCTAACAACAAGGTCTTAGTACCCAAGCCACAGAAATCCTAATTAATTCAGATTTTTTCCTATCAAAGAGTCTGTCCAGTCTGAGTACCGTGTCCCATGTCAATCATCCGTCCTCCATGGTTGTACTTTAATCGTGTGGTTAACCCCTCACTCACACTGTTCTGCCACCTCGAAAGGAGCTCTGTCAACAGAATCTGTCACATGTTAGCGAATATCAAAATCACAGCTTCCAGAAGAAAAAAAAATCCCATTTAGTTTAATCATTCAGAAAAATCACTGAATCAGAAATCATGCAAATTAGCAACCACATAAAGCATTTTGAATGACGTAATTGAGTCGTCCTTTATTCTCAAACTACTTCAATATGTGCACATATTTTGATATTTTGCCATGCTGTTTTTGCTATAAATATTACAATATGTTTTTATATCCTCAATGACTAAAAGTCAATAGTTTTATATGATGCACCGAAATTTCAGCAGCTGAAAATATTCGTTTGAAAAAGCAAAAATACCGCGGTACAGTAAACGCTTCCATGATAATGCATTTTAACTGTGTCAGCGTATATTTATTCATGTCAGCAGTGTGAACACACTTCACCGTGACAAAAATGATGCTAGACTACTAATTTAATTACCAAAAACGTTTTTGGTTTTCGTTTTTGGCAATGAAAACTTTACACTTGATTTCGGTAAAAAAATCAATTTCTGTGTTTTATATTATAATGATTTGATTACAATTTGTGATGCTTTATGGTATGAGTGGTTCATTCCCTCTATAAGAGTAAACACAGTCCTACACCTTTCTCTTTTTTTGTATTGTATTGTTTTGTATTGGTTGTTCTGTCCTTCCCTTTGCAAAAACACTTACAATGTAAGACTATGGGGGAAAAGTACAACACTTTCTCCCAACTTGTCTTTACAAGCTGAAGGATGGATCCAAATGTTTTTTCCATGGTGTTCAACAACATACCTCAGATGCTGTTGACAGATTTATCCCGGTACTCTGGTTTAATAGAGTGGGCTGGCTGTGCAGTGTGGGCAAGGATCTTTAAATGGCAAGATGGCAACCTTGGCTCTGTGTTCATCAGCCGGAGGGTCAAAACGAGCACAAGGTTTCCATTTTGTGTTTAACCATCTTTGCTGTGTATCTAATCTCGGTGTATTTTCCTGTCTCCCTGCTCCCCCGTGGTCCTTCATTGCTTCGTTCTGTTGCTTTCTGACCACTGAACGCCTACATAAACATACCATAAACACCCATATGCTCACAACACACACTGCACTATATCAAATTCCAAACAAATTTGATGATTCCTGATAAACTGCTGGCATCTATCTATCTATCTATCTATCTATCTATCTATCTATCTATCTATCTATCTATCTATCTATCTATCTATCTATCTATCTATCTATCTATCTATCTATCTATCTATCTATCGATCTGGTTGTTTTCTCCCTTTCATCCTCACACTCTTCATTCTTTCTCTCTGTATTACTTTTATTTGATTTGATTTGATTGTTTTCCATGTTTTATTTACCTGTAATTTCACATGTGCACAAACCTCCCATGTGTAATCATTTTCTTTATTTTGAGTGTGTCATTTTTTTTCTTTTGTTTCTCTCACCACCTCTTCCTCCTCTTCTCCTCTCCATCCCTGCACCCCCTGTGTTTTTCCTCAGAGCTCCACTCCTTCGTCTGAGTGCCCTATTCTCTCCATACCCTTCATAGGAATGGTTGTAATAATGGGCCTGATATGGTGCTGCTGGAAGGAGCTCTTGTCCTAAAGGGGGAAAGGTATGGCTTTGCCTTTTCTTTCTCTAAGAGTCCAGAGATGAGCCTTTTTGTCCCTCCTGTATTGTGAAACTCATCTTTATCCTGGTCAAAATATCACTTTTTATAAGCCCTAATTAATGCTCATAACTGTCATGCTAAACAAGCCTGTTTGCCCATTGGACACAGTGCATGATTCTTTACGAGGGCCTTTTATGGATGTGCACATTGTTTCACAACCGTAGTTTTCCATTTAACTAGTCTGAAAGGAAAACTTGCGTTTATCTCAACTTTGCAGGACAAAACTTATTTCTGAACAAAGTGGATTGAGGAAGGCTAATGTTAGTTAAACACTTTTTCATTAGTATGTATTAGTCTTAGACTTGTAGAGCAAAAATAGAGCAATTCCTGTCAACAGAAGAACATTTTTTTTCTATTTCTTTTCTATTTCCCAAACATCTTTACTGGACAGAAAATTTCATTATCCAGTTGCATTGATTCTTTACTGAAAACAGGCTTCCTAAACACTTCCCTAAACACATTTACAACTCTCTTTAGGGTGGAGTATGTTAAAAAATGGATCAGTTCTTTGAGCAAAATGAATCCTAGAAAATTGCATAAAAACATCCTGCACCCAAAGGAAATTGACATGATTCTTAGAACATTGCCAAATTAGTGTGCTTTTGTAGTAGAGATGAATTTTTGCATCATAGACACACTGCATTTCTTATGTTTTTGGCACCATCAAAAATCAGATCGCATGAAGTCATATTCAGGCATCCTCTGAGATTTACAAGCGTCATTATCCCAGCCAAACGCATGACACTCCTCTGATTTCAACAGTTCTGCTGCCCGGCAGGACCGACCGAAGCCACACGCACACACACTTACACAGTTCCTTTATTCAGCTGGACAGTCATGTGGTTTCCACTGCCAATTTCACAACGCCAGATGGAGAGAGAGCAATAGAGTATGTAAAAGAGAACATGTGTGACAGTGATTGGAGTATTTACTGGGTCATTGCTCTTGGCTTTGTATCTCTCCACATTTCTGGATGGGTATATTTAGCTCTCATATCCATCGCTATAACAGAAGATGACTAGGAATAAACAACGAGTCCTCAGAAGGTTCATTAAAACCAGATCAGTTCTGTGGCGTCAGTCACTGAATTCTAGCCAGAGAAAAATTGTGTCCCGGCTCTGGTTTGTGCTGTTTCATCGACATTGGTGAGTGGTTTGCTTTTGGTGAACGCCTAGATGAAAAATGTCTAGAACACCAAAGCCTGTTTGTTAGAAAAAGTATATGGATTTTAAAGTTAAAGAAAGTTGGAAGAGAAGGATTTGAATTGTGATTTAATTTTAAATGTGTATATAATAATACAAAATGGATACCATATCGTTTATTAGCCAATATTTTTTTTTTTTACTTAGACAAAATATATATAATTCTTTATATAAAATTATAATATAATTTTTCTAATTTTATTGTATGTTTTATAATTTTATATAATGTGTATATAAAAAATATTATCATTAATTAAAATATATAATTTTTAATTGTCATATATATATTTTTAATTCAATGTTTTATATATATATATATATTTTTTTTTTTTCATTTTTTTTATTTTTTTATATCAAACCTAAATCATATCAAATCCAAATGATGTCATTAAAATATCAAAAATATATATGGTCAATAACCGTTAAATGGCCAAAATCAAAATTCTATACTACAATTCTTTAATAATAATATTAAAGAAGAAGAATCGTAGGACAAAAAAATATCAGCTATTTAAATATGACCTCTCTTGACCTTTACCCTCTGATGTCCTTCTTTTCTTCTCACTGACCTCAGGATAACGAGGGAGACTGGAACCTGGTGATGCTTGTTGCTGTGGCCGCAGCAGCAGTTCTACTCATTCCCAGTTTCACCAGAGCTCTGGCCTGAGGGCTGGACAGGAAGTGACCTCATCATCTCACTCTGCCCATGGTACACAACTCTACATTTAACCACCAATGTGACCTGAAAACCATTACGCACCTGGGTCACACGGGAACACAACTTGATGCTTTTTGATGTGCATTGTGATGCTGGTTGTTTGCCGCCTCAACTGCTTTGCTCTGCTTTTGTAGACAGTCATATCCGTTTCGACCAGTAGTGCTACAGACACTGATGCCATGCCGTGGGTATTTAAAAGGTCAGAATGGAGGAGCTTCTGATTGGTCTAGCTCCCCGCTTTCCATTTCATGAGTTGTTTTCTTTCCTTAATGGACAATCGCAAAGGTCCTCTCGAAACAATTTGCCTTATCACTTTTAGATAGAACATTTGCACAATTTACCTCTTTTTTGGCTATCAAAAACAAACAGATCTCTTGGGGACTGAAGAGGATGCCACCCTTCATCAACAACGCTTTGGATGCAGCATATTGCTTTGTGCTTCATTGCTTTTTGATTAGGTAGAAGCATGCAGTATTTATTTAATCTTCACGGATCTTCTCATTTGTAATAATTACGTACTGAAGTCTCAGTACTTTCAGAATGGTTTATGTTTAGATTCAACAACTGAGAACTTCTTTCACTTTCATCCATAGCATGTTTATAACTCAAAAACTCTGTAGGTACAGTACTTATCTATATGCTCATTTTTACATTAATTTTGGTGAAAAAAAGGAAGATTCCAGGTGATTTAAGGCTATTCCAACATGCTTATTTTAAACTTTCCACAGATATTTTTGTATCTGAATTGTTTATTCCAACACATGAAATGTATAGATTGATTTTGTGAGTGTAGATTGATGTATGATGCTAAAGAGTGATAGATATTTTTATACAAGCGTTCACTAATCACTAAAATGACACTATAAGAACTCTGAAATGAGTGTAATTAACAAGCACATATCTACTGTAATTCCACTGATGTTGCATTGATGATTAAGTCGCAGGTATTATATTTCAGCAGGGAAAAACAGTCCTACGGTTAAAATAATGTAGCAAAATATAAAAAAAAGCAAAATAAGACCTTAAAAAAAGTCTGTTGTAGTCTGTAAATCTACCCAAATCATGGCAATCATTTTGCTGGGCCTATGCAGTTCATGCTAATATTAATCCATTTTAACGTTTGACATATTTTTAAATGTCATGTTTTAAAAAGCTATTTTAATAGCATGTTTGATGGCCACTTAATGTGTAATGTGAAAACCAGTTGAGAACTACTGTCATAATCTCTTATAGAAAACCACAACATAGACGTGTCTTACAATGCAATTCAATCTGTAGCATAAATCCATAGCATGAATATATTATCTAGCTAATAAAAATGCTAGAAGCGGAAACTTCCATACTGCCTTTCACCAAAAAAAGTAACGACGATAACTTGTCTTAAATAATGTATGTTTAACTAAGGAAGTTTGAAAGAGACAAATACATGCTTAAATGTAGCTTTTTACATCACAATTTTGAGGTCTTTGTGTGGATGCGGACTATTATAAAAGTACCCTCCTGTAGGAAGATTAATATTACTGCCACTAAACTCATATCCATCATGAAAGATTCTGGGTAAGAGCCTTGAGGTACTATTGTTATGAACAGAATCTATTGCTTTAAACTTACTGTATCTATTACTATAATCGTTTCTGGTATACACACAGGTTGTCTTTTTTGTCTAATTTTTTTAACAGCACAAAGTATCAAAGTGACTAGACATAGACGGTTGACTAGCGTTGTCGCAGTGGTCTTCGTAGTGTGGTTTTAAGACTTGGCGTTAGCTGTTGCCGAGTCTGTGTTTGGGAATATTTACAGTATCCCAAGGTCATTCCAGTGCCGTTTTCTGCTACCCCGTTGATAGACTCAGAACTCAGTGGTAGCACAACTGAATGTTCAATGTATAAATGGTCAGCTGACTTTCTATAAGAGTGCATGCTACACAGTGACTTGTCTTTGAAATAAACTTGCTATTTGTCCTGCCCTGCATTGGATAGTTTGTTACTTTGATGGAATGGAATATGAATTTTTCATTATTTTACATCAAAACAAAATTCACACACTTCCACTCAGCACTTGTAAATGATGTAATATGTACAGATTGTGCATTTGCATGTCCGTGCCAGTAGATTCTGCATGTTGAGTGATAGAAACCAGTTGTAGATTTTAGCTCCCGTCACAATTTTGTTCCAGTAGACGTCGCATGCATTGTCCAAATCTGCAACTTGACTGATTTTTTTTTTTTTTTTTGTATGTGTGTTGAATATGAAGACCATTGTCATTTATGTTCTCTTCTAAAATACTACTTTATCTGTTACTTATGATTTGAAATTGTAGCAAATAACTTTTGGAAAGCCCAGTTTTTGGTTATAATTTATTTTACAGTACATGCACTTTCAATGTACTTACAGTGTACTTGCCCAGAAAGTTCTGAGTAGTGTAAGGTAACCTAGTTATTACCCAGTTAGTGTCATTACTACAGTAAGTACATAGTATGTACATGGACTGTAAAATAAAGTGCTATCTAGTTTTTCTCTAAATGAACCTTATTACGAAATATTATATGAAGCGATTCACTTTATCAATGAATCTTGAATGTCATTTTATTTCTATTTTAAGTCCATACTGTACATTTCCACTCCAGTTCTCTCTCCTGTTCCATTTATCTTCTATTTAAAGTCTTTTAGCTGTTGAGAGAATTGCAAGTTGTACAGACCAACAAAATCGTTTGTAAATGTGCTTTAATGGATGCTGATGGGTGGTAAATGTATGGAAATGCCAGTATGTGGCGATGCTGCTGCTTGTCTGTATGTGGTTGTGTAATTGTAACTACAGTGTCTTTGATATGTTTACATGTTGTCCTGCCTTAACAGGCATTTATTTAAACCTTAATAATAATGATGATATTTGAAGTATTTTGGTAACCATGTATATTTTGTAAATGAACAGAAACAAATAAAGTAGTTTGTCCAGAGCATCCTGATTTAATATATGTGCTCGTTTATTCTTGTCAGATCAGAGCTGGTTTTTGTTTCAGCCTGTTGTTGAATCATAAGGTGAGCTGACATCCATGGCTTTCACCAAATGATAAACAGATGTCCCCGTTCATTCCTCTGACATACACATTTGTATTTGTCAGTCCACATCGAAGCGTGCTGAGGTTCTGAGTCATGGCTGTGACTTCACTGTGAGTATATGAACCTCTTCTATTCCTGGGTTTTGTGTGTCAGTCTGTGGAAAAGGTTGCTTTTCTTTTGGACACTTCTGAATTTATGTCTTTGTGTATTACACATGTCCACGGGGGTCCTTCTTTTCCAGTAATAGTGAACCATATGCCTGTATATGGTTTTGTCACCGTTCGCCACTGGAGCAAACACTCTGAATTACAATAACTCATTCTGTATTACTGTTACACAATCAGTGTATACGTTTCAGTGCAGACCCAGGATCTCGCAGTTTGTTATTGTAATGAATTCAGTCCTGTGACTACTCTATAGCATAACTTTTTATTAAATGTTTGTAATATTTTCATAAAAATGTTTAAACCACACACACACACACATATATAGAGAGAGAGAGTTTGTGTGTAACATGTCAAATGATACAAGCTTCCAGGTTGTGACATTTGACAGCACTGGGACCTGAGGTCATGAAATGGTTTGTAAGCGTTTTTTTTGGGTCTGAATCATTATTTACATGACGGTTACATGATATGGCCATATCTCTGTAACAACAAACAATGGCACAAACAGTAGCCCCAGTCTGCCCTTTTATAATCTCACAATCCATAGCCTCTAGAATTTATATTGTCAGAATATATATGATTTATCATATGTTTTCCTCAGAATATATGATCTATCAACTGGGGGACTGGGGGACTGGGGGACCTCATGGGGACTGATATTTTGTCCCCACAATGTCAAAAGTTTCAGGTTTTACTATCCTTATGGGGATATGTAATGATAAGAATGTAGGGAATACCTGGAACACACACACACACACACACACATACACACACACACACACTGTATAGCATCTAACATAACCGTTTGTAAATATATAATACATAAATATGTATGTATATATATATATATATATATATATATATATATATATATATATATATATATATATATAGCCTAGTTAAACTAATAAGTTACCTTGATTTTTATTTAACAATTATGTAAATTTGCCTACTTATTTGAATTTAAAAAGTGTGGGAAACACTGCTCTGTATCTGTTATTAGCTAATAACATTTTTAACATTCACATTTTTATGCATTTTTCACAAGTCATTATGCTGACTTTTTTTTTAAAAAATTACCACGTATATTAGTGCCTATGCCAACTATCAGTTTAATGCCTAGGCCTATACAGTAAGGAACTGTAACATGAACAGTAACAATATCTCCAATACAGCTACTTTTAACAAAACTATTTTACAGTGTATGACTTCATTGACTGGAATAGAGTTTTGTCAGTTGGGGGCCAAAATATTGTTTATTAATAAACTCTCGAAGGCTACTATTTATGATTTATTAATAAATAGTCGGTCATGCCTTTTCTTCAGTAGCCTATGCTTATTTAGCACACTCTGTTAAAATATCTCACAGACTTAATTATGCTGTCAGTTGCTTTTTCCAGCCCCAATTGTTAAAAGAGAGCCCAAGTTTTACAACAAGCGCAACTCCAGCCCCCCAGTGCCCAATTTGGGGTTCCTAAAAATAAAAATGACAGTCACAACTGTCGCGGCGCTCGGGGTCTGTCCAATCCCCTTCCCCGCCGCGCGCTTCGCCCAATCGGGCGCCGGTCTCACTATCTCGGTCAGATTAGAGAATCACCCATCGCGCTGTTGTATATGGTCATGATGACAGCAGCATACCAGGAGATCCTGCAGACTGACGTGTGAGCCCTGCCGGAGGGGTCTCAGATTTTTAAAGCGCCTCATGCTTCATTTAACCATTCAAGTATATACGAAGCCGCGTCTCTTTTCCCGTCTTTCCTTTTATTTCAGAAAAGTTTCATGTAAATCAAGCAGGAACGAACTTTCTTAAACGGCGGTCTAAAAAAAAGTGGCGACTGGAAGAATTTAAAATTTAACGGAAATAGCGGAAATTAATTCGCTCTGCACTCGTTCGTCCTTAAAAAAAGTGTTTCGAAGCTGGTTCCTGTCCGACAAATAAGTTAGTCCTATCTCTGCCTTTTTTCGCAAGCGCTCCCAACTTTCTTCCGTTTTCTTTTCTTTTCTTTTTTTCCCCCTTTCCCACTCCCCCTCGCGCTGCAAAAGTCTAACAGATTGTCGAATAACGTTAAGAGGGGGGCACGAGAACATCGGGGAAAAAAACATGATGAGCAATAATACATACTACGACCAGCAGCTGCCGCCGCAGTATTACCAGGGCACCGACAACGGCGAGGACGGAGACGAGGAGATGCCGGCCACGGAGAAGGACCTGGCGGAGGATGCGCCCTGGAAGAAGATCCAGCAGAACACCTTCACCAGGTGGTGCAACGAACACCTGAAATGCGTCAACAAAAAGATCAACGACCTGCAGAAGGACCTGAGCGACGGGCTCAAGCTTATCGGGCTCCTGGAAGTTCTCAGCCAGAAGAAAATGTACAGAAAGTACCACGCCAGACCCAATTTCAGGCAGATGAAACTGGAGAATGTGTCGGTCGCGCTGGAGTTTCTAGAGAGGGAACACATCAGACTAGTTTCTATAGGTAAGTGCTGTTTCGTTGCGTATACATTTGCGCTCGACGCGGTGGATTCGGTGAGATTTTATGAAAGTAAAAGTTGTTTAAAACAAAATTCAAAAAAAAAAAAAAAAAAGTTTTGCTATGCGTAAATATTGAATTAAGTGATTAGCAATGACTATTTGTGCTGTGGGAATGTTATCATAACGGGACGCGCTCGAGCTGCGAACTGTTGCTATGGTTACCTTACCTCATCAGTTGAAGTTCTTGCTATATGACTAACTTGTAATCTAACTTTTTTTCGCTTGTGAAACGTTGTATCAAAATCTTGAAATGAATACTTACGTATGTGTATTACGAAAGCCTCCTCAACCGCTTGTTTTGACTCAAGCCTTAATTAAAGTTGTCAGACCACACAAACTACCCATAATTAGCCTGGTCATATGGGGTTTTGTTTCCATTTTAACTGTAAATATTGATTCTCATTTGTTAGAATTCCATTAATTATCATTTTGGAAGCACTGAAGTATTATTAGATTGTCCACACTTATATTTTTTTCTAAACAATAGATCAAACAGAAGAAAATGTCAATGATTTCTTTGTGTTTGTGTAATAGCATTGAAGACACTTTATAATACGTTTAATTAATAAATATTAGGGTTATATAAAGTTTATCAGATTAGTACTTGTACATTCAAATAGAAAATATGAATAATTTAAGCCTATTATGATATTTCTTTGAATTCAGTGTGATTAGTATAATGCAATTATATGATGTTACACTATGTTAATGTTATACAACAGAGTAACAACAATAATGTTTGAAACAGAATGTGCATTATCCATTGTCAAGGCTGTTGATATGTTGGAAATCAGATGATGCTGATAATCTCAAATTGTCAGATGAATTAGCCTAGCCTGGCTGATATATTGTTTAATTTATAGATACAATTGTCAATTTGATTCTTTGATGATTTCTGTGATCTGACATCCACTGCTCCTTATCTTATTCAATATGAGGCAAAAACAGATCTTTGAACAGCACTTTAATTGTATACCCCTTTGGAGCACAGTCCCAAACCCAGATTAGGAGCAATGTTAGTATGGATTTGTGGATCTGCCTCATTTGGAAAAGACCTGCAGACAAAAAATTATCCTTGATTAGAATGTTTCCTTAATGTGTGAAATATGCGTTAAGAAGGTGTTTTTTATAGCATTTATTGCACAAGTGTCTTTGTATTTAGAGATATTCCAGTCATTTTAGTGGTAGACTGACAGTCTGATACGAAACTAGGGCATCAACATCACTTCTGTAAATGTGGCTGATTTGGGAGAACTCTCATATGACAATATCCACACTAGAATTCATTATGTTTTATCATAATGCACCAAATATCAAACATATTAGTAAAAAGCATGATAGCTATTTGGCTTCTCTTATAGAAATGACCCTGGGATCTGTTCCTGGGTCAGTGTTGGTGTTTTTGCAGTGGGAAAAGATCTAGATTGTTCTGGTGTCTAATGGTGGGTGTCGGGGCCTGGGGACATTGCATTCTTTCAAAACAACTGGGCATACTGTACAACAGAAAAAGGGCAATGTTCATTCCTATTAGTATTGTGGAGCTGGTATGTTTATAATAAAGACTTGATTTCACCAGTGTGACAGAGACTGAATGATAGTGGCTTTTATTTGAAAGGACTTGTCTGCAGATGTGGCCATCTTGTTAGGTTTGGGGGAAGGAGCCAACAGTCTCACATGCTGGCACATAACTTTCAGTCCGTCTGTCATTGGCAATGAGATGGATCTTTCTAGAATGGCACCTGCCTCTCAGAACCCTCCTTACGCAAGAGTGTAGGGTGAAAGAGGTGCAGGAAAAACTCTTGCACTCTCGTCCAAGAAACTGTGTGTGTGTGTGTGTATGAACTGTGTCACATGGGGTTGGCCTGCTGCCTCTACAGGAAATACCACTCACCTCATTTCGCTATGCACTCACTCACTCATGCAGATGTGTGAGAATATATAGATTTTAGTGCTGTCAAATCGATATATATATATATATATATATACACACATACACACACACGTACGTTTATATTATATATTTACAAACTGTTATGTTAGATGCGACTAATCCCGATTATTTGATTTGACAGCACTAATAGTTTTGCGAGTAAACGCAAAATCATTGAAATATAATTTTTCCTCTCGTCCCGTATTTTTTTTCCATCATGTGTCCCCATAGCGGCTCCATAAAATACAGCTGCACCAGGATCAGTGATCTTTCCATATGAAAAATACAATATAGTATTGTTGAAACATAAAATAATGCTGATATAAGAGAAAAACCCTTGAGTTTTGGGTGTAAGTGCTGATGGCTCTGGGACAGGGATCTTCAGGCTTCTGAGTGAGTGATTGATAGATAGACAGCTGCGCTCTGGCGTCCATCAGTAACAGGTGCTTTAAATAGTCCTACTGGCCCAGAAGAAAGCCGGGACAGAGGGGGTTGCTGGACGTTATTTGGATAGTAATTGAAAGAAAGAGTGAGTCATGGGATAGTTGATGAGCACATGTTTGACAAAACTTATTGGAATGAGTGTCCCCCCTTTCTCTCCCTTTTCTTGCTTAACTTCAGCTGTCAGATTTTCACAGGCTCTGCAAAAAATATGATTAATAGTTATTTTTAGCAATGTTTTTTGGGCAGTTAAACCATATTTTATCTGCATAATATTTGCTTTTAAAGCCCTAAAATAAAGATAATTTAATTTATTAGATATTATCCTGTTGTTGTAGATGAGTAAATCTTAAACATTCCAATTTAATTGTTTTATTTCCATATGATTAAATATTAGCCTGTCACTGGCCTACAATCGAGTTTGGTATTTATGTTGTTCTCTATTTTTAAGATGGCTTGTTTTTTAAGATGAGTTTTTTGTATTATTTAACACATAAATGAGAGGCTGACAATTTTAATGTATATTTATTATTTATATTATATATTAATTATTAATTAATTAATAATCTTACTTTTGAACTTAAAATTAGTATTGATTTATTTTATTTGTTTTATTTATTTAGTAGCCTAGTATTATTAGTAGTATTGTTATTGTTACATTTACATTCATGCATTTGGCAGACGCCTTTATCCAAAGCGACATACATTGCATTTCAAGGCACACATTTACATTCTTATCAGTTCTGTTACTTATTGTATATTAACATTTTCCTCTTTGCAATTTTAACAAAATGTTGTCTTTAGCAGTGACAATGCAGTGACTCTCTCTCTCTCTCTCTCTCTCTCTCTCTCTCTCTCTCTCTCTCTCTCTCTCTCTCTCTCTCTCTCTCTCTCTCTTTTTCTCTCTCTCTCTCTCTCTCTCTGAAGTAAGTGTGCTGAAAGGGAGTCCCTAATGACATGTATCCCAGAGGGGAAATTTCCTTTGATTAAAAGTTAAGTTGTCGTAGCATGTTTCCCTGAAGTGCTATGGTGTCTTTATCAGCACAGTGAGTTATTTTTGCCAAAGTCATGCTCTGTTTCTCTGCATGTAACACTTTCCTGGCTCATTAAGCAGATCTTTCCTCTGCTGCTCTTCACTGAGAAGTAGCAGTGGGTTTTATCGATTCCACCCCTCTTGTTCACCCCTGACATTGTTTCTGGTGAATGTTGTGTTATAACTTTTGCTAGGCTTATCTCCAGCTTCAGCTCCGTGTAATCTTTGGCCAGAAAAAGGATTTCCATCCAAAATATATGAGAGTCAGGCACGATAGAAATGACTAGGGCTTTCTTTTTATGAACAACAACAAGCAGTCTTTCTGACCCCCTTCTTGTGTCCTCCTGCTTTCCGCGTATAACAGCATCTTTAATTGTTACCATGTGTCAAAGGCTAGTCAGTCCACTGGAATGTTCAAGCAAGGCCAGTGAACACCCCTACACACACACACACACACTCCCTCCAGAGATTTGACATGGGCCGCTGTGGTGCTTTCTCCAATGTGTCCCACTCGGTTTATTAATATCTCTGGTGAAGAAAGCCTAAAATGTGCTGTTTCAACCGTTACATACAGGTGCATCCTGGGTAGGCGGATATCAGGTGTGCGTGTGTGAAACGGCTGTGCAACAGCTTCCTTTGTTCGTGTGTGGGAAACTCAACATACAGTGTTAAACAAGTACAACAGGCCAGTATTTATTTCTTATTGGTTGTATTTGGATTATTAATTGCCAAGGCATTTTGAGGTTAAACGGTTTATTAGAGAATTATCTTATAAGAGTTTATAGTGCTGTGCTGTATTTTAAAACCATTGGATTCTGATGCTGCAATGATTGACTTCGGTTCATAACAGTAAAAGGCCTCATGGTATCTGCAAGGGCTTATTCGGGATATCGCTCGACACTCACTGTGGATTCTTCTGTTACTGTATAAATCCAACACCATCTTCAAACTCCAGGATCATGTGGGAGATCAGAGAATGATGGAAAGCAGGAGAGGGGGAAAAAGGGCGAGTCGCTTTTGATTATGAATGTGGTGCTGGAAGGCTAACCGGGACTTCATCTCTGCTGTAAGTGATATCTGAGCCTCTCCAATGTTTTCAGCTGCTCACAGTGGTGTTTGGATAGAGTTACACATTGTACAACATGCTCATTTGTTTTAGTGCACGTCTGCAATCCAGAATTGACTGGTTGCTTTCCTTAAAAAGATTTCACTAAAAAATGAAAATCCTGTCATCGTTTAATCTCCCTCTTGTTGTTCTAAACCTGATGACTCATTCACCAAACACCAAAAATGTGTGTGAAAAGATGTAAGGGTGACAGATATGTGAGCTTTAATAACAAAACAAGATGTTTTGTTTTGGACCCCATTGACTTTGTATGGGCAAAGAAACAGTTCATAAACATTCTAAAAAATGATTTCCACTGTATTCCACAAAAGAAAATGTCATAGAGGTTTGGAATAACACGAGGATGAGTAAATGATGACAGAATTACATTTTTTTAGGTGAACTATCCCTCTAACATGTTATTTACACTACCATTCAAAAGTTTGGTGTGAGATTTTGTTTGAAAGAAATTAATACTTTTATTAAGGATGATTTAAGTTAAATTTTAAATTGTTATATAGATTTTTTTTTATATAATAAATCCTGTTCTTACAAACTCTCAATTCAACAAAGAAACTGTGAAAAACATGTATCACAATTTCCACAAAAATATTTAGCAGCACAGATAATTTCAATTTCAATATTAATAATAATAAGAAATGTTTATTGAGCAGCATCAGTAGGCTAATGATTTCTGAAGGATCATGTGACACTGAAGACTGTAATGATGCTGAAAATTCAGCTTTGACGTCACTAGAATAAATTACATTTTAAAATATATTGCCATAGAAAAGTTATTTTAAATTGTAATAATATTTCACAACTGTTTTTACTGTATTTTCGATTCAATAAATGCAGCTTGGGTGAGGTTCAGAGACTTGCAAAAACATAAAAAAAATCTCACCAACCCCAAACTTTTGAATGACAGTGTAAGTATGCTAATTATTTGAAATACAGATAGAAAAATCTATCTAAGTAATTAACAAATTAAGAATAAAATCTATGGAAACAATATACTCATATACAGGAGCGACAGAGATCTGAATCTGTCTTTAGAGATGCACATCTCTGTCACTCTATCTCTGCGGTAACGGTGCGGCTGTCGAGGTTAACAGTGGGGTCAGGGGTCAAGATCATGACTGGTTTGCCGATAACAGCCATCTAACAGGTGTTTAACAACAGCTATAACTTCTGTGCCCTTGGAACTCGGAACTTTTTGGAACTTTTTTACAGTCCGGTGTAAAGCCGGCGTATTATTGGCCGGCGTAAAGCAGTTCTTCTGTATTGTGTTCTCTGTAAGGCTGGGAATCAGACAGCCCAAGTGCACTCTGGGGTGTTTGGTGTCAGCAGTGTCAGGCGCAGAGGGCTATCAGCGGCGGGGTGATGTCATCAGCTGCCTGACCCTGGGTTGCCAGATTGCCTCGGACAAGAAAATCCCTCATCGTCCACATGGTCAAATGTCTTCGCCTCCCTCATGTCCTCCATCCCGCACACAGAAATAGACTGACTAAACCTTGCAGACTGAACAGGACTTAAAGAGAGGTTTATAAATGGACAAATGACTAATAACATTATGGGCCCTATCTTGCACCCAGCGCAATTGACTTTGTACACCGACGCATGTTTCATTCCTATTTTGCACCTGCGCAAAGCGCGCTTTTCCCTCCACAAAAGCACGTCGCTAAACTAGGGAATGAACTTGCGCTCCCTGGGCGGTTCAGCGCAAAAAAGGAGGCGTGTTCCGGCGCAAACAATCCCTGGTGCTATTTTACTGTTCCATAAAACAATTGCGCCACTGGCCAGAAAAAACCTAGTCTAAAGTCAGTGACGCGTCGCGCGTTGTTCATTATGCTATTTTAAGGGCGCATGCTTGACCATAATGTATAGCGTGCACAACGCGCATACACTTTGATTCTCTAATCTACACAGAAGCAGCAGTTTTCATTTTTGCAAATCATATTATTACAAACGATAGATAGATAGATAGATAGATAGATAGATAGATAGATAGATAGATAGATAGATAGATGGTTTATTTCACGTTACGCCCAAACCACACCTATGAATAATGAAGCTACTTCAGACCAACCCCTTTTAGATTTGCGCCTGGCGCAAGAGTCATTTATCCCGCCGGGAAAATAGCAACAGCGCCAAGACCCGCCCACAAAGTTACTTGCGCTTTGCACTTTGACACTTGCGTTTCAGATCGTTAAAATAGGGCCCTATATTTCCCCGGCACTAACAGTTTAAAGTCATCATGATTTGTTAAAATTGACAATTCGTGTTTTTGTTTATGGAATATTGCAGTATTTATTATAAATGATTAATACATTTTTTAATTCATGTGCCCTCATAATCTTTAATCAAAATAACCTCCCCTTTCTTCCACTTGCAGAGACATCTCTTCTCTTCTCCGATGACGTGTTTTTCGGCGTACGTTTGTTTGAGAAGCCGTTTCACTCAGATGTATGTCATCGTAGGGAAGAGAAGACTGTCGCAACTTCTCGTCCTGACTTATACTAACAGTAATGCTTGCCTTAGCAAATGCCATTAATATTTTCCATCCATTTCATTGTGGTTTAGTGGAAGAGCTCTTCACCATTTGAACTTCCCAACAGGAAACCCAGATGTGAACTTTCTCCCTCATAACTCTGGAAAGGACTTTGTCTTCTCTTTTCCTATGAATGGTGGACTTTTAGTGGATTCCACTAAGAGATACAGACGTCATTCAGAGTTCTTTTCCAAAAGAAGCTTAACAAGGGCAGTAAAAAGCCCTTCTGACTGATATTTGACAACTTTATCACAAGCCTGGACTGTGTCTTGATGTGTTTCTATTGGACATCAACATAGCTAATGGCATAGGCATGTTACAGGGAGTTAGTTCCTACAGGAGCATGAAGGATTGTGTGCGCGTGTGTCTGACTGTCTGTGTTTACAGCAATGTGACCTGAAGCGCTGACAGGCCCGTCTCTAAGTGTTTTTAACTCTTCTCATACTTTCTCTCTGCGCTGGAAAAAAATGTGTTTGTAAAACTTGGAATAATGAAGGCAACCATTTTATTATGTTTAATTTAATAATTTTATCATTATATTATATCATTATTAATAATATAATTTTATATAATTTTGTATTGAATTATTATTAAATATTTTTATATTTGTTACAAATGTAGTAACAATGTACTCTTTCTCTGTTACCTGCACACATATATACCTATTAATTTGTTTATTTTGTGGGTATCTGACAAATTTTTGCAGATATCTGGGTTCAAACATGGAGAAAGAGTACACATTGTTCATTTAATTATATTATCAACTATAAAAAGCTGGTTGAAAATTGGAAAAGCTGTATTACTAGATTACTGATTACTAGATTTCGATTGGTGGTGGACCACTGTCCTTGATTTGTACATTTTAAAGTTAAATGCATCAAATGAGAATTCAAAATTAAGAGGTTCAAAAGTCTTTGCATTGACTTTTACCTGGACTTTAAAGTGGACTCAAACCTCTTTTTAGTTGTGACTCAGTCATCATTACACTCACACTGGTGTTTTAGGAAGCTAAACAATTAGAAAATAATAATAATACTTATAATCATACTGTAATCATCTGTCCACAATGTTTGAAATTATGCAAATGTGAAAATAATGCGTAATTGTTGCCCGTTGCGTTCCTAAATGCACGTTGAAGTCAATTCTTCATATAGACACTTTTTAGACACATACAGTGTGCCTGTCAGTGCTTGTTTACAACGTTTGTACTCTTTTAGTTGAACTCTTCTTGGTAAATGCCTTGGACGTTCTTAAGTGAGCCCTGGGGTGACGGAGTCTGTCCTGATTCAGGCGCACTGAGGGAGACCGGGACAAAGGCTCCTATGTGCCTGTTCTGGATGGAACTTCAACTCCGAAGCTTTGTTGAGGGATTGGGGGGAGGGAGGGTGACTGCATGCTGCAAGCAGACAGCTAGAATATGTGTGTGAGTGTGTGTGTGGCGTGAGTATATCGGGGCCTTTAGGCCCATGAGGGGGAAGGCAGATCTTTGAGCACATCAGTTGTTGGTTCAGGATGCCTGTTAGCAGCTGTGACGGCAGCTGACTGGGTTCACTCAGGAGAAGAGATCGGCTGAGTGCACTGATAACTATAAACAAAACCACTGTCTTTCACACAGAAAGGTCACTTACGAGATCTTCCTCCTCCACTAATTAGTCCACCTCTGCTTTTCTTGTTTTTCTTTTTTATCTATATTATTACTCAAATATAATAATAAAGTCTAGATAATAAAGTCTATAATAATCACTCATACACTGAAAAAAATTTGGAGTAGGATTTACTTGAAAAAAGCTAGGCAACTTTTTTCACTCAGAAAATGCTAGTAAATTTACAAAGATTTGCCAAGTAAAAACCTAAACATATTCATCAGTAGCTTTAATTATAAATCTTTAAGTTAAATTTACTTAGAATATGGAATTAAGTAAACTTTACTTAACCTAGTTAAGTGAAAGTAACACAAAAAATAAGTAATTTTAACTTGGCTAGTAAAAGGTTGATTAATATCGATTTAGTTGAAATTTCCTTTGCATTACATTTCACTCAAACAATAATAATTATACCAGTCATTTATAGTATGTGCTTTACTTAGATTATCTAAGTAATTTATACTACATCATGTCAGATGTTAAGCATCATGTGAATGCAAAGACCTCAATACTTGGTAGACAATACACAATGACGGTAACATTTGATGGATCGTTTTTGTGTTTGAATGTGTCATTTTGAGCATAAAATGTACTCGAAATGTCACAAAATGGCAAGTTACTAATCCTGACAACAAAAGCAATGATAAAACAGTGTAAATACAGCTGGAAACCAGTGAAAAATTAACCTCATTAATTATTCAAGGTCCAGTGCATAATGGGAACCCCAGTATCAGAAAAGCTGAGTAATTTTTACTTAATTTTATTGAGTTGATATTTACGCTTTCATTTCTACTCGCTTGAATTAAGTACTGATATGGAATTTACTTGTTTTTTTTAATTCTTGCCTGAACTAACTTTTTCATGTAAATTACATTGTTTTTTTCAGTAGTATTTACTTCACCAAAAAATCATTTTTTACAGTGTATTATAGACTCAAAAGTTGAGGAAATAAGAATGATTTTTTTTTTTTTTTGGTGGAAGTACCATTGTTTTTTCTACTGTGTGAAAAATTAGCCTCTTGGTTTGGTGCTCCTGAGCACTGACAGACTTATTACAGTGTTTTATTACTGGTTTACATTGGAGACAGATTTTTTTTCTGCTCATTTGACTTGAAGAGGAATAACCAAGAGTTTAACATATAATGCCAGGAATTTTCTTGAGCACCTCTTATGAAACACACTATGAAAATTAACCTCACATTGTTTTCTTTATATACACTAAAGGCTGGAATTCACAACATGACTTTCGCCCAGATTTTTTCCCCCCTGTTTGCAGTCTGGGCGTGTCAATGCTAGTTACCAAAATTCAGAGCCAGGCTGCAGATTTTTGGCCAGTCGGAGTTGACAGATTTCACACAGAATCGCATAGTGTTATGATGGGCACAGCTTCAGATTATGATTCCATCCAGTAAGATGATAAACATGCATTTTATAACACATACTTGCATCCGAATATGCCTACTTACATACTATATAGTAGGCAAACAAAATGTATGTATGCCAAGTAGTATATCGAATTCACAGTATTCATAAAACAGTGAAAAGTTCCAGTGGGTGAAAAGTTCCCAGATGACTACTACTGCCGGCACGATTCTGAAATGCACATCCAAAGGACACTTTACTATCCCATGAGGCCACAGGAGAGGATTTGTAAATGGAAATGGCACCATCACATGCCAGTGACAACATGGCGGATGTAGTACTGTAGGTTCCAGCTTCATTCATACTACACACATTCATACTAAATAGAACATATTTTTTTAACAGTGGCACAAGTTTCAAAACTTTCAAAATCTGATATGTACCTATTAATATAGTACGTGATTTCGGAAGCAGCTATATTGATTTTATTTGTTGTGCATCTTGGTGCATCTTTCTGTGTGAGTTTGTTGTGTTGTGTTGTTGTGTGATCTTCAGTCGTTTAGTGTATGTTGCCCAGTTTTTCTCTGTATCCATTTATCCCTAAACCGAATTCTGGACAAATGTGGGCAAAATAATTTTGATTTATTTTAAAAAAATACTTCCCTTGATCTGAGCGGTACAAGACTTGGCTAATTTTCCTAAGTTTGCCTCCTGAACACACACAATTTTTTTTGACTGAATTCTACAATGTTAAGTGGGTGAAAAAAACAAACTCCTTAATCTTGTATTTGGGTCAAAAATGGGCACCCATAGAAATGAATGGGAAAAACTGTAATTTAGAGCATTCTTCTTGTTTTTTTGTAAAAATAAATCAATAGATCCAATACAATGCATATCTAACATACACACAAATGAAGGGCTGATCCTGTACAACATTCTCATCATGGCAAAAAATAAGCATAATTTACATAGAAAATATGGTACTTTTTGAAGTAAATAAATTCAAAAATACCCCCAAAATAAAAAAACACACCATAAATGGATAGACAAAATTTTATCGAAGACAGTGATATAACATTTATAATAAATAAAAAATAGGATCACATCTGAGTCCTCTGTGCCCACATTTGTCCACAATTACAGAATTAAGGGCTATAAAGTGAATACGGTTTGAGGGCTACAAAGTCAGAAGTATACAGTATGATGCATAGTGTTTTAAAATCTGTTCAGATGTTAAAAGTCGTGTAGTGTATTCCAGACTTTGGAGTCAGAAGACGAGATGTAACAAGGTTCACTTGGAATCAGTGCACTTTATGATTAAAGATAAAAATCTGTAGAATTCTACGGAATGGATTTAAATGAAAGTTCTGTGACTGGTTGTGTAAGGTCATGAACATTTAATGAAGCAGTATGGTTTATTAATGAAGCAGTTTATGTTGGTTGCCTGTTGCTAAACAACTCGTTCTAACAAAAGCATTGCTAATGAAAGTGTAAGGGGTGGTGGATGCTCAGAAGCGTGTGAATGACATTCCTGCCAAATTCTGGGAAATCTGTGAAGCTTACGGTGGAATTCTCCATGCATTGATTTAAAGGCCCACTGGTGTCATTGTGTTTAATTACCCTCACAATTTACCCAGCTGTTCTCATGTCTGTGGGATGAATGAGGTTTGTGTGTGTTGTTCCTATTGTCCACGGTCTTCAACAGGTTAGACAGGACCATGTGGAAAAACAGTAGAATGCTAATCACCAATGTCCTTTTTTAGACTTTCAAAGACACACCACCTGCTGCAACACATGTGCCGTATCGCTAGATGGTGTGTGTGTGTGTGTGTGTGTTTTGGGAAGATCTTTATCTTCTCTCGTCTTCCTTCAGGCAGAAGTTCTCCTGGATCACTCTTTGACATACTTCACCAAGCGCTGTATATTTTGTCAAGCATTTTGTTCAACAAGTAGGCGCCACGCCTGTAGTCGTTTCAGACCGTTTTCACAGTTTCCATATCCATGGTGATGTATTAGTGTGTAAAAATGTGTTTATGTTGAAAGGACGTTGATAAATGAACTGCTCTGTCATTGTCCAGACTCGTTGTTTCTATTGGGTTTCAGCGTTTATTTCTTTTTGACCTTGTGTGTTCTGGTGGAGGAAACCAGTTGCTGCCTTGCAAAAATCAACAACATTTAGCAACTCGGACAGGGGGTTTCACATCACACACTTTTCATTTTGTACTCTGAAATAAATTATTAGAGATATAACGCTGTCAGTTAAAGAATCACGTAAAGTTAGGATAGAATCCATTAGACTCTAGAGTGGTTTGACATGTTCCTGTAATCAGTAACGGCTTGTTCTTGTTTCAGGAATAAATGTAATTCATTGACATGGATTCTCATGTCTAAGTGGCACTTATTAGCTTGTTAAGTAAAAGATGTTTCCTGTCGTCATTGGCAGCAGTTGGATTTCTGAAGTAATGTGTGACCGCAAAGACAGGAAGTTCTGAATTAAATTGTGCAAATGCATCAATGTTAGAAATGTGAACTTTTCTGCACTGATGTGAAGTTTATGCTTGGCTGCATACTAAGTGTGGTGTGATACTGTATGTGCAGGGACTAGAGAGATGTATTATATTATAATTATTTTATGACATTTATTATGAAAAGTAAGAAATATCACTGCATTCACACACACACAAAAAATACATAAGTTAAATATTGGAACCCCCTGCAAACCTTGGCCTCAATAGTGATAACTTGAAACATTTGATTATCTCTCAACATGCTTTTTCCGAGAGCATTTATGACACGTTTTCTTGGTGTGATGTTGATGTGCTGTACATGTGCTGAGAGTCAGTCTACTTTGCCTTTCAGTCTGTAATTCAAATGAAATGTTTGCTGCTTGATATGTGTGTGTGTGTGTGTGTTTTCTACAGTATCTCGGTAACACTTTACAATAAGGTTCATTAGTTAACTACATTAGTTAACATTAACTAATAATGAACTGCACTTATACAGCATTTGTTCATCTTTGTTAATGTTAATTTCAACATTTACTAATACTTTATTAAAATCTTGTTAACATTGGGTAATGCACTGTGAACTAACATGAACAAACAATGAACAGCTTTATTTTCATTAACTAACATTAACAAAGATTAACAAAAACAGTAGTAAATGTATTGCTCATTGTTAGTTCATGTTAGTTAATACATTTACTAATGTTTAATAAAGGAACCTTATTGTAAAGTGTTACCAGTATCTCTAACACGCTTCCATTGTTCTTTGGAGATCCTGTGGAAAATGTGAGTGTTGATGGTATTTGTCCATGATGTCTTCATTCCCTCCCTCTCTTTTCCTCATTTTCTATCTTTGCCTCTTGGAGAGGCACAGTAATGGAATTATATTTTCTGGCCTCTCTGGAGAACTGTGAACTTGCCCTCTTGGACAATGGACACATGCTCACACAATGTAATCTGAATATTTGGAGTGTCCACAGCTTCAGGATGTGACTTCAGATTAATCTGTGTTTTGTGTGCGTCTCCTGGAGAAAGTCCGATAACAAGAGCGTTATAGTTCCACAGCTATTGGGGGAATCCCTGCTCTCTCTCTCTCTCTCTCTCTCTCTCTCTCTCTCTCTCTCTCTCTCTCTGAGTATGAACACTGCAGCTGACTAGAATCCAGAACTACTATAAACTCCCTCACTTTTTTTGTATTTATCATCTTCAGCTCGCAAAAATGGCCTTTGATCGAAATAGATAAAAAAAAAAAGAAAGATTGTAAATAAAACAAAGATTATTGGAGTATGTTTTGCAAGAAACCAGACACAACCAAAGTCACAGAATGTTGACCAGCAGTAAATATTTCACAGTGAAGACGAATGAAACATGACTTACAAGGGGGTCCATGTGTGTGTGTGTGTATGTGTGTGACCTGCTTAATGTCTGTCAGCTCCCTAAGTGTATTGTATAACTCATATCTCCACTCTGAAATTCATGTCATGTGCTCTGCTCTATTATCTCTCCTTTCAAGGCCTCCAGGACATTCACTTTGTGACTGTGTGTTGAAATTGTGTAGTTTTTTTTACTTGGACAGCAGGATTGTACTGTAGAGCCATGCTGCATGTTTTATATGGCTTTAAGGGAATAATGGGAAAATGATGACAATTTTTGTGTTTTTTTTTTTTTTACCTTTGACTATTTTACTGTTTGGTCAATACATACACATTTATTTATCCAGCTTATTTACAATATTGCAGCTCTTGTCTTTCCTATTGTTTATTGTATATTCATTGATTAGTTTGTCTTTACATTTGTGAAACAAAATATCCCAGAGCCTCATGTATTATACATTCCCTCTTGAAGCGATGTGTGTGTGTGTGTTTGTGTGTGTGTGTGTGGATGTAGGGTTGAATATTTCCTGAGGCAGAATGTCTCTTCCACACAGAGGCCATTGTCTCTGTCTCTTCTGTCCTAGTGATCATGGCAAACTTTCTGTCTCCTCGAGGCAGACTGCGATGTTTGTTTGCTCAACCAAGCAACAGTGGACAATCACCTGATGCATCTAAGCTGTAGAAATGTGTCATGGCGTCATTTGGCGGATGCTCAGATAATTCAAAGGGCAACTCGGAATGACAGAGATCTTATTAGAAATTTAATAAAACAGTAAATATGTTAGAAAATAAAAATAATAGGTAACAAATATGGTACAATTGAAACTGTGAAACCGCAATCATTTGAAAACAAAATGCTGTAAGTTTTTGGCAAACATATCAGAAAAATTAAGTTGTTTTCAGAATTTGCCAGGAAAATTCCAATTCTCCTGACACTGCCAAAAGTTACAGTGGTTATGAGGATCTCCTTTCTGGCAGGAGACTTTATAGCAGAATACTGGTAAGCAATGTGAATATTTTGGCATTTGCATGTACTGTAAAAAAATGATATGATCAATTAAGTCATGACAGAATGTTTTTCCATTACTTTACCTCATCAAAATAGTTTACTATATTAACTTCTTATTTAAGTTATACAAGATTCAACTTGGCAAGATGTACATGAAATTAGTTAGGATGACTTGTTCTGCCAAAAAATGTAAAGCAGCAACTGATTTTAAGTTTTTAAGTTGAACTGGGGCAAATTTCTTTATAGTGTGTAATTAAAGAATACGTTGAGGGGTAAATTCACTAAACAGTTGCATCACGTTATCCAATTTAACCACCAATCACAACACAAAACTTTGCTGGTATGTTGCTGCAGCATGAGGTTTTTCTTTTATAAAGTTGTCATTCTACAAACACACATTATTTTATATGTAAATTAGTCTTGTTACAGAACTGCTGCATCTGCCACATCCTTGCATTCAGATCCAACCTGCAAGATGGGAAGTTACAGCATGCAAATTGTATTCAGCACACAATTGTTGGCATTTTTGCAGCGTTTTATTATTATGTTCTCTAACACCAGTCGCTAAAACAACAAAATAGCACTATCAGCCGGCGCAATCTGTTTTTAGTGAATTCCCTCCTCTGAAGAACCTCCAAACAATGACAATACGCTCGTTCATCAGTGAAATGAAGCAATTTCTGTAAGTTGAAAGGAGCAGCAATTATCCACAGCTGGATTCAAGATGAATGCGTCAGTGCTCGCTGCAGTAACTCCACTACATGTGTTTTCCCCCTATAGCTTTTGCCAACAGTGGCTTATAAAATGCTTCCAGCATCTGTTTCATTATTTTTTATCTCGTCTTGTTGGTGTGGCTCAGTGGTGGGAGGATGTGAATGATCCAGACTGGCTTTAATCAGGGTTAGGAAAGTGTTTCATTACTCACAGAGACATTTGCTAGAGAAATACTGCATTCACACATTAGATTGTGCTTGTGGAGCACTGCTGCTCTTCCTTATACCTGTACTTATTATGAGTTGTGCTAAGGCAAGCATATTTTATTATTTCATTATTTTTCATATTTACAGTTAGTTATTTTGAACAATATTTGAAAATATTTAAACACCACTAGTGTTATTAATATACAATTATGGTGTTTATTACCATTTTGAATTTGCCTTTTTTTCTGTTTTCATTTTCATTTTTGTTTGTTTAGTATTTTGCTTCAGTTTTAGTTTTAGTAATTTTAATACGTCAACCTAAACTTATTTTTGAATAAGTCTAATTTTCGTTTTTATCTAATATTTATATTTTATTTTATTTCAGATTTATTTACATTAACAAGAAATATGTTTTAATAGTTTTAGTTAACAACAGTTACATTAACAACATTTTTCTTCAGAATCTACTTATTAAAAGTGATCTAATTTTCAAGCATTTTTAAACATTTTAGTGAAGATTTGAAATTTTCCCAATATAACCATTTACTGTGATTATTAATCCACAAAATGTAGAAAAACCCCCCCCGTAATGTGCCAACAATCTGTTGCCTCATTTTTGAGGGAGACAAATGAGAACACTTTTGCTCATTCTCTAAATGATCCCCTGCACTCACCGTAAGCCGTCTCTTCTTGACTCTCTGTCCTTAATGGTCTTTTCCCAGGCCCTGATCCCATATTTGTTTTCCTGCCCATTATGTGATTGTGCAGTACCCTAGCGAGCTGGAATTCCTGGCCAATGTCATCAGCGGTTCCTCAAAATTCCAAGGGTTCGTTTGCAGCCACTGCACTTTATGTTGTCGGAAGGAAACACTTACTTCTGATGTCTTTCATTAAGTGTGTTTAAATCCAGCTGTTTGCTGGTGCTGTACTGTATGTCAGTGAATGTGCTTTACCTTCAGGACTTTGTTTGTTTTTACTAGGGCACACATTGCTGGGTTTTCTCAGGGTGGTTTGAAAAGATTAAAGTCATTCGGCATTGGGAATTAAAACAAACACGCTCTATTAGGTGTTAATCTTTAAATTATTTTAGGAAAAGTAGACCAAATAGCTGTCAGTGCTTGCTCAGTGTATGCTTGCTATGTGTGTTTATGTGTGTGACCTTTTATGTTGTGTGTATGTTTTATATTGTCTGATGAGGATCTTTATCCCCTCTGGCATACAACAACAGCCGTCACACACCTGTTTGCGAGTGTTAACAGCTGAGCTGTGTGTTTGTGTGTTTGCTAATATCTGCCTGTACCTGATCATTTTCACTCGTGTCTCTCTCTACTCTTTTTTCAGCTTTTTTGGCATGATAAAAAATGATTTTGTATTATTTAAAAAAAGTTTATTATTTATTTTAAAGTCTCTCATGATTATCAAGGCGAACAGTAATATTGTGAAATATTATTACAATTTAAAATGTTTCCTATTTTAATTGATTTAAAAATGTAATTTATTCCTGTGATGTAAAGCTGAATTTTCAGCATCATTACTCCATGTCTTCCGTGTCACATGATCCTTCAGAAATCATTCAGACATGCTGTCTTGCTGCTCTTGTTATTATAAATGTCGGAAACAGTTATTGTAATTTTTTTTGCATTCTGTAATGAATAGAAAGAACAGCAGTTATTTTAACAGTTTAAATGTCTTTCACTTTTGATCAATTTCATGCATCCTTGCTGACCCCATTTTTTTAACTGTAGTGTGTGTATGAATTAAAGGAAGTGAAATAGTAATACTGAACTCTGCCTTCCTCTTTGATACTGTTTATTGTTCTCTCATTCTCTGTTTCTATACTTTCTTACATTGCCAACTGCTTTCTCCCTGTCTCTTTCTGTTGGGCTTGGCGCTGATGCAGCGGAGTGCACACAAATGTCAGCGTGCATTCCTTTCTAAACATCTAGAGAGCCTAGGAACCCAAAAACATTAAACCCTGTTCTTGAGAGGGGGCCACAGTGAGCGCAACACACTGTACTTGCCAAATTTACTAGAAAATCTCAAAAGTAATATATCAAAGATCAGTGAAGAATTCGATCTGGAACTTGTTTTATTACAGCGAGATGAAAATGAGAGAGAAAAACAGAAAGTGACCTGGCAGTATTATTCGATTGGAGGGATTGGATTACCCCCAGACCGCTGCGCACATTGCAGCATTTAGTGCAGACAGCTCCATTGGGGGTTGAAGCAAAGTGTAGTCAGATTCAGCCAGCGTCCCGATTAAGTTTCATCTGTGTATGTGTGTGTTTTATTTAAACTGACCTCATTCCACAGATCCAGGGTTAAGTGACATCAGACTTTGGCATTCGGTCAGTGGCTTAGTAGTGTCCATCTTCTTGATTCATATTCCACGCTGTAGTCCAGAGTCTTTGACTGTAGCAGAGCAGTGTAGGGAAAGATTTGGGTAACGGTTGAGTAAAAAGTGCATGTGGCACTTTCCATGAATAACTGAGTATAAAAAACCCTCATTTGGGTCTGAATATTATATTTCTAAAAACAATTTCTGTTATTTTTGTCTTAATTATAATAATATATTTAGTTAATATAATTAAATTATGAATTTATTGATTTATTTTATTAAATATTTATAAATATTATTAATATTATTATACTATTAGATACTTAACATAATAAGTTATCTCAAACATGGGATTTGTGTCTTTACTACTTAGTAATGGGATAGTAATGTGACAACAATGTGTACCCTATTCGAAAATTTAAACTTTGACTGAATGAAAGTGAAATACATGGGTCATAGTCATAGTCACATGTGTGCATGTGTTTAGTAAGCCATAAGATCCACTTTGAGAGAGTTCATCCTTGCTGTTTATTTGTGCACATCTAAACCTGTGAAAAAGCTATCAACACAGCAGGCGAACAGAGCAAACAGTGTGCTGCGAATCTCTCTGAGTAAACAAAAAATGGCACGATGGCGGCCCAAATATACAACACACGCGATGCTGGGGAGGACAGGACATGTGAAAAATAAACACAGGTGTTGCCATTATTTCAGGCAAGGTAGAGTATAGGGTCAGCCTCTCATGTTCAGTCTGTATCCTAAGCTCATATTTGGCCTGAAAACAGTTTTTCCCCTAGTGTACAGTATGTTGACATGAGTCCTTGCCACTCTTTACCCTAAACTAATATATTTTCACAGTGGTAACACAGGAGAAATACAAGCCAACCTCAGAATGTTTTATGGTTTTCTACGCAAAGCACTGATACTTTCAGATCTAAAATAATCTCAAAAACCATACAGATTTTCAGCTAGTTGTCTTTTTATGATTTCCAATATATCCACAAAACATGCTTCAGTGCTCTTGTGTGGAGTAATGCCCTTAAATCGTTCTCTCTCTCATTGCAGATAGTAAAGCTATAGTGGATGGCAACCTAAAACTGATCCTGGGGCTGATATGGACCCTAATCCTGCACTACTCCATTTCTATGCCCATGTGGGAGGATGAGGACGATGAGGATGCCAGGAAGCTGACACCTAAACAACGCCTTCTGGGCTGGATCCAGAACAAGGTCCCCCAGCTGCCCATCAACAACTTCCACAGGGACTGGAGAGATGGCAAAGCCCTCGGTGCCCTGGTGGATAATTGTGCCCCTGGTGAGCAGAAGTCTGTGGTTTATGACCACTTGGCGACAGATGTGTCATGGTACATTAATCACATGCGGTATTAAATGGAAAACTTTGTTCATTAGCTTCATTAAGTAGATTCAGGGGTCAGTAATAATCATTAGGGCGATGTCATGCAGAATCTGCTTTACCTCAGAAGATGAGAAGCTGGTCGGATAATTACGGCATATGATCTCACTATGGAAAAACCAGAGCCAAGGGAAGAAGAGAAAAAGAACAATTGGTGACCTCAAAACAAACGATCACTCCTTTCCAAAACATGATTTATAAATCAAATGCCTCTGGATAGGTTTGGACTTATACTAGTGGAAAATCCAGAAACCCATGCAGTTCAGAGAGGGTTTAATGGAGGGTCAATTCCGCTTGGAAGTGCACGTGTCCACCCTTCTCAACTCCATAATCAAAGCAGTCATTCTGGCATTGTGAATGTACTCAGGACAGTATAGGACTTGGCCATATATCCTTTGGAGAATTAGGGATGTGTATAAGAACTTACCTTGATTTCACCACCAAGCAGAACAGGTTTCTAAATCAACATTCTTGTTACAAAATTCTTATCAAATAATCAGAGGTTATTGCTAGTGCCGGTATTTGGCAACATTCTTATCAACTTATAATTTTCTTCAGATTTTCTCGGGATAGTTAATGATAAGCATTAGGATTACGAACAGGGACAAGATGAACTTGATAAAGACTTGAGGACTTAAGGACTTGAGATGAAATACAAGTAAAGACATATTTTTTCTTCCATGTTGTTATTTACCTCAGAGTTAAATGGATTATTGAAAAGGAAAAAATGAAGGGAAGGTACTTGGCTCAATTTATGAGTTATTGATAGGGTGGAGGCAGGTCTAATTGTAAGAAAGGGCCGGAGTATAAGTCAACGAAATGATTGGAGAAATCCGACATACGTCGAAATCTGACGTTTCACTGGAGGGTCAAAAAATAAAAAAATAAAAAATTGAAACTTCCATGGATGACTTGTTCAAAATAAGATCAACAACATGCATTTAGAAAATAGATTGGGTGAATTTTCATTTCAGACCGATTTGAAGGCACAAAAAGAATTAGTACTAAATGCCTTGATTTGTTCAGCACAATAGCGCAAGTGTTGAAATGTTTTCAACTCCTGACAAGGCATTTTGAGGTGTGTTTAAAAGAGTCAAACATGTTTGTCAAATGCTAACAGCAGTTTCATTGTCCTTTAGTCATAATAGAACAGAGAGCAGGTGTAAACGTGGCGGTGGGTGGAAGACAGCTGTACACTATGGTCTCTGAGCTGCACTCAAGGCTGAGTTCACACCCAGGCACATCGGGTCACAATAGATGCACTGCTCTGACATTCAATATCCTTTTAAGTGTAGAACTGGTATTTGACCAGTGTCAAAAACAGCATGTAATATTAAGATTGATTCATCAGTAGAAGCAGTTAAAGGTCATAACTGAAAGGTCTGCTAACTAAAAGTTGGGTTGAGGCCAGCAAGAGGTGATAGGCTACGTCAACTATTACTATTGAGCAATTAAACAATTACACTGCTAGATCAGATGGCTTCACTGCTGCATTTTTCCTTCTTTTACTGACAAACTGAAGGATGTGGCCATAAAACAACAATTGTCTTCAAATTTAAAGGGCTGACATTGTGACCCTGAGGTGAAAGACGTGATATCTTTGCATGTTTCAGGTTTATATGAGTTTGTTGGCTCTGCTAGCTGCTAATGAGCCACTGGTCTCTGCTGTAACTGAATGGAAAGTGTCAGAGGCTAAGACAGCAACCATGCTTAAGTGAAAACACATGCTGCTATATGCCATATTTCCTGCCAACATGCACTTCATTATATTTTTCCTCATGCATGTGTGGAAAAGCATCTCTTAGCAGGAGTAATGTATTACTAAGTATTTATTCAAGTATTTCAGTGTTTATATGCTTGTTACATTGCTTGCATTTCGTTTTTTAATTTTTGCTAACTTTATATAAAAACTAATCTTCCATTGACTTGCACTGAAAGAATGTTCAAAATCATTAAAAAATCTGATTTCTGACACAAAAATCTGACATTAAAAGTTATGATTTCATTGTAAAATTTATATCATAAGTTGTGATTGGTCTTTTTCAAATGATATGATTTTTTTTTTTTCTCATTTGATTTAAGCCGCATTCACATGCGTATGAATGGAAGTCAATGGAACGAATGTGTAGAGTGACCACCCCTTTAGATTATATGATTAATTATTATGTTATATGGAAAGTAAACCATGTTTGGGACGTCTCTATAGCTTTTATAACCATGCATTCCCCACAAAATAGCTCTATTCTTTACTCTTTATCTTGGTATTTCCTTCAGGCATTGCTGCATACAGGCTGTATCTGTGGCCACATTCACACCTTGTTTACCTCCCCTGTAGTTTCCTCCTTCTAATCTGTTTTCCGCTCTTAACAGTGGTTCTGTTTCCCTTAAGCCACCATCTTGGATCTACAGGGAACTGTAAATACCACTTTTGGCAAGTGTAAATGCATTAAAAAACTAAAATTAAAGGTTTATCAGGGTTAGCAGCAGGAGTGGGCCTGTTACAGATACTCACTGTCCGACCCAAGTATGGGGCCGCTGTGCTGGAGGATCCTGGAAAACAAACCCAGATCTGATATTAACGTTTTGGCAGTCAGTGAGGAGTCTTGTGGTTTCAAGGCTCTCTTGTTCCATTTGAACTAAACACCTCTTGCTCTTTGAGTGTAATCCAGCATATAATAACAGTTTTACTCCAGACGGCACTAGTGTGTGTTTGCTTCAGGGAAGCGTTTGGTGCTACAAGCCTAACCGCGTTTAGGTTGGAAAAAAAAGGTGAAGTGACGGGAAACTGCACATCTGAGAGCATTTAAGGTCAAGTCGAACTAAAGAACATGGTTTTAATAGTTCCTCGCTGTGGAACAGTGGGCCTGCAGCCCAAGATAAAGCTCAGACTTGTCTCTTCAGTGTACATCCATGCAAAATGCAAGATCATTTTAAAGTTGGACAGTGCATTGTAGTCCTGTTCTAGTTTAGAAAATCAGTGCTTCATAAAGAGTTGAGTAACTATTTATATAAATCTGCTAACTCTTTCTTTCACTTCATCTAAGGCCTGTGTCCGGACTGGGAGACATGGGACCCGAGTCAGCCAGTGGAGAATGCGAGAGAAGCCATGCAGCAAGCCGACGATTGGCTCGGTGTGCCTCAGGTAAGAAGCAATCACTCATATTTATTAGGACTTATGCCATCTAGCCTAATTTCAGGCTGTTTTCTTCTTAAGCGGAGGAGGACTGGTTGTTTTGTAGGTCAGTGTTGACTGTAAAAAGTTGATATAAAGAATACACTAGAACACAAATTTGTGTAATTGAGTCAGATAGAGAGTCCACGTCTCTTGAGAGAAAACCATAGGTCATTGAATGCTTTGAGCATGTAGGATATCACTGCAACGGGAGAGGTAGAGCCTTAAGTTATGGGTTTTAATAACATGATGCATATTTCTCTTCCTGTCCCTGTTGGTCTCCCATTCAATCTCCATCATCTTTCTGCTGTGTTAAATACCATTTAGAGCTATTTCCACTTAGCTCTTAACCGTCAAGCCTAGCGTTAAATATAGCAGGACACTTAACCAGTTGGACATGAAAGACGGGACTGAGGGAAGAGGAGAGGCAGAAAATATTTTCCACAGCTTTAAAAACCTTAAGTGCACTTCATCAGTTTTATGCCGTAGACCGTCACAGCGCAGAGCTGTTTATATCTGGCAATCGATTCTGGCAGTAACAGTTCTCAGAAAATATGTCAAATAAAGTCAGTGAGTCATGCTTCTTCATCTTTTTTTGCAGTGTTTCGCTATCTGATGTAGCCATTACAGGGCAATGTTCCCTCTACAAGTGAAATAATAATTTATATCTGGTGTGTTTGGTGAAGAAGACATTCAAAATGTGTTATACTGGTTGCCCCAAGAGCTGGGTTGAAAGATATTGCTCTAATGTCATCCAGGAATCAGGATTGAAATCAGAGATCAACCACTATGTAGCCTGTGACATTTGAGCTCTAACGTTGCACTTATGCCCTGTCAGGTGATTGCTCCAGAGGAGATTGTGGATCCTAATGTGGACGAGCACTCAGTGATGACCTACCTGTCTCAGTTCCCCAAAGCCAAGCTCAAGCCTGGTGCCCCTCTGCGATCTAAAACCTTGCACCCCAAGAGAGCCAAGGCTTACGGGCCAGGTGAGAAGGACAGATGATGTTAACACTTTAGAATGCCAGACTGTGAGTATGAGATACAACATTTACTATACCTCAACCCACACCTCTGCATCTTTGAATCTCTCTGTAGGTATTGAGCCCAGAGGCAACGTCGTGTTGAGGCCAGCTGAGTTTGTGGTGGAGACTGTGGAGGCGGGACTTGGAGAGGTGTTGGTGTACATTGAGGATCCAGAAGGCCACACAGAAGAGGTCATCTTCTAACTCATCAAACTTCTTTCATGATCAAAACAAGCCAAATATTTACTTGTACACCAAGCATGTTCCTGGTGGTATTGGCCAGATTTTTGCTGTTTCATTGAACCTAAAAAAAAAAAAACCCAATAATAATAATAATAACATTTAATACAATTAATAATTTCATTATTTTTATCTCAGTTAACTAAATAAATATGTGTGTAAATAAAATAAAATTTTATTTTTACAGCCCCATCAGTAAGATTCAAGTATGCTTTCTGTTAATAAAGCATACTTGAATCTTACTGATGGGGCTGTACACAAGACCAAAAAAACTAAAAAAATTATGTTTTGACAACTAACTGGTGAATGTCTTACTAATATGTCCTTTTTCGCAGGCTAGAGTAATTCCCAACAATGACAAGAACAGGAGCTACTCTGTGGTCTATGTTCCAAAAGTGGAGGGTCTTCATAAGGTACTAATAAAATAAGCAATCCACACTGGCTTTTGTTGTCACTTTCCAGTCATATTTTCAAGATTAAAGGAGAACTCCGGTCAATTTTAGAGTGCTGTCAGTACAGAGAACAACGACAAAAATCAGAGTTGGCGATTCATATCTTTCACATCTACTGCAGTCAGATTCACCGTGTTCACTCTGAAGGAATCACTCACATTGGCTGTGCACTTGTAATGACACATCAAGGATGTTAAGAGGCTAAAAGCAGGTTTAAAACTTGCCCCATTTAAGTCAACAGGGTGCAAATTTTTAAAAGAGGATAACACGGTGTAGGCAACATCGATTTTTGTCGTTGTTCTCTGTACTGACAGCACTCCAAATTTACAAAAAAAATGAGCTCAATGTTAAAATTGACCGGAGTTCTCCTTTAATGATTTTTACAATCTTTTTGGGTCTTGATAGCAGTTTTTTAAGATGTGATAAAGGGTTCTTAAACTGTGGCAGATGAAATGGAGTAACTCAATCTGAGGGATATTTCTGTCTTCCTCCAGGTGAAGGTGTTGTTTGCTGGACAGGACATTGACAGGAGCCCTTTCCTAGTAAATGTGTCTAAAGCATTGGGAGATCCAAACAAAGTGCAGGCCCGTGGGCCAGGTTTGGAACCGGTGGGCAATGTGGCCAATAAACCCACGTATTTTGACATCTACACAGCAGGTAATGTCAGGAAAACAATGTTGTTTGCTGTCTAAAACTAAAGACCAGATAAAGATCCTTCATGTATTTGTGACCCCTCAGGTGCAGGAGCAGGCGATGTCGGCGTGATCATTGTGGACTCTCAGGGTCGTAGAGACACGGTGGAGATCATTCTGGAAAACAAGGGCGACAGTGTTTTCCGCTGCACCTACGGCCCCATTCTGGAGGGCCCTCACACTATATATGTGACATTCGCTGGCCAACAAATACCCAGAAGTCCTTTCACTGTTCACATCTCAGAGGGTGAGACCCATGTCCTCACTTCCTGACTTAATTCCTTGAAAATATGTAACCTTATTAGCTAAAGGTCCTGCAGAGTTCTTTTACAGTCACAGTCACAGTTACATAATTATTTAACACCAAATCTGTTAATGCACCAAGAAAACAACAAGTGCATTTTTTGCCTGAACCTTCGACTTGTTGTTTTTTGCTGCATTAAAAGTATTCCATTCTAAAATGTCTACTGCCCCTGCTGAAAAGACCAGCTAAAACCAGCTGTTTTTCCGGTTAAGTTGGTTCGCTTGCTGTTGAAGCTAGTTAGGAAAACTGGTAAAGACATTAGAGTGAAGACTGGAATCCAAAACAGAAGTTACAGTAAGCTGGCCTATTCAGCTGGGGCATTATGCACCTAAAGAGCTTATTTTACCCTTCTAAAGGTGCAGTCACATTTACTGTTGCTCTGCGAAATTTCGTGGCCAAAAAACAGTCTTTCCAATAGGGCAAAAAAGTTCTGCTCACAAATTTCACTCATTGTTGGTTACATGAATTCGCCTTACTGACCAACAGATAGCTGCTGGTTTTGAAAGTGACTTCGGTGTGATCTGTGCTATGCTGTTGACAATAGACTATGGACCTTTTTTGCCCGTGAAATTTCGCTAATGTGACTGTACCTTAATGACTTCAGATTGTTTGATTGACAGCATGCTAATACTGGACAACTCCCAGAGAGATCCGCTCTCTGTGGCACTGACTGAGACCAGGTTGTTTGGTTTGAGCTCTGTGCTCATTGCTCCAGGGGTCCACCACCCTCCCGATGATGACGAAACGCTTTATTGTGTTTCCTCTTTCCTTTCGCCTGTGTGTGTTGTTCTAGCTCCTTCGAGCGGCCGGCAGATCGGCTCACCGGTTCAGATAATCCCTCAGTCTATACGCACGCCGCCCTCAGAAAAGGCCAAGAAAGTGCCTCCCCCAACACCACCCAAACCCAGGCGACCAAGTTAGTACGGGCCACCCGGGGGGTGTGGCAGATGCCTGCTCGAGCTTGGCCCCCTCTCTACTGTCTCCTCCCCTTACCCTGGATGTGTCCTCCTGGGCACACCATCTCTGGCTCGTTGGCATGCGCTGTCGCTTTGCCCTCTGGGGCAGCTAAAATCAACAGGATGCTCAGATAGAGACAGGAAGTGATGGGATGAAAGTGTGTGTGAGTAAAAGTGAGAGTGTGAATACGAATAAGAGGAGGATTAGGCAAGTGTTGCAAATGCTGCTGCTGGTCTTGTTTTTACTGACGCAGAAAAAGAGCCACCTTTCACTGGTGGGACTGGACGATCACTTACCAGAAGCTCAAAGCACCAGGATCACTTTTGATTTGATTCTGCTAATATTTTCTGATTCAATAACTCAGAATTTAACAAATTTAACAAAATCCTATTATTAATTAATTAACTATTTAAATAATAATAATAATAAATACAATTAACAAAAGTAACAAATTGATTTAAACTAAAGATATGAATTAATCAGAATAATTTATTATGTTGTTTAATTTTATTTTTGTGTTAAAAACAGCCTTAGTTTAAATTACTCACTGTAACCTGAACTGACATTGGGTCTGTTTCACACCTGCAATTTTAAAAGCATATTAAGCATAAAGCATAAAGACAAGATGCCATCACTTGGTTTGGCATCAGAGAGCCAATGGCTGAGTGACCGTCTGAAAGATCATCATCCTCATCCCATTGTCATCATGATCATGATCATCATCATCACCTGTGCAATTGCTCGATTTGGCCATGTTGTTCCATAAATACTAACTCAGAGAATGGGAATGCTTTGATTATCTGTCTTAACAACCAAAATATACAATAAAGTAACTAACTCAATTATTAAATTCATTTTTTCCACATTTTCCACCTAACATTATTTTGTAGACTTTTTGTCTGCCTTTTTATCCAGCGCTGGAAGAAACAGATACTGCGAGAAGAATTTGTTTGATCAGATATGAGAAAGAACTTAGAGAACTTAGCTGGGCTGCTTTTAATAGACATTTTATTGCTCTAAAAGTGCTCATTAGTGGACTTGATGGGTTAAACACCAAACCCCAACAGTAGGCCGCGTATTTCAAATAAAAAATTGTTTTATTTGAGCAGAATATTGTTAAAGTTTGGTTACATTTTTCACAGCTGGTTCTTGTAACTAATTGCATATATAGTGCCTTTTTATAAGCTCTTGAAAACATACATCAGCTTGCCTGTAGTTTTCATTTTTGTGCTCTCACTACATTCCTAATGGAGTCTTTATGAGATTGCTTATTGCATTGTCATAGGCTTGTAAAGGAAACATTCTGTCTTTGGTTGTTCTTTCTTGCTCGTACCTTTGGCTGGGTCCATGTGCTGGTTCATGCATAATCTCAACTAACTTCGACAACCTCTACGTTCATGTGTGTATGGGTCTTTTTTGCCGTCTTTTACTTTTCACCTTGTGAGATAAAAAAAACAACAACAGCAAATAAAAAACACTCTTTCCTCTTTGTAGCGAGTAACCCAAATGCCTGTCGGGCCATTGGACGTGGCCTGCAGCCCAAGGGTGTGCGTGTGAAGGAGGTGGCCGACTTTAAAGTGTACACGAAGGGAGCAGGCAGTGGAGAACTACGTGTTCAAGTCAAAGGGCCAAGTATGCGTGCAGCTGTTTCTACTAAAGCAACAATTGTTCATTTTTATCTGTTTTAATCAGCATTGCTTTGCAAAGTCAGTTAGTTTGAATGAAATTTTGTGTTTTCAGGAGGTGGCGATGAGCCTGTGAAAGTACAAGAATTGGGAGACGGTGTGTACGAATGTGATTACTATCCCATTTTCCCTGGAAAATACATCATCACCATTACTTGGGGTGGCCATGCCATTCCCCGCAGGTAAGGGCGCATATAGACCCCTGTACAGTTTGATATCTATTACGCATCATCAAAGAACATATTGAAATCCATTTTAAAAGGATTAAACAGAATATGGAAATTACTAAAGAGATAATCTAGGAATTATGCAGATTATCATGTACAAACTTCTCACTTCTGATCAAAATGTGTGTGTGTTTAGCCCAATTGAGGTGATCATAAGTGAAGATGCAGGCCCTCAGAAGGTGAGGGCATGGGGTCCAGGCCTGGAGACGGGCATGGTGGGCAAATCAGCTGACTTTGTGGTTGAGGCCATTGGCACAGAGGTTGGAACTCTGGGTAAGAATCTTCTTTAACGTCATTGAGCCTCCTGAGCTGGTGTTGTATCCAGGGATCTAGTGTTTATGGCAGGGGTTCTCGACTCTGGCCCTCGAGGTCCACTTTCCTGCAGTGTTTAGCTCCAACCCTAATCAAACGCACTTGAACAAGCCAATCAAGGCCTTCAGGATTACTAGAAAGTTACAGGCAGGTGAGTATGATAAAGGTTGGAACTAAACTTTGCAGGAAAGTGCAGGAACCACTGTATAATAGTCTGATGAGATGCCTTGGTAATGGTGGAAAACTCACTTCCATACACAGGTTTCTCCATCGAAGGCCCCTCGCAGGCTAAAATAGAGTGTGATGACAAGGGTGATGGATCTTGTGATGTTTTGTACTGGCCCACCGAGCCAGGTGACTATGCGGTCCATGTCATCTGTGATGATGAAGATATCAAAGACAGCCCCTTTATGGCCCACATCCTCCCTGCAGCCAATGACGTCTTCCCTGAGAAGGTCTAATAATAATGATTGCACATTTGTTGGGAATAATAAATGACAGCGGTAACTGAACTAACTCTTTTTTTATGCAGGTTAAGTGTTACGGACCTGGGCTGGAGCCAACGGGGTGCATCGTAAACAAACCTGCTGAGTTTACAATTGACGCCAGTGGAGCTGGAAGAGGACATCTACAGATTTATGCTCAGGTACATTTTCATACAAGTCCCAGATGCTTCATGCCTCATGCCTCACTTCACTGGTACAAAATGTGTTTGTCCTTCTTTTATTCAAGGACTCAGAAGGCTTCCCCATCGATATCCAGATCACAGATAACGGTGACAGTACATATTTCTGCGTCTACATACCCACCAAGCCCATCAAACACACTATCATCATCACCTGGGGAGAGGTCAATGTTCCCAACAGTCCATTCAGGGTGAGAGCTCACTGTCAACAGGCAGATTTCAGCCAACTGATGACATTTTTATGTTGCTGTTTGTCAAGAACTTTCGTGAATTGGATCTACAACAGCTCAGCCTTTCAATGAAAGTTCATGACCACATTTTTCCAGTGTTAGATTTCACACTTTCCCTTTTCATGACCATGTTAGATCATAGGTTCCATATTGGATCACAGCTTTATTAGAACCACTGTCCTCCAAAAGCTTTCACTTCTTAGTTTTACAATATGTAACTATGGTCTTTCTACATTTCTCAGGTGACCATTGGAGAAGGCAGTCACCCAGAGAATGTGAAGGTTCATGGTCCAGGAGTGGAGAAGACTGGCTTGAAGGCCAACGAACCCACATACTTTACTGTGGACTGCAGTGAGGCCGGACAAGGTCTGAGCAAACATGACTGCTAACGTTATTTAAACTCATATTTGAAATTTGGAAATTGAGCTTATTTCCTTTTTTATATCTGTTCTGACTCCTTAGGAGATGTTAGCATTGGGATTAAGTGTGCTCCTGGCGTGGTGGGACCTGCCGAAGCAGATATTGATTTTGACATCATTAAAAATGACAACGACACGTTCACAGTGAAGTATACACCCCCTGGAGCCGGACGTTACACCATCATGGTGCTTTTTGCGGATCAGGTCAGTCTTAGTCTATAATATGAAATTATTCGGTTTGTTATTTGAGTTCTAAAAATGTTTTTTTTTTTTGTTGTTGTTTTTAACAAATTTTTTAACAGGAAATACCCATCAGCCCCTTCCGTATCAAAGTTGATCCATCCCATGATGCTAATAAGGTAAAAGCAGAGGGTCCTGGGCTCAGCAAGACAGGTCAGTTTCATTTCCAGCAACTGAAATTAGAAAAATAGTAGGTAAAAATAGCTCATCTCATCTGCATGTTATGTGTCTCTGTCACAGGTGTGGAAGTGGGCAAGCCGACCCACTTCACGATCTACACTAAAGGAGCAGGCAAGGCCACACCTGAGGTTAATTTCACTGCAGCTGGGAAAGGAGAAGCCGTCAGTGACTTTGAGATCATTGATAACCATGACTATTCTTTCACTGTGCGCTACACTGCGTTACAGCAGGTGAGATGCTCCAGCAGTGGGCTACGTTTCATAAAAATGGTCACCATGTGGTCACATGCTATTATGGTATTATAAATCTATTATGGAATTATAAAATATCCTGCTCAGTCCTGTTTTTTTGTGTGATCCAGGGTAACATGAGCATATCTGTGTGCCATGGTGGTGACCCCATCCCCAAAAGCCCATTTACCATTACTATCGCTCCTCCTTTGGATCTCAACAAGGTCAAAGTTCAAGGACTCAACACCAGTAAGTCCACAGCAAGTCAAATCTTCAGGCTATTTATGTGCGGACTGAAATAATAACTATGTTGATTGAACATATTGTACATATTTTTTGTGCCTGCGTGTTTAGAAGTGGATGTAGGGAAAGATGAGGAGTTTACCATTAATACACATGGTGCGGGAGGTCAAGGAAAGGTGGATGTCAAGATTACCTCACCCTCTCGCCGGCCAATCCCATGCAAGGTGGAATCTGGAGCATCCAATGAGGTGCACACAGTTAAGTACATTCCGCCAGAAGAGGGGCCCTACAAAGTTGACATCAGCTATGATGGAAACCCCGTGCCAGGAAGTCCTTTCACGGTGGAGGGGGTGATGCCTCCAGATCCCTCAAAGGTAGGAGTCACAAATAGGAGAATGTGATTTGTTTGTTTATATGTCATCGTCTTATTGAACCGTAATTTTCCTGATTACTGCAAATAATATAAAATATTTGTTACCTAAATGATCTCATCAGTGTTCTGTTGATGGAGACAGTGCTTTTATTGTGCTTTGGCATTTCGATTCACTCTAGGATCCTTTCTCAAGCTTAAGGCTAAAAACAATCCTTACCTCACAAGTCCTTCAGAGAGTTCCTCAGAGCCACTAACCACTAAGTCAGAATGATCCATCTAAACTAGAACCAGATTTTGTAAAACATAATTTCTTGATCCTCTGTTTCTTTATTCCAGCAATGTTAGTTCCAAAGTAAACCAATTTAATTGAATTTTATTTTATGTGTGCTTTTCTTGTTTGTATATATGCCTGTTCTCTACAGTGCTGGATTGTTCCAGTGAGCGTTTTCTTTTTCCGTGAGCCAGATGCTCCAGATTGTATATCAGTTGTGTCACTGAAGAAGCCAAAAACAAACACAAAAGGCCATTAAGCCATTGTTGGAAATGATTAGAAGACAGTTTGTGTTTATTAATCTGTCTGGGAGAGGTGTAGTGTGTGTAAGTGTAACTCAAGTGTTCATCCGCATGTGGAATGGCTGCTCCATTCTGTCACTGGGCCGAGGTCGCACTGAGGATCATTAGATAATTTGTCTGTATATTACCAAAAGAGATACAGATCTCTGACCATAAATGGATATAAATGATACCATCTGACTTTGAAAAATGTTGGACTGTCCTCTAGCACTGTAAAAGCATGTTGTATCATTGAATTATTGAAAATTCGATGCACACACAGAGTGGCCATTACAACTTAGGTGTGCATTAATTGTTTAAAATTCCAGAGTTTCTGAATCTATTATTATGCTTACCACATATGCCACGTGTATAATATAATTATATTAAAGTATTATATTTTCTGGTTCATTTTCAGGTTAAATTACTTTTTAATTCCTGATTATTTTAAAGTTTCTAACAATTCTGGTTTGATACGTCATTGAAAGGCAATCTTGACAACAGTTTTGTCTCATTTTCACTTCAAGGTGCGAGCATATGGCCCTGGCCTGAAGGGTGGTATTGTGGGTAAACCCGCTCCATTTGCCATCGACACTAAAGGCGCAGGTACAGGGGGTCTCGGGCTGACTGTGGAGGGCCCGTGTGAAGCAAAGATTGAGTGCCAGGACAATGGAGATGGATCTTGCTCTGTGTCCTATCTGCCCACTGAGCCTGGAGAATATTCCATCAACATCCTGTTTGCTGATGCTCACATCCCTGGTTCCCCCTTCAAAGCCATGGTGCAGTCCGTCTTCGACCCCAGCAAGGTTACAGCTAGTGGACCAGGGTTGGAGAGAGGAAAGGTCAATGAAGCAGCGTCGTTCACGGTGGACTGCTCTAAAGCAGGGGAGGCGGAGTTGACCATCGAGATTATTTCAGATTCAGGAACACAGGCAGAGGTTCATGTCCAGAATAACAGCGATGGAACTTATTCTATCACCTACATCCCTCCTTTCCACGGAATGTACACCATCACGATCAAATATGGAGGACATGCAGTTCCTAAGTTCCCTGCAAGGGTGCAAGTGGATCCTGCTCTTGATACCAGTGGAATTAAGGTCTATGGTCCAGGAGTGGAGCCCAGAGGTAAGGAGGGCATCTAAAATCACACTTGGTTGAATGTGTTTAGTACCATTGTGCTTAGCAAATTCTGCTATATTTTCACAGGGGTACTCCGAGAGGTCACTACACACTTTGTTGTTGACACTCGGGTTCACAACAAGATTGGTGGAAACCACATCAAAGTTCGTATTGTTAACCCATCAGGTGCCAGCACTGATGCGTACATCACTGACAAAGCAGATGGCACTTACAGAGTAGAGTATACCGCATATGAGGATGGTAAGATATCCAGTAATTTTGTTGAATTGATGTGTCATTTTGTAAAACCTGATCATTAAAATTAAAAATTTAATTAAAATTAAAAGGTAAGCTGGTATAAGTGTCTGCCCTAATCTTTAATCATTAATTTAACAGGCTATATTGGCATTTCTTTCCTCCCTGAGAATCATGACACACACACACACACACACACACACACACACACACACAGAGAGAGCGGTCTGCTATTCTGAGCACGGCTGCTGTATTGATTGTTCTGTGTGGGGGTCAATGTTGTAAGATGGAAATTCATTCATTGTTCATTGTGTTTTGAGCAGAGCCTGCTGATGTCTTTTTTTTCCCCATGATGCCTTGATAATATTCCATCACAACTATTGACTGAGAGAAAAACACAGTCTCTCTATATGGCCACACACACTCTCTCTTTTTCTCTCTTTTCTTTTTCTTTAAAGGTGGTAGTTCTTTAGATGTGCACCTTTAAAGTCAACCAGTCAAATCGGATCTCGCCAGAATGAGAAAGTACTTTCCAGCTTCATATATGTACATATGTTATTTTTGTGTTTGTACAGGTGTGCATCTTATAGAGGTGCTATATGATGACGTACCTGTCCCCAAGAGCCCGTTTAGGGTGGCGGTGACTGAAGGTTGTGATCCCAGCCGTGTACGTGCTTACGGTCCTGGTCTGGAAGAGGGTCTGGTCAACAAATCCAACCGCTTCACTGTGGAGACCAGGTACATATTCCTATGAACGTCCTTTGAACATGAACATGAAGGGCTAATTTGGAAAAACCAAGTCTCGATAGTATGAAATACATACCATAAAAGATTTTAAAACCAAATTGTGCATGTTGAATAGTTACTTACTCTAAGGCAGGGTTCACCAATCTCGGTCCTGGAGGGCCGCTGTCCTGCAGAGTTCAGCTCCAACCCCAATTAAACACACCTGAACCAGCTAATCAAGGTCTCACTAGGCATACTAGAAACTTTCAAACAGGTGTGTTGGAGCTGGTTGGAGCTAAACTCTGCAGGGACAGCGGCCCTCCAGGACCGAGATTGGTGAACCCTGCTCTAAGGTAGTAAGGTGGTCACCGGTAGTGATACTCTGCAGTAATATCAGTAGGAATCCGCACAATCTGAAGTTTCACATGAGGGAGAAAAAGTTCCCCACGCAGATTTCGATGTTCCAGTTGGCGCTACTCTGACCAACAGAAATTTGTTTGATTTTAAAGTGTCTCCTGTGTAAACTGTGCTGTATACATCATAATGACAATAACATTTTTTGAAATATCGCTAATGTGACCGCTGAAATATGTCCTATCATTTTAATGATGGAAAATTAAGCAGCATACACTATATCAGGTTTCCTCAAATCCAGCCCTGGAGGGCCACTGTCCTGCAAAGTTTAGCTCAAGCATGATCGAACTCACTTACCTGGAATTTTCTAGTAACTTTGAAGACCCTGACTGGCTTGTTCAGGTGTGCTTGATTAGGGTTGGAACTAAACTCTTCAGGTCAGTGGCCCTCCAGGACTGGATTTGAGGAACCATGCACTATATGAATAGTTTTGCTGTGAAAATACTTAATACTTGGCTGTATTGTCCTCTCTTTCAGGGGTGCTGGCACGGGTGGTCTTGGATTGGCCATTGAGGGTCCATCAGAAGCTAAGATGTCTTGTAAAGACAACAAAGATGGCAGCTGTAGTGTGGAGTATATTCCTTTCACTCCTGGGGAATATGATGTCAACATCACTTTCGGAGGCCTGCCTATCCCAGGTATGATGTAATTTCCTTCTGTATAATTCATTCCATGGTTTGTTTCTGAGTGAACTCAACACATTAATTAAACATTGACATTGAATTTTAGCAGCTAGAGAATATGAGCGCTGAAGTGTTGATTAAGACATTTAGAAGCAAATAATCATGACATTTTGATTTAAAGCTTGAGTATTTCATACCTCAGAGTCTGTTTGGTCATTTTATGAAGAAAAACTATAACTGTGTAATTTCTGTGGGTGTTTAGGTAGCCCATTCAGGGTGCCTGTGAGGGAGCTGGTGGACCCCAGTAAGGTGAAGTGTTCTGGTCCTGGTCTGGGCAGTGGAGTAAGAGCCCACGTCCCCCAGACCTTCACTGTGGACTGCAGCAAGGCTGGAGTCGCCCCACTGGAGGTGCTGCTGTATGGACCTACAGGTGAAAATAAACTGGAAAAACACACAACGTGTTTGGACAAGGTCCTTGAAGTATATACGTGCTTCAGTTTAGCTTTTAGAAATTGAATTACTAGAATGCCTAGAAAATTGACTTAAAAGTCTTTGAAGTGTAAACAGTATAATTGTGTGTGCTTAGCTAGTCTGAAGAAGTTGTATATACAGTATATGCATATTCATACTTAGTATATATACATCATAAGTGATTTAGAAGCAAGTTCCCCTCACAGGATTTCTTCTTTTGCCAATTTCAAAGCATTCGGTGGCAATTGCCTTGTTCTTGTACAGTTAAATGCCCAGAGTTTGAATTTAATAAATAGCTTTTATCAATGTGGGGCATGCATTACATCAAAGAAACATTTAGTATTGTTCAATACCGTTCAAAAGTTTCAGTAAGAAATACATTTATTCAGTAAGGATGCATTACATTGATCAAAAATGACAGTAAAGACATTTAAAACAATTATATTTTAAATAAATACTGTAGTTTTAAACTTTCATAAAAGAATATATTGAAAAGAAAAGATATATTGCAGTTTCTATCACATTAAGCAGCACAACAGTTTTCAACATTGATAATTCTAAGAAATGTTGCTTGAGCAGCAAATCAGCATTAGAATGATTTTTGTAGAAGGATCATGTGACACTGAAGACTGGGGAAATGATGCTGAAAATTCAGCTTTGCCATCACAGGAATAAATTAGATTTTAAAATATATTAAAATATATTTCCTTAGTTAAAACAGTTCTCATAAATTGTAATAATATGCCACAATATTACTGTTTTTACTGAATTTTTGATCAAAAAAAAAAAAAAAACTCACTGACCCCAAACTTTTGAACGGTAGTCAATATTGAAAATTCATTTTTAGATTATAAATGACTCTAGGTTAAAGAGCACAAACAAGCATCAGAGAGGTAAACTGTGTTATTTTTGTAGGGATGACAGAGCCGGTGAATATCACAGACAACGGTGATGGCACCCACACAGTAATCTACACTCCTGCTAAAGATGGGCCGTACACTGTCTGTGTCAAGTATGCAGACCAAGAAGTGCCACGCAGGTGAGCGGGCTGCTTAAAGTATTAATAAAGTCTTAATGACATGAGTAGTCTATGTGTGGTATGACCAAACATAGCCAAACTTCAGTGCTGGTTTTGAAATTAGAAGAGCACTTCGACATAAAGGAAGTATGTGATCATTGCATATATCTGTTCCTCTATTTTCCCCTTTTCAGTCCATTTAAGATCAAGGTTTTGCCCGCTCATGATGCCAGTAAAGTCCGTGCCAGCGGTCCCGGCCTAAATGCTTCCGGGGTGCCAGCCAGCCTGCCGGTGGAGTTCACCATTGATGCCCGTGATGCAGGGGAGGGTCTTCTCACCGTACAGATACTGGTGAGTGACATCAGCACTCGCTCAGGCCTCTTTTTTGAGATGTTTTAAGACAAGAAGGTTTCCCTTGATGATCACTTGTGCTTTAAAAGCCAATGTCCTGCCCTCCGCTTCCCTCTGCCCTGACCTCTGACCTCTTCCCTGCTGTCGCTGTAGGGTCCGGATGGTTGCAGGCAAGAGGCCTCTGTGTATGTGGAGGACTGGGGTAGGAGGGTGTGGGAGAACCACATTGTAAAGGGCACCATCCCCTTCCATATTCTTAGGAAAGGATGTGTAAGGCGGCCCCTCCTTTCAGCCTCCTCTTGTTGTTATAACTCACCGTGTCTGGCGTCTCTCCCATCAGCCTTGGGCCCCTAAGCTGTACACCCTACCCCAGTTCCCCTGCTCCTTTGACTGCTTTTTTCCCTTCAATTATTCCCTAGTTTTTCCTTAGTTATTCCCTACTTCCTTGTTTCATATTTGTTCCCTAATAATGGGAACAATTGGGAATAATCTATCTATCTATCTATCTATCTATCTATCTATCTATCTATCTATCTATCTATCTATCTATCTATCTATCTATCTATCTATCTTGTGTCCTCTCGGTTCATGCATACCACATTCAATGACAATTAAAAGCAAGAAGTAACTTGGGAATTGTCATTTCTTGAGGATGATCCTTGTTTTTTTATAATCATACTACTTCCCATTCTAAAAAGGAAGGGAGAAAACTTCACTTCAACCAAAACGGGTGTTTCTAAACTGCACACGAGCAAAAGCATCCAAAAACATTTTCATCTTGCGCAAAAGTGGCGTCTATGGATGTGAGAGTGAACCTTTCTCCCAGGCAGCCATACTTGATCATTTTGTGCCTGTCAAGGGGACCCTTAATGTTGCCCTCTAGTGGTCACTGTGGACTGACCTGTCATTAGATTTAGGCTAAACCCTACATGTGGTTTTCCACTACATGACTAACAGTCAGAAATGCTTGATATGTAATATGAATGAGTAATATTGCCTTGTTGAATATTTGCTACTTTTATTTTAGCCACTACTCAAAACTTAATAGAAAAGAGGATTTCCTACGAATATATGCTCATTCGCATGAACACACTTTAACAACTCATTGCTTTTGCAGGACCCAGAAGGAAAGCCAAAGAAAGCCAATATTCGGGATAACAGAGATGGAACGTACACCGTATCCTATGTCCCGGATATGACAGGGCGCTACACTATTACAATCAAATATGGCGGGGATGAGATTCCATACTCCCCCTACCGCATCCATGCACTGCCCAGTGGAGATGCCAGCAAATGCCTTGTGACAGGTCAGTTACAGATGTCTATGTCCCACCCCTTTGTGGCCTTTTATAGTGATGTATTGCTGTTCATTACTGTTATTATTAGTGTCTTGTGGTCTATTGCTTTATAAAAATGCAATCTCAGCACTAGTTGGTTTATTTTTAAGACCGAGCATCTTATGCACACCTTTATGATCATGAATTATAACAAATCTTTCTGTTTATGTGTAGTGTCGATTGGGGGACACGGACTGGGTGAGTTACCTCTTTCGATCTTTGCCAGCCTTTTATCTGGGATCAGTTTAGGCCACTCTTTTTCATTGAGATGTAAGGCATAAAGTGGCCCCATTTGAATTCGCTCCATAACTGTGTCTCTGTCTGATTGGAGTAGAACATTTTATTGTAATTGGTGTAGAAAATGTTTTGTACTCTTTAATATAATTGCTTTGTGGCTGTACCATGGTCAGGCTCAGGGCTCGGACCCACCATTCAAATTGGCGAGGAGACCGTTATCACTGTGGATGCAAAGGCTGCTGGGAAGGGGAAGGTCACCTGCAAAGTGTCAACTCCAGATGGGGCGGAGCTAGACGTGGATGTGGTGGAGAATGCGGACGGAACATTTGATATCTATTATACTGCTCCAGAACCTGGGAAATACGTCATCACCATTCGCTTTGGAGGAGAGCACATTCCCAACAGTCCCTTCCATGTGGTGGTAAGCACCTCTGTATTATGTATCTGCATTATGATTTTTGCATTTTATAATAATTCTAAATATTTTGTATATGTTTGTGTACAGTATGTACACTACCGTTCAAAAGTTTGGGGTCAGCAAGATTTTTGTAATGTTAAGTCTGTTATGCTCACCATCATATTCCATGATTTTTTGATGAACAGAAAGCTTAAAAGAACAGCATTTATTTGAAATAGTAATCTTTTGCAACAATATAAATGTTTGTACTGTCATTTTTTATCATTTTATTGTGTCCTTGCTGATAAAAGTTTTAATATCTTTCAAAAAAAGAAACCTTACTGACCCTGTACCTTTTTTTTTTTTTACCCAGACGATCATAAATAATTCCAAAATATGGCTAAAGTGCATGGTGTGTGTTTACAAAATAATCATTCTCCCAAATAGAAACTTTTATTGTACTTCATTCATTGAGAATGAATTTAACTTAGCAATTCAATTCCAGTTCAGTGGGTCGAATTGAATTAGCTGCATGTAAATGTGTGTTCTGTGAAGCCCTAAACATGTGACCACCTCCTTCTCCAGGCATCTGATACCATCCCTATAATTGAGGAACCGTGTGATAAACTGCAGTTACAGCAGCCCTACGCCCCCTACAAGGGTTACACCCCTCACTGGGTACACACCACCCGTAGCCATCAGATAACATCCTAAATGCTTTCTGCTCCTCAGCCTTTATCATTATACCTTTTCATTTCCTCCATCTTTGCAAAAATTTCCATGAGCTTTGCTGCTGACATCTGTTTAACAAGTTATTAAAACGGCTAGTTGGCTGATCATGCATTCGTAGAGTTAATGAATCGGTTGTTGATCTCCCATTGCAGAGGCGGTGTTTTGCACAAGTCTCTTTTATTTGGCTTTGTAGCTGCTGCTTTTATTTCATCTATTGCAGCTCAACCAGTCAGGCCCTTGTCTGTTTTTCTTTCTTTTTTTCAGTCATTAATCCTTTGCATGCACTTTCTGCTCACTGTCCTTAGTTAGCAGTGCAGTGATGCTGAAATCTCTTTCTCTCCCAGGCCACTGAGGAACCAGTCACTGCAGTGGATGCCATGGAGCCAATGCTCCGCCCATTCAATCTTGTCATTCCATTTACTGTGCAAAAGGGGGAGATTACAGGTATTAATACTTATTCATTAATAAAATAATTAATTAATAAAAATAACTATGTAATAATTTATTAATAAACAAATAGATAATCATTAGAGGTACCTGCAAAGGCAAAAATATTTTAACAAACCTTTTTTGACCCTGGGCCAGTAAGCAACACCCTGACAACCAGCCTCTTGTGAAAATGAAGTACACTTTGACATGCTGTTTTAAAAGAGTATTTATTATAGAAATAAAAGATTGTACTTAAGCGCAAACTGAATGTAATGTTTTCAGACACTTAAATGCATGGTTTTTTTTATACAAAAGCATGACAAAACATTAAAATATAATGATTTAAAGTAAACCATTACAAAGTGCACTTTTTAAAAGTTTACTTAAATGTGTTAATAATAATAATAATGAAAGTACACTTATGTGGCCTTTTAATTCAATCATATTATATTGTCTGCAACTGCATGTAGAGTTTTAAAAAAATATATACTGTATGTTTAGGATTTTAAGTATACTACACTTGCACATTCGTTACAATCAATACACAATTCTGTCTTTTTCCAGGTGAGGTACGTATGCCTTCTGGTAAGACCGCCCGTCCCAACATCACTGATAACAAGGACGGGACGGTGACAGTCAAATACGCCCCCACCGAGAAGGGCCTGCATGAGATGGACATCAAATATGACGGGAATCACATACCAGGTACCCAAACAATCAGACATTTGCGCTCAAATCGGGAAATGTAATAGTTATGTTGTATTTGACATGGATCATCTGGAAACATGAAGTGACACTCTTTTAATGTCTTCCTACAGGAAGTCCACTGCAGTTCTATGTAGATGCCATTAACAGTGGGCATGTGAATGCACACGGCCCTGGTCTGAGTCACGGCATGGTCAACAAATCTGCCACCTTCACAATCGTCACTAAGGACGCTGGAGAAGGTAACACACAAACCAAGCCTGGCAGCCTCACAGTCGCATTGCATTAGTCTCATATTACCCGACTTTTGATTATCCACATCTTGACTAATTCTCCACATCTTGGATTATTCTCATCTTCTCTCAGGAGGTCTGTCTTTGGCAGTGGAGGGCCCCTCTAAGGCAGAGATCAGCTGTAAGGATAATAAAGATGGCACCTGCACCGTGTCCTACCTGCCAACGGCCCCAGGAGACTACAACATAATCGTCAAGTTTGATGACAAGCACATTGCTGGAAGCCCCTTTACAGCCAAGATCACAGGTTGGTGTTTGCGTGTGCCCAAATATGGCTATGAGTGAGAGAGAGAGAGAGAGAGGATGAACAAGAGAGGGCAAAGTTATGTCTCTCCATTATGTCTGTGAATCACTAAATTAGCTGGCGTGTGTATTTATGTGTGTGCGCATGCCATCACACCTGGAGAATTTAACCACATCTGTAAAATGCTTCTAAAAGTAGTAGGCAGAATTTTTAGAAACAGGAAGCAGCTGTTTCCCCCCTCCTCCAGTCTCACTCTCACTTTGCCCCTCTATTTCTCTCTGTGACGGAACTGGGGTTGCACCCGCACAACGAATGCTTATTTTAATAATTGGATAATATTTTCTAATTATAATAAATAAATAAACAAGAACTACTTTGAAAAGTTTGGGGTCGGTAAGATTTTTGATAGAAGTCTCTCATACTCACCAAGACTTCATTTATTTGATCAAAAACACAGTAAAAACATTAATACTGTGAAATATTTTTTTGTTTTGCATTTTAATATGTTTTAAAATGGAATTTATTCATGTGATGGCAAAGCTGATTTTTTTTTTAATATTTTAATCATTCTAATATGCTGTTTTGAAACATTTCTCCTTCTCAAATCAGTTGAAAACGGTTGTGCTGTTTAATATTTTTGTGTAAACCATGATTTTTTTGATGAAAAGAAATTCAACTTGATGAGTACATAGAATTCTTTTTTTTTTGTTACAATTTATGTCTTTACTGTCACTTTTTATAATATTTTTTATTATATTGCATATCTTTTTAGTTTTTTAACATTTTAAATAAATAAATAAATAAATAAATAAATAAATATATATATATATATATATATATATATATATATATATATATATATATATATATATATAAATATAATATATAAATAAATAAATAAATAAATAAATATATATATATATATATATATATATATATATATATATATATATATATATATGTATTAAAAGTTACTATTGATTATGGCTTCTCACTTTATTCTCTCACATTCTTGATAAAGGCGATGACTCCATGAGGACTTCTCAGCTGAACGTTGGCACGGCCACAGACGTGTCTCTGAAGATCACAGAGACGGACCTGAGCTCCCTGACCGCGAGTATCAGAGCCCCATCTGGCAACGAGGAGCCCTGCCTGCTGAAGAGACTGCCAAACAGACACATCGGTAAGTCACTCATCGAGCCTGCCAGCACCTACCTGCGTCATGACTGAACTGATAAAGCAACCTGTACAAAAGCCAGATCATATTATGTTTAGGCAGGACATGATGTGCAGGTAGTTTTAGTGGGAAGGGCATTCTTTTTCTAGACAGCATTTAATTGGACAAATGTTTATGTACACCCCTGCAAATAAGAATCACTTATAATATTTAGGTCCATTTTTCCAGAAGGGAAAGACTGGGAATGTAATTATAACACTTTCAGAAACTAGACTAATTTTGGGAGTTTCCCAAAACAAGAAAGTATGAGTCCTCTGAAACTTTCTGACCTAGTGATGCCTTAGGATTTGTCTCAAAAACGTTATTTGAGACTCAGAGCTCCTTCCTGTGATTTCAAAGAGAATCAACTATAAGCTCAGAAAAGGCTTTTGATGTAAAGCCAAAACCTGAGGCCTATCACTTTTGTTAGATATGATAGTGCTACCATAAAAAACTCTGATTAAACCTGAACAAAGACCTGTCCCGTTGCTCTTTTCCTTAGGAATATCCTTCACTCCTAAGGAGGTGGGAGAGCATGTGGTCAGTGTAAAGAAGAATGGAAAACACGTGACCAACAGCCCATTCAAGATCATGGTGGGCCAGTCTGAGATTGGAGATGCCAGTAAAGTGAAGGTGTTTGGAAAAGGTCTGATTGAAGGACACACCTTTGAAGTGGCTGAGTTTATCGTGGACACCAGAAGTGCAGGTAAATGGTATTCTAGGTGTCCATTATGCACTTATGGTACACTTCAGTTTTGACCCAAATGCTTAGTGCATGCGCACTTTCGAATGCATAGTCTTTAGGTTCACTGAAAAGTTGAGCTACTTTTGCACACTGTATTAAAGCATGCATAAATCCCACTTGGTCTGTACATTAGGTTATGGAGGTCTGGGTCTGTCTATCGAGGGGCCAAGCAAAGTTGACATTAATTGTTCGGATGTGGAAGACGGAACATGCAAAGTGACCTACTGCCCAACCGAACCCGGAACATACATCATCAACATCAAATTCGCAGACCAACACGTGCCAGGTACTGCACAGACCTCAAACATGCGTGCTTTCTGAGGTGGGCGACTCTCAAACTCTTCATGTCGTTCCACAGGAAGTCCATTTACAGTGAAGGTTCTGGGCGAGGGACGAATGAAGGAGAGTATTACCAGAAAGAGGCAGGCGCCCTCGATCTCCACGGTGGGCAGCACTTGCGACCTCAACCTCAAGATTCCAGGTGAGCAGAAATTGCATAATGCCTAGTAGGTACTATATTTGGTTTGGTTATTAGTTAAGCTTATGTTTTGTATAGTATGAATATGGGTAGTAAGAATGAAATTTGGACATACTACATCCACCATGTTGTCACTGTCATGTGACCTACCAGCGTCAGTTGCGTTGCTTCACTGCCATGCACATCTCTTTTACTGTGGCCTCATGGGATAGTGAAGTGTTCATCAGATGCACTTCAGAATCAAAAGTAGTAGGTCATGCGGGTACTTTTCGCTTACTGTCCTATGAATTCGGACATACAACTTGTCTCACACCTATGTTCTGTTTTACGCCTACTATGTAGTTGGGAAGTAGGCATATTCGGACACAGGGTTTGTCTCCTTTCCCACCTGTTTCTCACTGACTCCCACTGTCATGTCACTTCCTGTCTCTCGAATCAGAATTTGAAACTGTATAGAATTTAATTTTAGATAAAAAATTAAAAAAAAGAATACAGAATTTGTTTCCATTCTACTCGGAAGCTTGCATTTCCTGTTTCTCTTTTTTCACTGCTTCCCTCCTTCTTCCTTCTCCTCTTTCCTTTTTCCTCTGTCTCCTGGGTTCCTCACCTGTAGGGAACTGGTTTCAGATGGTGACGGCTCAAGAGCGGCTCACCCGTACCTTCACCCGCAGCAGCCACACCTACACACGCACAGAACGCACAGAGATCAGCAAGACCCATGCAGGCGAGACCAAGAGAGAAGTGCGGGTGGAAGAGAGCACCCAGGTGGGGGGCGACCCCTTCAGGAACGTATTCGGTGGATTTCTGGGCAGGGAGAGCCTGGGACCCTTCAGCAGCGGCCAGGGCCGACAATCAGAGGGTGTGTGCATGTGTGTGTGTGTGTTTGTGTGCGTTGATTGCTGGTTAAAGGGAAATTTTTCCTTTTTACCCGCCTGAAATGTTCCAAATCTGAGAGATTTGAGGGTGAGTAACTGATAACAGAATTCGTTTTTGAGTTTTGCAGCTCTTACAAGTTTCAGTTTGTGTTATTGTGTATGTGTGTGTGATGAAGTCATGGTATGTGTGTGTTTATGGGGTTTTTGAGTGGGAGTGAACGCACTCTTTCCACTGCAGACATTTATGACAGGAGAACCGAGCTGGAAAATCTGAGCAGCCGTCAGCTCTGTGGCCAGCTCAGCCAAAACATCTTCTTTTATAGAAGAAATGCCTGAAATTTTATGTGGAATGGTTTATACGTGTGCCTGTCTCTTTTCTCTTCTCTCCTTCTCTTTCTCATACACTCAACGCCGTCCCTCTTTCTCTCTCAGGTGAATCAGGTACACAGGAGATGACCGCACAGGTGACGAGTCCCAGCGGGAACACGGATGACGCTGAGATCGTAGAAGGAGAGGACAGCGCCTATAGTGTGCGCTTTGTGCCGAAGGAGATGGGCCCCCACACCGTCAATGTCAAATACAGGGGCCAGCATGTCCCCGGAAGCCCTTTCCAGTTCACTGTGGGGCCCCTTGGAGAGGGAGGGGCCCACAAGGTTCGGGCCGGTGGTACTGGACTGGACAGGGGTGTGGCTGGAGCTCCAGGTAAGAGACAGGAAGCAGTATTAGTATTGATATTGTTAATTAAAAACTATATTTAAAAAAATCTGTTAATTTATGTAACTCTGAAATAAAATAAAATGTAGGGTTAGGTTAGGGTTATTTAAATAAAGTATTAGATTAAAAATGTAAAAAAAAAAAATCAAATTAGAGATGTTACCTTGGAAACTAACTGATATAAAATAAATTGAAGCACTAAAAGTACTAAAACTGAAATAAAATTATAAAAATAACATTTTAAAAAAATCAAATAACAAAATTGCTAAAACAGAAGCTAAAATTTAAATTTAAACTTTTAAATAAAAAAAGATATATAAAAACAAAACCTTATTCAAAATATTAATAAATACTATAATTTATATACATATATACATTATATACATTTATATACATTTATATACTATAAATCCTAAAATAACACTGACAGGAAGTCAGGCACTGTTTATCTGGGATAGTGCGAACATTACTTTAGACCACTGAGGTCTACCAGTGTTTTTTTTAAATCTTTTTTTAATGTGTGATTTTTAGCTGAGTTTAGTATCTGGACTCGTGAGGCGGGTGCTGGTGGTTTGTCCATAGCGGTTGAGGGGCCCAGCAAAGCAGAGATTTCCTTCGAGGACAGGAAGGACGGTTCCTGTGGGGTGGCCTACGTAGTACAGGAGCCTGGTAAGTGCTAGTGCTGATTTTCAAATACACAGATATGTTTTACAATCTCTCATTCTCTCATTTCATTTATATATTTCATTTCAGGTGACTACGAGGTGTCAATCAAATTTAATGATGAACATATCCCAGACAGCCCTTTCATCGTTCCCATTGCATCACTGTCAGATGATGCCCGCCTTCTTACCATCACCAGCCTGCAGGTGAGTGACTCCAGATCAAACACACTCACGCAGAGAGGCCTCGTTATTCTCTGTAGCAGCGGGACAGGTGAGATTCAGGGACTCTTGAGAGCGGATGGCAGCTTATTTATCAACACACTCTTTGAGAGACTGTGAGAGCACTTGATGGAGAGCACAGAACAGCTTATCATAAGATGAGACAAGTGTACTTGCAGTTCCCTTCACGAAGGGAGTTTCTCTGGAAAGACAAAAGAGCATGGCAAAGTAGTTTTTATGTTGGCCGTTGTGAATGTGCTTGCTGAGAAAGACACATCTTTACATACTCAGCTTTGAAATGCTGAAGATTAGATGAAATACTACGTCTGCCTGGCTCTCTCAGCAGGAGACGGGTCTGAAGGTGAACCAGGAGGCCTCGTTTGCCGTTCAGCTGAACGGAGCGAGAGGAGCGATTGATGCGAAGGTGCACACACCGTCTGGAGCAGTGGAGGAGTGTTACATCACTGAGCTAGACAATGGTGAGCATATGGGCACATACTCACGCATAGAAAAAAGACAAGGGAATTATTTGATCTATAATTAATTATATGATTTTATATATTTTTATTATTTTATTAAACATTTTTTATTATAGAATTGTATTATTATTAATATAATATAGTATTTTTTAAATATTATATATCATTTAAATATATGTAATATATTATTGTATTCGTTAAATATTTTATTTCATTACTTTGTATATTATTATTTATATATTATTTTTGCTTTATATATTATGATTGTTATTTACATTTATAGTATATAAATAATTATGCATTATGTAATATATAACGTTATCAAACAATTTGTATTATTATTATTTTGCATTATTAATATGATTATTTATATATATATTTTTTGTTATATATTATTATTATTATTATCATTATTATTATTTATATTATGTAAATATTTGCATACTTTAACATTTAATATATTCTTTTTAAAATCCATTATTTTGTATTATTGTGTCATTTTATATATTATTCATGTTTTTCTTTTTCTTTTTTATTATTATGTTATATAAATATGTTATAATATTAAACCATATTATACTTTTTAAATTATATTGCATTCTTCTTATTATTATTTACATGTATAGTATATAAATATTTATGTAATATATTATATTATTTTATTTTGTATTATTATTTTTATATATTGTTTTTGTTGTTATTATTTGTATTATTATTATTTATATTATCTAAATATATGTATACATTGCTTAATATATTATAATATATTATTTTAAACATTAATTTTCATTATATTATTTTGTTGTTTTGTGTATTATTCAAGTTTTTTCTTATTTCTTATTCTTATTATTATATTATATAAATATGTTATATTATTTTATTAAATCATTTTTATATATTTTTATTTTGTGTATTATTAATTATACAATAATAATTTTATTTATGCATTTTATTTATAATGTGTTTTTCTCATACCCAAAGCGCTACAAAAACTGAAAATTGAGGTAAAATAGAGAAATGCAGACATTAACAATAACAGGAAATACAATAAATACAGTAAAACAATCGATAACATTATGCAACACCCTACAAACTAGATGTACCGCATGGCGGTACAAAATATGACCGCCACTCAGGCCTGCACTGGCTTTCCACAAAAAGAAATGACGTGGAGCAATTTGGCTGTATTGCGTGTTTATGTATATACCTAAAAAAAGTAGTAGTATGTGCATGTCTGTCTGTGTGTGTATGTGTGTGTGTTTGTGTATGTGTGTGTCTGTGTGTGTGTGTGTCTGTGCGTGTATGTATGCGTGCGTACATGTGTGTGCGCGTGTGTGTTTGTGTGTGTGTCTGTGCATGTGGATTTGTATGTGTGTGTGTATGGGTGTGTGTCTGTGCGTGTGGATGTCAGTGTGTGTGCATGCTTGCGTTTGTTTGTATTCCTGCATGTGTGTGTGTGACAGTTAGGGTTGCCAACTTCAGAAAAGGAAAATGCGGGACAATCGTGGTTATTTATAGGAAAATGAGGGACACTCAAAATATTTGTACTGTATCACACAGTGTACGTCATTTCAGTGTCTGCAGTTAAGTTTGTGTTTAAAAGGTTATCAGACATAAACACATTTGTATTGCTTAACCTATTTATGTATTTAATTCTAAAAATAATTTTAATGTCATACATGAAAAAAGTCACATTACAAACAAACCATAGTTCAAAATAACAGCATTTATCTAAAATCGAAAGCTTTTTTAACATTATACACTAGGCTTACAGTTCAAAAGTTTGGGGTTAGTAAGATTATTTTTTGGGGAAAAAAATAAAGAAAGTAATTGCCTACTTTTATTCAGCAAGGATGCATTACATTAATCAAAAGTGACAGTTAAGATAATGTTACAAAAGCTTTCTATGTACTTTCTAAAAGCTTTAAAACATTAATAATAATCAGAAATGTTTTTTGAGCATATTATTCCCTCAGGTAGATTACATGTTTTCTTGCGTGGCTGGATGTTAGACTCATGAACAATAATCACGTTGTTTGCATTCGCCAAAATTGATTAGCCGAAATCAAAACGTGGACAGTGAAAGGAAATTACCGTTAGCGCGAGACGAGTCCGGCTTGAAGCGGAAGCGACCAGACGGCAGAGGATGTTCGCAAATCAAACAATGATTTGTCTCAAAACAGTGATTAAAAAAAGCTGTGATTGGATGATGACAGGTGTCGGTGATCATTCTCAAGTGTCGTGGTCAGCACTGCTGCTGTTGCTGTTGTATCAGTCAGTGGTTTATCAGCTTGTCAAAAAACGGGACACGGGAGGTCACGCAAGGGACAAATAAATTAGGCCCAAAATGCGGGACGTCCCGCCTAATTCGGGACAGTTGGCAACCTTAGTGACAGTATCATCCTAAACCAGCAACCCTTCGCTCAACACCACCATCTACAGGCCGATGAGTGTACAGTCACTAAATGTGCACATAAATGAATTTATTTTATACCCCCCCATGGATGAAATTCTACGAAACTTAGCATACCCCCAGAGGATGTCAAGTTAATCATACACATGAAATATGGTGCAGTTCTGAACATCTCAACCCAAAAAGGGGCGATTAAAGCAGAATAATATTGCATTTTCATTTTTTATGGGAGGGGTGCAAATCACAAATGAGTGATTATGGGCTAGGTTGATGTGGGCCCTTAAGAGCAACATACCATAAAAATTTCTTCATCCTCGGTGCCACGGTTCAGGTAGTTATTTAGGAAAAACTGCATTTTTTGGGTTTGGGGGGGCCCAGCGCGGGGGGGGAGTGGCCCCCGGGGACCAAACGGAATTTTTCCGTAAAAGTCTAGTGGGGCTACATGCCCACCAAATTTCATGTTCCCCGGTGTTTCGGTGACCCTGGTATCGTTGACGAAAAATTCAGTAGATGACGAAAAAAAAAAAAAAAAAAAACTTTGACAATCCCTATATGACCGCTTTCGCTAGCTACGCTAGCGGCGGTCATAATTATGATCACTGTATTATTTAAAGACACACTAGAACTGATGTCAGTTTAGAGTATATGGATATAGATTGGATTTGAACTTATTCAACATCGCATGCCTGTTTGTGCAGATAAACACGCCATACGGTTTATTCCACGGGAGAACGGCGTCCACTCCATTGATGTCCGTTTTAACGGGAGTCACATCCCAGGCAGTCCCTTCAAGATCCGTGTAGGGGAACCCGGCCAGGCGGGAGATCCAGGAATGGTGACTGCTTTTGGGCCCGGACTGGAGGGGGGAACTACAGGTATGACGCCAACCAACCAAGCAGCCAATCACGAGTGTTAAGACACAAACGCACATACATTCACTCAATTCATCTCATCCTTCACAGGTGTACCCTCGGATTTCATTGTAAACACGTGTAACGCTGGGTCAGGAGCTCTGTCGGTTACCATTGACGGCCCATCGAAAGTGAAGATGGATTGTCAGGAATGTCCAGAAGGATACAAGGTCACATACACACCCATGGCTCCCGGCAGCTACCTCATCTCCATCAAATATGGAGGACCGCAGCATATTGTCGGCAGTCCCTTCAAAGCCAAAGTCTCCGGTGAGACATCACACACTACGTTAGACTATGCGTTTTTTGCTCTCTACATACAGGACTGACACAGAGACAGGTGTGGTGACTCAGGACACATATCTGGAAGGTAGTCGGGACCTTCAAAAAAAGCTGCTTATAGCACCTTGAAATCAACACCTGAAGCAGTGTCACAGTTAGCCAAAGGGTAGTCCTTGGACAAAATGCTACAAATTACAAGTATTATTAATATAAAAATATCATACAAATATAGAAAAATAAATTATTAAGATGATTATAAACAAAAAAACAGCATTGTTGAAATAGGAAAGCCTGATTATGAGATGATCAGGCAGGATTATTTTGCAATATGATGGAGTGGATTTGAAACCTCACAAGCTTACAAAACTATGAAAATGTGTGAAACTGTTTACTTGCGTTTGACATGGTAATGATTTAAAGGCAAAACTACCAAATGGAACAGCAACTCATCTTTCATGAAGCAAATCAATAAAAAGAAATTCACTCTTCCAGGCGCACGTCTGTCCGGCGGACACTCTCTACACGAAACGTCATCGGTTCTGGTGGAAACGGTGACAAAATCATCCTCGGTGGCCGGATCTTTCTCTACTCTGCCAAAGTTCTCGTCTGATGCCAGTAAGGTGGTCTCCAGGGGGGCCGGACTCTCCAAAGCCTTCATTGGCCAGAAGAACACCTTCACGGTGGACTGCAGTAAAGCAGGTACAGAACTTGTTCGAGCATTCATGCATGGATTTGTACATAATGCACATTTACAGATGACTTTTATTTTTGCAGGGACAAACATGTTAATGGTAGGAGTGCACGGGCCAAAGACTCCCTGCGAGGAAGTCTACGTCAAACACATGGGCAACAGAATGTACAATGTCACATACACAGTGAAGGAGAAAGGAGACTACATCCTCATAGTCAAATGGGGTGAAGAAATGGTTCCCGGAAGCCCTTTCCACGTCACAGTGCCTTAAAAGACTGTCTTTAGATCCTCTCCACTATGCAAAGACTCTACTGATCGTCCTGGGAAAGAGACGGGACTCACCGACAATGCCTTTTCATGACATATTAACTCACTGTGTTTTACAAATAATCAAGAAAACGTTCTATATCTGCATACGCTTTATCCAAAAGCTTCATTATGTGTTCATTTCACGCTCGGTTATGTATCTTAACTTTTTTTTTATGATGTTATTTTAGATGTTGTGAGACTAGAGAATGTTTGAAGCAGAAGTGAATGATAAAATGGTTTTGCACTGCCCAGCAGTTGCTGTTTTGAAGATGCTACATGCTAAATCACGTCCACCCTGTTACCAGTCAAGTTACTGTCCGGACCATTTACAGACTTAATTTAACAGCTGAGTTATTTAATCTTTTTTTTATTATTATTATCTAATGCTAAATCTGGTCTTATTTTTATGATGCAATAACATCATTTAGTCTCTGAGTCTGGACTAGGTTTGCACCCGGTCCTCCTGATCAAGGGCTTAGTTTGAGCAGGGAAAGCCTGATATTTTAGTCCTAGTGGACTAGGTTTAGGCTCACACTGGGTCTAAACCGGTCCCGGGTGGCCCAGCACCCCTGCAGACTGGGTTGTGTGATTGGTTAGATGAGATTTCTTTTCTTTTTTACCAAACGGTGTAGCAAAAACCGTTCAGCATGTGAATGTTTGAAATCCCACAGTTTTTACAGTGACTATATTAAAGAGCAACATTTTATAGTGATTTTATATGGATGAATTTAAAATAGAAATGTTGGAGAAACACTAATTTTGTTTGATATTTTATTCTACTGTTTGGTAAAACTGTGCTGGCATATTAAAATTTGAATTGATGATGTGCTGTTTATTGATGTCCATATTATGTTACATTACATTACATTACATTACATTACAATACATTATATTATATTATATTATATTATATTATATTATATTATATTATATTATATTATATTATATTATATTATATTATATTATATTATATTATGCATCTGTAGCTCCTGGACAGAATGTTAGTCACCCTAAATATAAAATCAAAATGATAAAAAATTAAAGTTAATAAGTCAAGTTAACCAAAATAATAAATGAATATACAATAACATATCAACATGTGCCATATATTAATAAAACTAACAATAAGTAACGTTTAAAAGCATTTTCTCCATGACTGTAAGTCGTGTGTTTGTTTCATTCGCAGCCTCTAGAGGGCGATCGTATACTATTTCAATGCCAGGTGTAGTTAATGAGGTATTAGATAATTAGAGGCTCAATCACTGCATGCTGGCCGGGAGAAAAGCTCTTTCAGGTCAGTGTTTGAGCTAAACTGATTTAAAATAACAATATTTCCGATGAATCCCAGATAAATACGTGAAAGATGTTTCAAATAAATAAGCACAGCAGTCTTTCTGTTATCAAGTGTATCAGTATCTTGAGAGAGATGAGCTTCCTCTCAGTTCTCATCACTAACACAGTAACTTGAGTGAACTACATTAAACATATCAGGAGGAAAGAGGCAAATAAGAGTGGAATGGTGTTCCAACTGAGATTAATCAACCAATACACTCCGGGAATGAAACATTTCAGGGCCTGAAGTGTATCAAATATGTGTGTGGTGTAATGTGAAATGCTCAAATTATCAAGCTCTTGAGGTTTCTTTCCAGTTTAATGAGCAGAATATAAACGCATAACTTTGTTTTCCTGATTCTGATCTTGCCCCATAATTTGAAAGTGTAATATTCCCAGCCTTTATATATATTCTGCTCTTCTATCATCATATCAGAGGCCAAATAAATATAAAAAAGCTGGAATATGTCAGTCACTTTATATAGGTATTGCTCGATTTGGGCTTTCATATTGATCGATGACCATTTTGTTAAAGCAGGAATCTATGCAACATGGATGCGAGGAAGATGAGGATAAAGAGGATCGCAGAACGACCATCTACTTCCTCGGGAACGTTGGTTGAGTAAGATCAATTATTGTCTTTACTCATTCACAGGTGCGCGCTATGGCATACTTGATTCTGATTGGTCAATCGCGGTTTCCTGCGGTCAGATTTTTCTTACGTTTCCTAATGATTCTACTTCCATCTTCCACTCTCTCTTGTTTCGTACAAACGCAATTGCGCCATCTATCGAATGTAGTGAACATTACCTCATAATAATAGCCCGTTCACACCAAAAACGAAAAGTATCTTATTATTATTAGCGTTCACGCCAACTGATGACATGTTTAGAGCGCGCTGCAGTTATGTAAAACGGGTGAATTCTGATTGGCTGTCAGTGTTTTTATCATAAGTGATACGATATCGATATCGTTCCTTTGTGTCGTCGTTATAGCTGGGATACACTGCGCCATTAGCAGAATTAAAGTTAATACCCTACCTATAATAATAATATTAGCATCCACACAACGATAATGTTCTAAGTGCGCGCTGCTGTGAATGCTCAAGTTCTGATTGGCTGTCATTAATCAGCTGGATCTGAACGTGATTCCAACAATATCGTTCCTCTGTGTTATAGTTGTGGTGTGGATTGAGCAACTCTCGTAGATTTAGAACGATTGTTAAAACTTTGTAGGCGTAGTTATTGGTATCATAACTTGGTTTATAGTCCATTTAGTCCCAGTAAAATTAAAATGGCAGTAGCCTACTACTTTTCTCTGTAGAGGCACAAGTTCAAATGCTGAATTAAATAGGTTATGTATGTATATTCAAATTACAAATGGGAGTTAAAGGTTTCTTCATGTGACTGGCCCCTGTAGGCTCACCGGTCAATCTGATCCCTTTCTGTGCTTTTTATCACCTTTTGCTCTCGGCCTCTGCAATATCCATCCCTAGAACTCTCTTTCTGCAAATAAAGAGATAGATGGCCAGTGGCGGCACCGTCACCTCATCAGTATGTGAACATCCTACTGAAAGGTGCTTGATCTCTACTTTCTTTTTGTCCCTGGGCCAGGCCTCCAGGAACGGGCTACATAGAGCCCATCTTAATGAGATACGGGGGATGACAGGAACCTAATGGATTCCTGGTCATTTGCAATGAGGATGTAAATGGCAATAAAGGCTCTGGGGCTCTGGAATTAAAGCTGCATATTTCTAACGCTGAGTTGCAGTGGAGTCGTTCAGAAGGATTTCTCGTTATAGTGAAAAAGGGAAAGGAAGGGAGAAAAGCCATTTAAAGAGAGCGGGAGCGAGAGGGATTTCAACACCTGGTTGTGTGTGTGGGACAATCACTTAGCAACGTAAATGACCTTGCACCTGTGGATGGAGGCATAGTGGGGCGCACCGTCCTTCCTTTGACTGTGTTTGATTTAGTGGGCTTAATCTCCAGTGGATTGTGACGCAAACCGGGGAGGGTCAACAGGAACAAATGCGTTTTTCTTTTATCTGAAAAGATGGATAGATAGCGACTGTGATTTATTCATAAAATGGTTCTTTTACAGAAGAAATTAATATTATGGATTATGGAAGCTTGTTTCTGCCACATAATAAAAATGAAAGGAAATTGGCAAAACCATCCATTGTCTATTATCAATAGTGTATGTATGCACAGCTCATAGAAGTTACTTTCAAACCAAGCAGCTGTCTGTTGATCAATGGGACAATTTGCAAGAACGACCGAACCTGATGCAAAATCTGCCTGGGAAAATCTTTCCTCATGGAAAATTCCTGATTGCGTGCATTCCTTTTGAAATGACTGCATTTTCCGAATAATGATAACTTCTGCGCCTTAACAGAATATTGGCCGTTCTTAATCCCTTGTTTATTTTTGGAAAATAGTCCTAAAAAAGCCACAGCAGAACACACAGTAATGGAAGAATCAGCGTTTTAGAATGAATCATTTCAATAAATGGTTCATTGACTCGCTCCTCAGACAGCAAAACATCCGGGCCACATCTGGTACATGTGGATTCCAGATGTGGGCCGGGTCTGGGCAGACACTGTTTCTACCACGTAGAAAGAGTCCGTGAAATATCCTCTATAGTAATAATGTGAAAAATGACTGTGTTTTACTGTATTCACACCATGTCAGGTAGTACAGAGGTCACGTGGTACCAATCAGAGCTCTTTTTACGAGTTGGAATTACGGTAATTACGACATGGTGTGGATGCACCTTGAATCTGCAGTGGTCAGGTGGTACAGAGGTCACATGGAACCAGTCAGAGCTCTCTTGAATCTTCAGAGGTCACGTGGAACCAGTCAGAGCTCTCTTGAATCTTCAGAGGTCAGGTGGTACCAGTCAGAGCTCTCTTGAATCTTCAGAGATCAGGTGGTACCAGTCAGAGCTCTCTTGAATCTTCAGAGGTCAGGTGGTACAGAGGTCACATGGAACCAGTCAGAGCTCTCTTGAATCTTCAGAGGTCACGTGGAACCAGTCAGAGCTCTCTTGAATCTTCAGAGGTCAGGTGGTACCAGTCAGAGCTCTCTTGAATCTTCAGAGATCAGGTGGTACCAGTCAGAGCTCTCTTGAATCTTCAGAGGTCAGGTGGAACGAGTCAGAGCTCTCTTGAATCTTCAGAGGTCAGGTGGTACAGAGGTCACATGGAACCAGTCAGAGCTCTCTTGAATCTTCAGAGGTCACGTGGAACCAGTCAGAGCTCTCTTGAATCTTCAGAGATCAGGTGGTACCAGTCAGAGCTCTCTTGAATCTTCAGAGGTAATGTGGAACCAGTCAGAGCTCTCTTGAATCTTCAGAGGTCAGGTGGTACCAGTCAGAGCCCTCAGAAAATTCCCAGTTTACAAGTTGTAATCTTGTAATTCCGACATGGTGTGAACGCACCTTTAACCTCAAATGTTTTCACTTGTTTTTGGTTTTTATTTTACTATTATTATTGTTTTTACTCAGCAGAACTTATAGAATGTTTTCTCATCCAAAAAAATGTGAGAGGTGTTTCAGTTTATGAACCTTCTAGACGTAGCGTGAAAGCTCTACAAGAAATTAGTAAATTTTTTAATAGACAGGAGACATTTAATGGATTTATGTATTCATTTTTATTTATAACCATTGGAAAAAAAAGAAAAGTTAGTTTGAGTGGTTAGAAAAGACTTATCACTTTTAAAAACCACCCCTAACCCCAAGTATTTGTCAAGCCAACATAATTCTGCACTGTGTTCATAATAGCAGAAAGCACTATGATGGATTTCAGGAACCATTAGCAGTGGGATTTTTTCATTGTGCGTGTGCAGTAAGACAGCACTACTAATGGTAATGGTAGGTGTCGAGGTGGATGCTGAAGTGTTTCCTCACTTTTCCTCAGGCGTCATGGCAACCCTGTTTAATAGAGGGGGTTGGTTGTCTTATCAGAAAATGCAATCTGCTGAGTTTACTGGGGGAGAGGACAGATTGCGGGCATGATGGGAAATTTCCATCACCTGCCTTTTCACTTACAGCTAACCACACGTCTAAATTTGAAAGCGAGTGCACTTCCCAAGATAAACACCCTTCGGGCAACACTGATTAATTCATATGTGCCATGCAGCCAGGGTTCATTTTATGTATAACAATATGTACAGCACATGTGATGTTCAGGGCTCACCGTAGGCCTGCGTCTGTGCTGTTGAAGCCACAGAATACCAAAACCTCGGCCGGAGTCATATCCATCCTAATCCATGCTAATGGAAAGAACACTATCTTCAATTTTTCCCTCATGAATCATGAATAGGAGTTTCAGTTGATACTCTGGGAGCAATGCAATTCTGTAGCAGAAGGAAGGAGTAAATTATTAAGGCTATGATACAACAAACCATCTATTAAGTCTGCATGTGGAAATGTGTTTCTGGGCATCTTATGTATGCGTACATGATGCATGCATATGTATTTATGAAATATCTTGTTTTACAAGATGTGTGATAATGCAGAAAGTGATGCAAGTGCAAAACGTGAGTCCTCTGTCCACTTGGTGGCAGCAGACGCTACATGAACACGGTTGATTGAAAGTTAGAATTATATGCTATTATTACAGTAATATTTATCAGAGTGATCTTAAGGAAACTGAAAACTGTGCCACAAATGGTTAGAGATTTGGACCTTTATAGCTAAAACCCAAATGGAGAATTGACTAGGAGGTTATTTACAGTATATGAACATAGTCATCACAAAATACTTAGGCTGTACCAATTGCAGTCAAGTTCTTTAGATGTTTACCATGGTACTGAATGATTACCATATTCATATAGGTACTTTTCCAAAGAATTCCCACTCCAACATGATCATGCATTGTCACCTTAAATCAAAATGCAAATACTGCATCACACACAATATTTGAGGATAAAAAGGTCTTCTAGTTATTAGCCATTAATATTCCTGATGGCACGTTTGCATGATGGTGATTAACGCTTTGGTTTTTTCCTCCCTCGGGCCATCTGGACAGCAGTTAAATGGACCACTGCAGTCAGCCCACAAACCATCTCTCCCGCTCTCATTTTGCCCTCTCTGATCATCTTGACTTGATTTCAAGACCTTTTTTTTTTTGTCCGGCAAACTCAGTGAGCTATGAGATTGTAGAGCCTTCATCAAAACCATAACTGGCTTCTGATGGCATTCTGATGGAGGCATTCACGCTCTTGCGTTTGTTGCTTTTATTATGTGTATTATTTGGCTGTACAGATGATTTGCAATTAATACTATTCAGAGTGGGAAGGAAGGGGGAGGTGGAGGAGGAGAAGACCAAGGGATAAAAATACTACTCCTATTTATATGAGCCGGAATTCTAATCCAGGAGGAATGACGCATCGGTCCAACCCATTAACAGACCAAAGGATCCAAGCATCACTTTTTTTTTTTTTCTTTTTCTTATTTCTCATCTTCTATTCTTCTGTTTCCTTTTATAATATCAAGGACACTCGCTGTGAGGCGTTCACACCTCTGAGTTGAAATGCATGGCTAGATTTCACACTTCTAAAATTAAACAAAAACATATCTAGTCTATTCTTAATAAACATGCTGTCTTCTTCCCGACATTAAATATCTTCCTCTGTCGATGTGTCTCCACTTAAGTGTCTTTCTCTCTCGTCCTCCTCTATATAGTTCTGTCTCTTTTATCTGCTAACCCAGTTGTTCTGGACAAAAGTAGAAACCTTGAGGGAAATGGGCCACTAGTTCAGGCACTGCACTACTGTATGTGCCTTTCATTTTGGTTCATACAGTTCTTCTCAATGGTGTTCCATTCATCTATTCATACGCGGAATTGTATGTTTTAATGCATGCGACACAAAATGTGAGGGGCATTCTGTGCTTGTGTTTGTGAATGCATGCAAGTAGACAAGCATGCTTGTCCTGCGTTCAAGCAGAGGCAGGACAAGTCGAAGAGCTTTTACTTTTTCCAACAGCTTTTAGTAAATAGCTCACCCATAAACCATGATTTGCTTCTGGACATTCTATAGAGCATTTGGTTGGATAAAACCTTATGAGAAAGGGCTGGATGAGAGAAATCTCAACCTCTTTCATTTTCTTTTTATGAAATGTCTTGCATTTGTGGATATGGACATAGATTGATGAATAAATAGATAGATTTTTCATTTTCACTTTATGCATTTGGCAGACGCTTTTATCCAAAGTGACTTGCATTGCATTTCAAGTACATATTAACATTCTTATCAGTTCTTGCTTTCCCTGGGAATCAAACCTTTGACCTTGGTGTTTCAAGCGCCAACGCGCTACTGTTTGAGCTTCAGGAAAGTTAGATAGGTAGACTGATATAGATGGATGGATGGATATATGTGACCCTGGATCACAAAACTAGTCACATGTCGCACGGGTATATTTGTGGCAATAGCCAACAATACATTGGATGGGTCAAAATTATCGATTTTTCTTTACTGCCAAAAATCATTAGGATATTAGGTAAAGATCATGTTCCATGAAGATATTTTGTAAATTTCCTACCGTAAATATATAAAACATTTATTTTTGTGAGTGAATGCAGCATAATCGCGAAAATAAATGGACAAATTTAAAGGCGATTTTCGCAATTTTCCGATTTTTTTTGCACCCTCAGATTCCAGATTTTCAAATAGTTGTATCACGGCCAAATATTGTCCTATCCTAACAAACCATACATCAATGGAAAGCTTATTTATTATTATTGTATAAATCTCAATTTCAAAAAATGTACCCATGTGACTGGTTTTGTGGTCCATGGTCACATATATGTAGATAGATAGATAGAGATGGATGGATAGATAGATAGATAGATAGATAGATAGAGATGCATGGATGGATGGATATAGATGTAGATAGATATAGATGGATGGATGGATGGATATAGATGTAGGTGTAGATAGATAGAGATGGATGGATGGTCATAGATGTAGATAGATAGAGATGGATGGATATAGATGGAGATGGATACTCTACAAAACACTCTGCTCTTGTTCACTCTATTGTCTCATTATCTCTGATATGTTGCAAACCCTGTTCATGTTTCTGTCTGCACCTTGCAAACATTTGCCACCTCTTGCCTATGGGAGCTATAAATATTTGTTTTTCTTTATTCTGCACATTTGACACCTGTCCTTACCAGTCTGTAACGTTCATTTGATGACAGATATCTTACAGGTGCACAATCACACAACCATATTGAATTTCATTCTTTAAAAAACACAACAGAAACAATGATTTATATGTGAAATTGATCTCTGTACAAAATCAATCATACAATACTATAACAAACAGCAACAGGTGTGTGTCAGGGACATAATGTACTGTATAGCATGTTAACTCAGTAGAAGAATGCTAAATGTAAATATGACACTATATCAACTTTTTCTCATTTTATGTGGATTGATATGGAATCATTGTGCATATTCGATATATTTCCCAGCTTTACCGTGAGGGCCAAGATGAGTCTTCAATATTTGTTGTCCCCGTGAGGCTTCTCAGCTGCAGCACAACTCCTCAAAGTGTTTGTCCTTTATGCATAAACTACCCAACATGCATTATTCAAATGACTGGAGTTCCAGCCACAGCCTCATAACCATATACAAACTCCTCAGTCTGCTGAGCTGAGAAATAAAATCCCTCTCTCTCGCCTTCCCACTTTGTTCTCATAGAAATGACAGGAACTAATAGTAGTCTACCGTGCACAGGCTTTTTTTGGGTTTGGCAAATTGGAGTATTTGAGCCTTAAGATTTATTTATTTGGTTGAATGGGAACCGTTTAGTGCAGGGCTTTTCAGTCTGGGGTACTAGGCTACAGAGTTGAAAGAATTTTTTATTTATTTATAATAAAACATTTAATAAAAAAAAAATACAGGTATAAACAATAAAAGTTTAATAAATTAATGCATAAAGAAATAATAATAGTAAAAAATGTAATAATGTAACCCAATGGAAACTACAGAAAATGTAACTGTTATGATAGACTAGATTATTTCCCGCTCTCGTTTGAGCCGCAGACGTCTGTGTGTTTAACGGGTTCTCATGTCGTCGGGTCAGAGTAAGGTATCTGTTGAATCACCAGCTCAACGCTCTGTCCCGTTTTGGAGTAGAATAGCATGTTCAATTAACATCTGTGCTAAGCAATGAATGTGCAGTAATTGTTAATTACTCCAGTGTCTTGCTCAGGTTGAGCCTCGGCTGAGTAAATTGCTGTAATTCTTCAGTCATTTTTCTATTTAATCAGGTGAGCGTCTCGCCACCTCCCGGTCCCAAACCGCAGCGCTCTCCCCCTTCAGCGGCCCGTAATTGGCCTAATGAAGAATCCAATCTCAACTGGCATCACATTAGAAACCTGTCATTCTCACTCACCCTCTTCTCTATGTGTCTCATCTCGTCTGTTTATCAGCTCAAAGCTATGATGCTCTTTTCATTGGGGATGAGCGAGGGGTTAAAGGTTAAGAGTAGCCTATACAGTTCATTACTGGGGAAAAAACCCTCCTTAGATGGACAATTACAACCACCTCGAGTTGTGAATGTGTGAGAGGTCTCATTCAAGTGTGAATGAGTGTGAATGAGACCTCCCTCTCTCTCTCTCTCTATATATATATATATAGAGAGAGAGAGAGAGAGAGAGAGAGAGAGAGAGAAAGAGCCAGTGCCTAAAAAAGCTAATGTAAGTTATGTTTGCTTTAAGTATGAATATATTTATGCTGCATTCAAATTATTAATGTATAACATATTTGCAGATAAATATGCTACAGTTTACATGTACCAGAATAGTAAAAACTATACACACACACACACATATATGTATATATATGTAAATTAGTATGTAGTAGTCTGTAGATGATAATTTTTCTTTATTTTTTAAATTAGATGATGGTTTTTACTTCTCAGGAAATTGTAAACTATCACATATATGTCTGGAAATATGTTGAAGATACATTCAGACATGACATTTTGGCAATATGAGCATTATCATATTAATGACATATTAATTACATGTCATTCTTATAATATATACACAACTATAATGTATTTTATCTTATATTAATATTCATTATTATTATTATAATAAATTATTTTATATAACACACTCACACACACACGCACACACACACACACACACACACACACACACACACACACACACACACACACACACACACACACACACACAAAATGAACATGTTTTTGTATTTACTTTTATTTAACAGACACATTACAGTAAAATGACAGTGAATACATTAATAATGCTACAAAATATTTCATCAAAGAATCCTGAAAAAAATGATCATGGTTTCCACCAAAATATTAAGCAGCACAACTGTTTTTAACAGTGATAATAAATATTTCTTGAGCATAAAATCAGCATATTATAATGATTTCTGTAGGATCACGTGACACTAAAAGGCACACTGAAAATTCAGCTTTGCACCACAGGAATAAATTACATGTAAAGACAATGCAAAAGATAAAATACCTCCAAGATGAATGTTACAGGTACCCGATCATTTAGCCCATGGGTGTTTGTGTGACTGGGAAAAGCTCCCAGTCTCAGCGGTGCCTGGTGTGTCCAGTTCCACATCATGTGTTACCTTGCTATCCTCCTGTTCTTTCTGTCTCTCTTGTCCTTGCTCACATCTATCCTATTTCTACAGATGGCATCTGATTACATCTCATCCACTCCACTCTCTGATGGCGAGCCGTAATCACACTCCTCAAAATGGGCACCATAGTTAGGTTGCCATGCTGTTCTGAAGTGGACACACCACAGACACATAGCCAGTCACTGGAAAAACACTCACCCTTCCCCAGAATCAACTCAAGAGCTGTTCCCCATGACACGCGTGTTGTTTACCAGCCTCTGCCCGTAATGCCAGATGGTTGCCTGGTACATGTGCCGATGTAGGACTAGGAGCGAGTGATATCACTGATGACTGGTGTGGACTCATGGGATTGATAGGTCCGCGGTCTGTAGCTGATGAGGAATATTGCAGGTGTGCATGTGTTTGGAAGGGGCATAATTACCTGCGTGATGGACGTTTGTCCTGTTATCTTTTTTTGAAGTGCTTTGGACTGGCCGCCGCCCCATGGTGCCAGACGGAGCTTACACACGCTCACACACACAAATTAAGGCCGTCAAAATTAATTAATTAATGTTTGATTTTCATTTAATTAGTGTTTTTTTCTGTTGTATTTTGAGTCTTGGACTGTTCTAGAGATCTATCAAGTTGAACGGATGGTTTTTTTATGAGTATTCAATTATTATTATTATTATTATTTTTTCAATGATAATAAAAAAAAAACAATAAGAATAAGATGACAAAAGAGAGTAAAAAATATCATGATGATGATGATAATAATACTAAAATAATAATGTAAATTTTAATACATTTATTTTAGTGCATTTTTTGCATCTGATATATATTTAATATATCTGATATATATATTTAAATTCAGGTCATAAGACATTTATGTCGATAATTTAATATGAAAAATTATTATCATTATTTTCATATTTTTTATAAATTATTATTGTTAGTATCATTATTTTTACTATTATTATTATTATGTTTTTTTAGCTTTTAAAATCAAGTTCATAAAGTGTGGTATTTTCTTATTTAATTGCATGTTTGTAACCTGTGTTGTTATTAGTTATGTTATATGTTATGTTATATCTAATAAGATTTTGTTTTAGTGCAGTTTTAAGCTAATGTTTATTTTTTTTTTTTTTTACAACTCTAAACATAAATCGATTATTAAGTAAGACAAATATAAATATGAGTTGGCTATGTATATATAACGTGCAACATTTTTTAAATTAAATAATTTTATTTCATATATATATATATATATATAGTATATTTTTAGAAACCTGTGCATTGTCTGTTATATAATCAGTGTTTTAGTACACAGTTTGTTTCTAATATTATAACCCATTGGCAGCCCTAAATATACATTATCGCCTATATCCAAACTAAAATTATGAGTAGGTCATTGCAGTTGCTTCAGACTTCCCAGCATCCTCTCCGTGTGAGGGTTCAGAGGATAATGGCGTGTAATTAGACGGGGGTCTGCTCGTCCTTTCCCAGGTGACACTGACTCATGGAGGGCCACATTGGGCTCTTAATGGATAGCTTGTTTGTGTGAGCGTCAGGCTCCTGTGCTCGTCCTTGGGTGGGTGAACGGCTTCTCCTGCTGCTGAGGACACTTACAGTTCAATGGGCGTATAATGTCCGGACATGCATGAGCGCGTGCGTTTGGTGCAGCAGGTGTCTGTGAAGGTCACTTTTAAGTGTGCTTGTAGGGTTGGACACACAGTTACCGCCCCTCTTACACAGTATTGGCATCTACAGGTCCTGACAGAGGCCTCTGGCACTTGATGGTCCATCTGTCAGTCTGTTTCGTGCTCTTTCTGTCTCTTCCTCTTTCCTGCAAGCGGTCAGATTTTTCAGTCGCATTCGCGCGTCTCCTGACAAGCTCTTTTATCAGGTCTGAATGTAGTGCACTTTTCCCTGCACTCTCTGAGCTCACCTCTCCATCTCAATCCATCATGAAAGAGAGAGAAAACAGAACGGGAGGGAAGAGAGGCAGATGATAAGAAAAGACAGACAGTTTCATAGAAGGGTAGTTAATCTTACTCAAGGACACGTGCTTCCTGTTCTCGCACCCGCTAAACATTGCTCAACCAACCCTAACCAAAACTCTTCTGGCTAGTCCAGTAACTTTCAAAGTACTTTCATTTCAAAGTACTTTAATTAACATGACTGTTTACATGACACCGTTTTCAACGAATTTTTTAACATTTAGATTTACATACGGCAAATTCTAACATCGCCATCTACTGGCCTGGCATGAATAATACAGCGTTTTTAGTCATTTTCGCGGATCCGTGTGAACGGAGATCGTTTTGACAACGTTGTTGTCTGTACGCAAAACTTTTTAAAAAACGCAAAGGAAAACTTTTTTTAAAGTACGTCGTTGTCATGTAAACATACCCTAAATCAAAGCAGTGACAAAAAAGATAAAAAATTATTATTATTATTATTATTATTTAAATTAAAATAAGTTGGCAGTGTTGTTGTTCTAAAATGATGGTACGTAGCAGATTTTTATATTTCCGAATTTTTCATTGCATTGTATTTTTCATTTTTATAGTATATTCTAAATATAATATTAAAAAAATATACTGAGCAGAAAAAAGTACAAATTATTTTATTTTATACTATTTTTTTCTGCTCTGCATATTTTTTAAATATTATATGTAGAATATCTAATATAAAAAATGAAATAGGCTACAATGCAATGAAAAAATTCGGAATTATAAAAATCATTAAAAACAAGTTTTATTTGCTACATACCGTCATTTTAAAACAACAACACTGCCAGTGCCTCCTTATTTTAAGTTAATATAAATAATAATTATTATAATTTTTTGTTTATTTTTATTTTTATTTTTTACAAATTATCATTATTATCGGTTAAAACATTGTTGTTTTCTCTGCTCCACATATGTTTGTTTGTTAAATATTTATTGTTATTATTAATACATAATGATGATGGTGATTCATTCAGAGTTTGTTTTATTGAATTTGCCATTTTCTCCCTGTACTTTTTTACTTCAAGAAAAATCTTTCTTTTTTTTCCAAGTGAAACATCAATCACAAAATTCATTATTGCAGTAGATGTTTTGCCAGTGGAAAAAAACAACATTATTATAAATAATAAAAAATAAGTCGATAACAGTTTTCATTTTGGGGTGAATAATTTAAATGTCTCTCACATCTGAACACATCTTCAAAAAGTTTGAGTTTACTTGTCAGGCCTTTGTTAAACATGTTTCACAACTTCTGAGGAAGGCTAACCTTAAAAAATAAATAAATAAAATTGTGGGGAAAATTGAGTTGTTTGGCCTTTACAGTTATCTGCGAATGCGCTTCATCTTTGGTATTGAACATGGCACTTCCATAGGCAGTTCAGGTTGCCATGGTTACATGCCAGGCCCAGACAACAGTCGTCAGGGAAGGAATGCAGATACGAGAGCTTGACGCATTAAAAGGCTTTTAAGTGTGGAAAATGCGCGGACTCTGTTCCTATACTTTAATTGGTCAGAACAACCGAAGGGTCAATCTGAAGGATGTGTCCGAAACGTTCCTTTTAGAGAAGGATAATGGAGAGGAAGGGTGTAAAGAATAGAGCTTTCGCCTACATAACTTGTAAACACTCTGAGGGCAAATGTTGTGCAGTGCTTTGTTTCGTGCCATTGAGCCTGTTAATGACCCGTCATCCGCGTGCTACTCCGTGGGATGTTTTTCATTTGTAAATGGTTTTCCGCTCATCTGCGTCGCTCCCTCCTTCCTCAAACCGTCCTCCACCTCCTCCTTCCAGCTTCTCCACCGACTGCATCGACCGCTTCCCTGAGAATATCTGTTTAAGGGAGCTCTCTAAATTGTTGTACAAATTGGATACTCTGAAGCTTCCTTGACAGGAGTTGGCTGTTATTCATCAATATAGGGAAGTGGGAATGAGGTGGTCTGTTTTCTGCTATTAGCGTTGAGGAAATAAGCCATTTATTTGCCCTAGGATGTATTTTAGAAATAATACTATAGGTGAGACTAGAAGTTTGATGACCTAAACTGAACCCTATAGTGTCGCACCACAGGTTTTGCTTATCAGTATAAGCGGAAAGGAACAGATTTAGAAAGTAGTTTTTTCCAAGTATTTTTCCTATTGCAAAAAGCTACCAAATGGAGAATGTGCTTTAAGAATCCAGAAGCAATCAGAATTGGTGAAGAATAGGCTAATTAAATGTGTAAATGACACATTTGGATTTAATTATGTATTTTTTATTTTTTTAAACCACCGGTATTGTTTTTATTTTATATTCTCTATTGTGTATTAGAATTGGATTTGGCTTATGACTTTATTAAAGAAAAAATCTACATGTCAGTGTTTTAAAAATGATGCAGATTTAGTTAGATTCTCTCTCTCTCTCTCTCTCTCTCTCTCTCTCTCTCTCTCGCTCTCTCTCTCTCTCACTCACTCACACATGCACACACACACATATACATATATGTGTGCATACGTACCTAGTACATACATATGCACATACATAACATACACACGTACAGACATTCACCCATAAACAGAGCACATCATTTTTTTATGAATATATTTATTTTTAATACATTTGTTCTTTACATTTTTACATGGCTTATGTTCAGAATATTAAACGAAAATCTAAATATCAGCATTAAAAAATGACGCAGAGCGGATAAAATAGCATTTTCTTAATGATTATATATTGACAAAAGTCTGATCATGTTTCGGCTCATGTTTACTTTGGACCTTTCTAAATTTTTTCTCAGTAGTAATTCCTTCATTTTTTCCCAAAAGTTTCTGAATCACTTTTCCATAAAATGTGAATTGTGATGCATGTATTATATTTATCCATTTATTGGCATCATAAATAAGCAGCCAGTCTAACAATTTCTTGAGCTGAAGATAAACTATTACCCTTGCTAGTTGCTACAAAAGGCATATAAAATGCCTAAAAACAGGGTGCTCTCAGCCTCTCCACTATTGGAGTTCAGAGGTCAGTGTCAAAATGCCTTCAGCCAACGCCTGGCATTTCAACACTGCTGATATGACTGGCGCAGTGAGGCCTGCAATTTCTCCTAATCAGGATTTCCATATTTCCATTTTCATGAGAGTGAGATTTTCCAGAGGGCTGATCTTTGATCCTCTATGCTGGTCTGTGAACTGAAGTAGCAGATGTGTGAGGTTTGGCCACGTTGCTATTGTGTTTCCTAGCAATTGTTTCAGTATGTTTTAATTGGAGGAAAAGAAATCCAAAGACTTAACAAGGCCAGTGAAAACCATGGCAATGCCTTTAAAAAAAAAAAGATATATATATATATTACTATATATATATATAATTTTTTTGTTTGTTTTTTTTTCTGTGTGAAATATCTAGTCTTATGCATGTAATTTGAAATCCCGTCTCATTGCCCTCAGGTTAAGCTCTTAATTACATAAGCCATTTAACATGGTTTAGTTCAATCAGAAAGTGTTGATTAAAATCTCAGTGGTATAATCAGTTTTGGCTGGAATGATTTCATGCATATGAGTGTTTTGTGTAAAGGGACTGCGTGGGGTAAAAGTGAAGCATTCAGATATGAGCAACCGTGATCGCAGCGCCCTGCTCAAGGTCACTGTCCGATTGTTTCAATTTTGCACTAACAGTAACCATGACGACAGTCACATTGTGCGTTTCTAGGGTTCTTTAAATGGCTCAAACCCGGTCTATGTGTTTCTGCTCTGTTCTAAACGCTAAATCGTGACTTTTTATATTCACTGACATGTTATAATTTTTAATGAGCTAAACAGTGGTCTTTTTGAAAGTGATTTAATACTTTGTGCCTAATGAGAAGTTTCTCTATGGTTGCAAAAAAATAATAAAAAATACAAATCTTCTTGAAGAAAATTGTTTCCAAGGCAGATGGTCACTGCTCATTTTCAGGTAGAGAAAATTAGATTTTTCTTAGATTTTTTCTTTCTTTAAAAAAGACATTTTTTAAGTAGAGAAATTTGCTCATTTTCAAGTAGAGAAATGAAATAAAAAATAAAGTTATGTTGCCTTAAATTCATGTCTATTTGCTATAAAGTCATTTTTGTTCTAGTGTAAATCTGAATAATAATATGAATAATAACCATGTAAATAATAATAACCAAATAATATTTGGTATATATATATATATACATACATATATATATATGTATGGCTTTGTATGAGTGAATGGCGGTTAGTAATTGCATGTGTGCTTTTGTGCTGCATGTTTGGGATATTTAGTGATGGTAATAGTGGGCACAGCTGTGGGGATGCTGTCAATGGATGCCATGTTTTCTATTGTCTACGTGGCATCACTCAACCAAAAAAAGCAACAAGTGGGAGTTATAGACAGCAGGGCCTGGCATTGCACACTCTACCCATAATTAGCCTGTTCTGTTAACAGAATCCTGACGAGGGAAAAACAGCCTGCGCTCTTCCTCTAAATTACACAGTATTTAGATCATCCCAGGTTCACTGAGAATTACAGCGATAACACAAAACTGCAGAAGAATTGGTAACACTTTATTTTACAGTGTACTTGTTACATATTTTACATGTACTTACCATAGTAATAACAGTAAATTATGCATAATTACATGCAACTAACCCTCAACCAAATCCTAATCCTACCCTAACCCTATAGTAAGTATGTGTACATGTAGTTGCTTAATATTACTCAGTACTTAAGTGTATAATTACACTGTAACAATGACACCTTAAAATAAAGTGTAACCGAAGAATTTGCTGAATACTTGTTGAATAACTCCAGATATGTTTAAGATGCATTAAAAATATATAAAAAACTGATGTCGAATCGATTGCTTGATCTGAACATTGTACCTTCTCACAGATATATAACGCAACCTGTTTAGTCTGATTCACAAGCAAACGGCTCTTATGAGCAAATCTTTTTAAAGATTCATTCTAATAGACTTTGGAGTAACCCGTTTGAATCAGTCTGACAGATGCTGACAAATCCTTCACTTAATGAACTCAAACTAAAATAAATCTAATTCATCAGTTTACTGATTCAACAGCTTTTAGTTGCAGCCTAATTTATTGATTACATGGAACTGAATCTGTCAGAGCGGCGACTGATTCAACACATTTTACTGATTCATCAGCTCAGGGGCGGAGCCATCATTTCAGAAGTGAGGGGGACAGAAATGTCAAATGTAATATAATTTTTTTTTCTGACATTTGTTTAACTGGTTTTCTTTTTTCTTTTAATTGGCTTAGAAATACAGTGCCGAACAATATCCACTAATTTGTTATCAATAATATTTCTATATTGAAATAATGATGCATTAACATGGAACTGTAGTGAGTGAGTCATATGCTGAATCAGTAGCCGATCTGGATTCAGTTAGTTCAATGGTTTGTCAGAATACATACATTAATAACTAGGCCTACCCAATGTAATATGGGATGTTAAATAAAAAGTCAAATTATATGTCATCAGTAGCAGTTCTCTTCCATGAGGACGAATTTCTTGCTCATTATCATCCTGAAGTTCACATGAACCATGTTGCCAGACCACTGTTTCAAGTGGAATCAGTAAACCAAGGTTAGAAAAAGCACCCTAAAGCACACTAATATAAAATGAAGCCTAAATACAGGTGTAGCGTTCAGACTCGGGGTCTGTTGGACACTAGCATAATGGTTCTGTGTGTGTTGTGTGCCTTCAGGGGCCCGAAGCCAATGCAACATGCTCCATTACATCTTTCCATCTCCATTTCCAGCCTCCATTTACCTTCAACCAACTACAGCTGCTGTCAAACCCTGGCAAACTTGTCGCCGACGCTAAAGTGCACACATGTACACGTAGACACATTGATGCGCTCCCAGCTATGCTTTGATCATTTAAGTCTCGTCTTTTATATTCCAGCATTTGCATAGCGGAAAAAAAAGTGAAAAAAGCCATGCAGGCGATATGTCATTCTGCTCTGTTATTTAAACATAATCGAGGCAGCTGAAGTGAAAGGCACTTTTTTATAACATGTCCTCTTTGTCTGTTTAATCAGTCCTCCTCATGTCCCCGAATGTCACTCATAATCTGTAAGGTCATATTTGAACATGTCATCTCAAGACAGGAGGGAGATGAAAGGGCGCTAGGTGGAGGATAAAAGCTTGCTACGTGAGAGAGAGGGGTTAGACGTGAAGGTTAGGAAGGGACGGGTCGAAGCCCTCACTGTCATGGCATCAGGGTGGATGACGCCATATACTGTACGACAGCACAGTCTCACTAGAGATGTTGCAAAATGATGCTCTGAGGTCATTTTAACCTTGTTTGACTGGATTTTGTGAAGTATTGGTTATCTTTAGGATCTTAGATCTTAGATAAGATTGTGTTATCTTCAAATTATTTTATGGCTGGGGCTTTTCATGTGATATTCTATGTATTAGCCTAACTGTCTGCTTATTGAATACTTTGGCCATGTTCAGACTGCCAGCAAAAATTGGATTTTTTTTTGCATATCCAGATTTTATTCGGATGGGTTTTTACGGAGCCCTTAAAAGGATGTGGTGAAGGAAAAAAAGATGAGATGGGAGGAAAAATTATTTGGCCAAGCTTTTCCGTTCTCTTGGAAATGTTTTGCGTTCCCCCGAGAAACTGAGTTTGCTCGCAAAATGTTTGCGTTCCCTAGAGTTCACTTACAAAGAACACAAAAGTTGTGCGAGCGGACACAAAGTTTCTGGGGGGAACTCAATAGCATTTCCAAATTGCCAAATGTTCCTCTTAATGTGACACATAACAATAATGTCTTTATTTTATTCTATTTTATTTTATTTTATTTTATTTTATTTTATTTTATTTATTTATTTATTTTTTTGTTTCATTATTTTTTCATACATATTCTAAATATTTAAAAATACCTAATGTAAACCTTCAAAAAATATTAATATTCCAATTAAAAATTGGCAGAAAATAGACTTATTACGGTTGTTTTTTAATTAAATATATTTTTTTGTTCTAGCCACATGCATACTGTGCCCTGAACATCTGCAGCTTTACTGAAACGTGGAAATCCTGCCAAATGAAGGGAAAATGTACTTGGAGCATTATGCTTTCTGTGGCTGATTGTACGAATATCCCTAGTCTGCATGACGTCACAAATCCAGCTCCCATGTTTCTAGGAATTTGGTCGTACCACTGATTAAGGTTTTTAAAACACACTCCAGACAATCCCAGTAGCAGACACCACAATTTGGTGAACTTTTCACCTCTTTTAAAGTTGGAGCGATGGAATATGATTTTGCACTGGGCAACGGTCAGAGCTCTCTCACAGAGGGTCACAGGCTACTATGTAATACTGTTGGCCGCTGGCCACAGGGTGTGTGTGTGTGTTTAGATTGAACTCTAGCTGATGTAATGGATTAGGGCTCCGATGGGAATTCCAGCTGGCTCTCATTTCTCCTGTCCCAAACCCCTCATCTTATCTAACAGCCCGAATGTTATTAGAGAGAAAAGAGTGTGTGTGTTTGAGAGAGAGAGTGAGTGAGTGAGTGAGATTTATGGAAAAAGAGATCAAGAGAGATAGAGAGAAAGGAAGAGGAATGACAATATGGTGAAATAAATACCTCATTTATTTGCCCTCCTAAAGCCAATACGTGTGTTATGGCATTTTTAAAGGTACAGCACACCCAAAAATATTACATTACACACACACACATACACACACACACACACACACACACACACACACACACACACACACACACACACACACATTTTTGTTTTATGTCAGATTTATGAATAAATTATTCTTTTAAGTCTGATCTTTATTAATATTATTGGTCATCAGATTTTCATTTTGTTTGTTTATTACTGGACAAGATATTTTCTGTGGCCTACGGTTTGTTTTATTTCTTTCAGTTTAATCTTTTCTATGAATCTTTTGATCCAGTTGACTGCTACTGCAACTCAAACGTTGCCATAGAAAAAGATTTTTAGTGAATAACGATTACAATTTTGGTCTGCTATATTGCATTGTTTTAGAAGACTTGTGAATACAGAGCGTGAGTCATGTAGACCCATTTTACGATGCTTTATTGCTTTTGTGTCTGTTTTTAAGCTTATAGGCTCAACATTCATACCACTGCAAAGAACGCCAATAATCCTTTACAGAAGGAAAATGCCTGGTTTAAAATAACGCAAGCATGATTAAATAATGCCAGAATTGTATTTTTAGTTCAAACTGTCCCTTTAAATCCCACTGGACTTGGTCTTTGGAGACGTGTGTGTATGATTGAGTATTGGATAGAGGGTTGGAGAAGTGACAGGGAATGGCAGACCTCTCTCTACCTCAGTCTAGATTGGGTCTGTAATGGGTCTTCATGGGACCCGGGGTTCACCGTGAGGTCAGTTTAGACATCTGATGGATTTGTGGTGGTTGCGACTTGTTTAAAAAACTATTTGTCTGGAAAGTGAGATGCTGATAAAAGTACATTCATCAGAGCGACACCAGGGCTTGAGTGATGTTCACACACGCTTTTCTCCAGTCATTTACAGGAGCGATATGGCAGAGATGGAGATATGCATCACGACGACGCTTACGTTATTTACCAAGGCTTAGATTTAGAGACTTTTCTCACACATACCAGATGAGCCTCTGTATGACGCACCCTCGACTCAGTTGACAGTCACATGAAGTTTTTTAGAGTTCAGATGAATACGTAAACCTGCGATGATGTGTAAACATGTCCACCCTCTTGGCTTCCAAAAATAACATATGCTTGCAATGCGTTAATGATTTTCTCAAGCAGGAGCACAGCCATAATCCATATGCAAATGTATTCAGATGATATGTCTTTAAATACTCCTCTGAAAAATGTGTTTTTGGTTTTTTTTCACCCTGCAGTTATAAAAGGTTAATTATTCCCAGTCAACAGATCTGACGTTTAACTATGCAATTAATCTTCCTTGCTCATGAGGGGACAGAGACGTAGCGCTTAAGCAGAAACACTCAGTCGCCGCTGTGAGATCGTGTCTTCGTGAAAACGTTCTGCACAGCCAATCGCCAACATCTCAACATCTTCGTATATAACTGACAGTCACAGATACGCCATTCATCACACTATAAAGTGTCAGCTTTTCTGTCACGTACATTTTTATTTAATTTATTTGTTTTTATTGGCTGTGAGATTTTCTGTCATTTACATCATTTATTATCATTATTATTATTATTGGCTGGAGGATTTATTTATTTATTTGCTATACTGTTTCTGTTATTTAATATTTTTTTTATTGGCTGTAGGATTTTCAGTCACTTTTACCTACTAATTATAATAATATAAAACTGTAAATGACTTATTAAAGCAAATAAATAAATAGGGAGGGAGGGAGGACGGAAGGAGGAAGGAGTTTGGAAGGAAGGAGGGAAGGAGTTTGGAAGGAAGTTTGAAATTAAGGAAGGAAGTTTGAAATGAAGGAAGTTTGAAAGGAAGGAATGAGTTTGAAAGGAAGTTTGGATGGAAGGAAGGAAGTTTGGAAGGAAGGAGTTTGGAAGTTTGGAAGGAAGTTTGGATGGAAGGAAGGAAGGAGTTTGGAAGTTTGGAAGGAAGTTTGGATGGAAGGAAGGAAGTTTGGAAAGAAGGAAGGAAGTTTGGAAGGAAGGAAGTTTGGAAGTTTGGAAGGAGTTTGGAAGTTTGGAAGGAAGTTTGGAAGTTTGGAAGGAAGGAAGGAAGGAAGGAAGGAAGTTTGGAAGGAAGTTTGGAAGGAAGGAGTTTGGAAGTTTGGAAGGAAGTTTGGAAGGAAGGAGTTTGGAAGTTTGGAAGGAAGTTTGGATGGAAGGAAGGAAGGAGTTTGGAAGTTTGGAAGGAAGTTTGGATGGAAGGAAGGAAGTTTGGAAGGAAGTTTGGAAAGAAGGAAGGAAGTTTGGAACGAAGGAAGTTTGGAAGTTTGGAAGGAAGGAAGGAGTTTGGAAGTTTGGAAGGAAGTTTGGAAGTTTGGAAGGAAGGAAGGAAGGAAGGAAGGAAGGAAGGAAGGAAGGAAGGAAGGAAGGAAGGAAGGAAGGAAGGAGTTTGGAAGTTTGGAAGGAAGTTTGGCTTAGGAACATTTCTGTCTTATTGTTTTTGCAGTTATCCCTGATTCTCAGACGCCGTGGTGAGCTTGTCAAGTGAACTATTCCCTCTGAAGGCCTGTATGAGCGTCGGCTAGACCGAGGATAGACTGAGGTATGAGCTAGTATCTGTTGCTGCAGGCATTGTTTAGAGGTAAACAGAAGATGGTCCAGAAGACACCCCAGAGTCGAGAAAGAGCCAGCTGGATCTGAAAATGTGTCTGAAAGAATTATTAAGAACTGTATTGATTTATTTGCTGTTTGAATTATGCACAGGGTTTTTCATCCACAGGTTTCTTTATCTCCAGAGGTAGGTCTGGTTGTTGATACAAAATTTAGCAAAAGACAAACTCTTGATTTTATTTTGATTTTGTTCCACTTGATTCGACTTCATTTTAAAGTCTGTTTCTGATTCACTTGTTTATACTGAACACTTCTCATGTAGTATATGTTTTTTGATTCATTGAAAAGACCCTCATTCGTGTTGTGTTCGTATTTGTGTGAGGCCCATGAGGAAAATTCAATAGACATTCCTTGCCATTTAATCATAAGTCTTTTATTACATCACACTCTATACAGACTGCAAAATTGCTATCTGAATCGGTACATTAAATGGTATATTACTTGTTAATATTGATATTGGGAATTTTAAGAATACATCTCTGGCTTCTTCAAATGAAGATCATGATTTATTGGAAAAATTATTTGTACTCAGTCCTACCATTATAGTGAAAACATCTTGTTGTTGTTAACAGAAGGGCCTGAAGTGATTGTTTCTTATTTGCATAATTTTTTTTTTACTCTTGGGGGATTTGGAAGGAGGCAGCTTATTGCTCACAATTATTCTCATATTCACTGTTGTCGTAAATGCTATGCAACCACTAGTAAAATCCGTCATTTCGTGCATCACTTAGTTGCCGCTGAAATTTATGTAAAGATTCAGTCTCTCAGCAATTAGATGGAAGCAGGTCTGTATTGAGCTGTGGGAGTTTCTGAGGGCTGCACTCTCAGCCTCTGTTTGTTACATTACAAAGACAGCCGCCACTGTCTCATCTCTTCCTCTGTTTACCCCGGGCCGCTGCCAGGCTTCCATTATATTTCACAGTTCAGCTGGTCTGGGGTGAGCTGCAGGGATTTGGGGGTATCTGAGATGCTCAACTCAACCCAATCAAACTCAAGCACACACATATTCAGACACATGAGGGCTGTAGAGACGAGAGCAGGAGAGATATTCGCCACAGTGTTTTACTTACCATCCACTTTTTTGTAGCTGGTTAGTTGGTCCATTGGCACCTGCAGTGGGTACAATATAAAGTTTGGAATTAAAGGTGTCAGTCACACACTTTGTTTTTTTTGTGTGAAAACAGTTTGCTTTCATACACTTATACACTTATTACTTTAGTCAAGCGTGTGACTGCTTTAGTGACTTCTCTGGAAATACTTACCAGTACTGTTTCGTTTGACCCACGGGGTCTGAATGTCAATGTTTGTGAATGAACTGAATGTGCATCTCATGAACTTTAACGAATCGGGCATCATGCCGGGGCATCTTGATGGCTCAGTTTGGCATGTGAATCAATCTTGTTCGCAACAGAATTGATGAATCACAAACTTAATGTGTTTGATTACAATACTTTTCAGTGACACGGACGATTGGAACTTTTTTTAGGCTATTATTATAGTCTTATTTTTTAGAATAGCTTGATAAGTCTTGAACTTATAACAGAGAAGGAAAAATTATAGATATACGTGATTTGCATTAAATGCCCATGATGCTTAAACACTTGCATAATAAGACTGGTCAGCAACAACATTTTCATTTTTAGTTGTACTGTTTCTCCAGTGGATTAACGAGGGAACTTCCTGATTCAAACGCCACTGAATCAGCTTCAAAGAATCACATTGTTTTGGTCATATATGATGAACCAATTAACAAATTTAGTTATTCAGTGATTCACTCATAAAAAATGACCTGCACTGTAAAAAATGATCTGATCAATAAGTTATGACAACATATGTTTAATCAAAATAAGTTTAGCAATAAAAAAAATTGTTATACAATATTCAACTCATTTTGTAATAAAAGTCAGTGTAATGTAATTTAAGTTGAAATGACTTAAATATTTAAGTTGATTGTACTTAAAAATTTAAGGCAGCAACATTTTTTTACAATGTGTTTGTTTCATTATTGCGTCGAGATTACGTTCCTAGAAATTCATTATTGCAGTTTTTTGGTTTCATTATTACTCTGATAATGTTTTCTCATCATTATTTATTTATTTTTAGCTTCTGTCAGGCTAGCACTATAGTCAAGGCACATTTAGTTGTTTCCCGGCGACCCTCGAGGTCTGGGAGTAGCAAGGTCAGTCATCCTCATGTGGGCGGCATTCTGCTATATGACACCCCACTGCCGCTGATATGAGCACCATCAGGTATTCTATCATATTCCAGCAGCCCGCGGCAAGGTGAAAATGTTTTTTATTAGCAGTCAGGAGAAGAAATGATAACACAGCTGCAAGAGGATGAAGAAGGGGAGAAGATAGCAACAGTTAACAGATGTCAGTGAAGAGGAAAGGTTGTGCTTTGAGGTCGTTGTTCACTTGAAGCCGAGTCTAGAAAGCAAAAGACATAAAATGTGTTGAGAAATTGTGTTTTTCCTGAAAGAAATCCATATAAAATCTGTTAAAAGGCACATTCAAAGGCAGGAGTTTGGGGGCGGGGCTATCTGTTTGACTGACCAATGGCTGACAAGGAGGAGTGTTTAGGAGACTTGTTTGAAAACAGTCATTATTACTTGCAGAACTTTCTTGCTTAACCTGTAAAAGAATATGGTAACACTTTAGTTTAGGGTCCAATTCTCACTATTAACTAGTTGCTTATTAGCATGCATATTACAAGGATATTTATTAGTACTTGTAAAACCTTATTCTCCATGACCATATTCTACATCCCTTAATCCTACCCAATACCTAAACTTAACAACTTACTAACTATTAATGGTAACACTTTATTTTAATGGTCCCTTTTGAACATTTAGTCGACTATGAGTAACTTTGCAACTACATGTCAACTAACTCTCATCAGAGTATTAGTAGACTTTCTGCTTAATATTTACTAACTATTTATCATGATGGTTCTCCAACAGACATTCTATTGACTATAAGTATCTTTGCAACTACATGTCAACTTATTCTAACCCTAACCCTACCAGTCTACTAATACTTTACTAATACTCTAATAATAGTTAATAGACATGTAGGTGCAACTTTACTTATAGTCAGCAGAATGTGTTAAAGGGACCATCAAAATAAAGTGAAACCCTATTAATAAACAGGAGTGTTTTGAAGCAAAAGTCGTAGTTAATAGTTTGTTAATAGTGATAATTGGACCCTAATCTATAGTGTGACCAAAAATATAATTTCAGCACTTGTATAGTCCCACTAAAAAGAGACCAAAAAAAATACAGATAAGAGCGCTACAAGTTTATTTTCATCTGCATTAACTAGGGTACACTTCTAGCGCATACATTTCAGTTGGCAAAAGGAACAGGGCCTTTTTGATATTCAGTTCTTAGCGTCCATATGGCTGATCACACAATGTGCGCTACAGGCCAAATAGCTGTTTGTGTGAGAGCAAAATAAAGAACTGGCTTTCGGAACCTCCACGGGATGTTTTGGACCGCACATCTGATTCAGACCATCTGTCTGAATGACGTCGCCACCATCTCCATCAACCCAAGGTGCGGAGAGAGGGACGATATGTTAAACAAATGCGGATTAAATTGTTTTAAGGAACAGGCTGGCGCAGAGAACAACCATATTGGGATGCTGTGTGTTTGTGGCTCCTTTTAACTCTTAGTTTGAGATTTTATTTCTCCTCTGATCTTTTAAATTTCATCATCCTTTTAAAGTGAACACAGATGTGTCTCTGTTTAAGGAAAATTGATGCACTTAAGCACTTATTTATTAAAACAGGGCAGCCTGCCAAGGGAAGCTGTCAAACCCAATCCCCGTCGTGAACTGGGTATCAGACGCATTCAAACATTATTAGAAACATTGAGACACATTGCGATACTCAAATTGTGTGTGAGTGTGTGTGTATATCAGTGTTGAGGGTAAATATTTTGTTAAATTTACAACCAAATATCTGAGTTACTTTTTCCAACAAGTAACACAAGTTACAAGTTTGTTTTCCAATATATTGATTGACAGCTCTCCTGTCCTCATGTTGAGAGAAATCAGGAGTAAGTGCAGAGATGTTGTGTGTGTTGTGAACAACACGATGCTTATTGTAGTTCTAGACTGAATGTGAACATGCATTTACTGAATTCGCTTGCACAAAAACAGATTTCCTCAAAATGAATAAAAATAGTGAAATGCAAACTCAGAATATTGTGCAAAGCTGCAATAATTAACTGTTAAATAATACAAATATGCTTTTAACCAGTGTCTTTCCTGCTGACCTTCGTTTATCCAATTCAACCATACAAAAAAGCAAAAATGACTTTTTTCTTTTTTTGCTGAAGTAAAAGTGTTGAATTTTCTTCTGCATTTGTTTGAAGGGTTTGATTGAGCTGCGCCCTCTACTATACAGGCATACATTTGGATTTCCTTCAACTTGAGACGTATTTTTTTACTTTTTCTGTGAAAGGGCCTTTACGTTTGCTAAAAATAGAACTTTTGTGTTTTTTTACAAGCAAGCCCAGCCGAGAAAAAGTAAAGCAACGCAATTAGTTACTACTTTAGAGAGAAATGCAATATTGTAATGCATTACATTTAAACGTAACTTTCCCCAACACTGATGTGTGTGTATATATTAATATTAACACACACACACACACACACACACACACACAAATATGAAGAGTTCAGATGCAAAAGCCTCTAAGTGCCATCTGAAATTTTCTTCTTGAACGATCATTTTTATCAAGCTCGTATATTTAAGTTCAGTAATTTCACTTAAATGACAATTAATAGGTCATTTTCATTGCTATTTAAGTGAAATTACTGAACTTAAATATACGAGTTTGATAAAAATTATCATTCAAGAAGAAAATTTCAGACGGCACTTAGAAGCTTTTGCATCTGAACTCTTCATATATTGTAACCTGATTGGAAGAACCTGATTGGAATCTTCTCATTCTGAATTAAAATGCCAGTATGTTGCAGATTTAATGTCAGTATCAGAGCTTGACATCTTACGTTACACCAACGCCCATTTTGTTCAATTCAATGTGTAGCTTTACACCTCTGCTGTGTTAGTAGTGACTACTTCACTACTTCATACACACTCACACTCTTTGAGGTGGGAAGATCTCCGTGGCAACCATAACGAATAACACCATCCCCATCCCCATTTATACTTGTGTGCGTGTAATTTGACGGCCGGGGGAGTCGTCTCCGATCATCTCTCATCCCGTATTACTCAGCCTGGCGGAGATGGAGTGTGAGCGCACCCTTCATCACTTTACATCCACCGCCACCATCATCATCATCATTTACCTTGATGGGGGTGAGGAGGAGGGGCGTCAGAACACATCAGACGCTCCTCTGCAGTTGGAAAGGGAGAGAAGAGGCGACCTGCCGATTTTCTCCGATCAGTAGCGCTGATGGCTTCTCTCAAGAGGAGCTGACCCAATTCGCCTGGGCGTTTATCACCGGCACAACAAGGTCACGGCTGACAAAGCAGTGCAAGTGCAGTCTCTTTATGAGTGGGGTAGGGAGGGCAGTCGAGGAGCTGTTTAACTGCTCGCAGTGTTCAGCTGATATTACATGTGCTTTTTGAAGAGAACAAAAATATCTTTGTCATAATGGTGCAAAAATCTGTTAAAATCAGTGGTGGAAAAAAAGTGGTGTACACTATAACACCCCAAAAACTCAATCTGACTGTCTATTTTGAGAGAAAAAAATCCTTATTTAAAGCTCCAATATGTAAAAATGTTTCACCACAAGAGGGCGCAGTTTCCAACAATAACAAAGGCGAAGCTTGATGACGCTATGAAGGAGGTGACGATGGGAGACGATATGTCATCATAATTAATGAACTGCAAGGAACGTAAAATGTTATGCTATATTATCCCGTTACAACTTACAGCTATTTGTCATTAATTCATATCTATTAAAATCATCTTTACTGTAACTATTACGTTACTTGTAGGCTACAATAAATTTTTTTTTGATTTGCTTACCTGTCTATCAATACACTCGCGAGAGCAGAGTCTCTGTCAAGTCCAAGATTGTCGCGCAGCTCTCTCCATCTCGAAAACGCCTGGCCGATATTTATCCGGGTTTTATTCCTCCGTTTGTCACACAGTCTGCGTGTATCCGAATATGGACACTTTAGTTTTGTTGGCACTTCAATACTCGCCAAAGAGTAATCGTGATCCATAACAGCTATAACCATACAGTCTATGGCTATAACGCTATAACCACCACTTCTGCATTTGACCATGTGATATTCCGGTGTGGTGGAACATCACATGGTCCACACCGGAAAAAAAGGATAGTGCGGACAATGCGTCACTGAGAGGCGACATTTCTTTTCCGGGACGGACGGTTATTTAAAATCGGAATTTCTCTGAAATAAAAAAATCTTTGGAGACTTTTGAGATATTGTAAGTACACAACTGGAGGAAATATATCACAGTGTGCAAGTTATTTTCGGAAATTTTATTACAAAATTGTTTCATATTGGAGCTTTAAGTTATAATATATGTAAAAATTGAGAATTACAACAGAGAAAAAGAACAGGAGCCTACAAAAAACCTACTGTGAGAACTTGTTTCTGCATTTTTACAGCTCATTTTATTTTATGAATGTAACTAAAATTAAACTAAATAAAATTATTAAGTTGGCCTTCGTTTTATTTTCTGATTGTGTGTTAAATGTTTGTAAGAATTAACGTTAAAATTGACTTGCAAATTATACTATTTATCTTGTATTTTATTTATATAAATTTAAATATATTTTCATGTATATTGCTTTGTAGAAAAATATTTCTACTTCAAAATTGCACATTTAATTCAATGTATTACTTGCTGTTTCTTGTAAAAAAAAATATATATATATATATATATATATATTTATATAAATGTGCAATTTTGAAGTAGAAATATTATATATTATATAATATATTTATTTATATATATTATATATTATTTTATTTAAAAAAAAAAAAAATCATATTAGTGTGTGATGTTTTACTTGCAAAATGTCATAATAGTTAGGGATTTGTTCAATAATATAATGATGAACCCCACTAATTATTGTACCCAGAGGACAGAAGATGTTTTACCAATGCTTTGAAACATCACACACAAAATAGAGTCGCAAAAGAATCAGAGTTATTGAGTATTTCATCCAGCTCTGAATAGATGCTGATGGGTTCTGAAACCCTTGAATGTGAGTGCCTCTCACATTATTATGCCGTGATGGATTTCTAGGAGCAAAGAAAGATTGTTTTTTTTTATTGCAAAAGGATGATGTTCATCTTTTACAGAAGCACTGCTCTCTTGTTTCTCTTGTTTTTTTAACATCTCTCTCTCTCCCTCTCTCTCTCTCAATGGCTTTTTTGCCATTCTTTTATTTTATTCAATCATGCATGCTGCTCGTGCGGCACAAAGGTAGTAAACAACCTGATAAATGTCTCTGATCAATACGCATCTAACTATACCACCTTAAGAAAAAATCAGTGAAAAAAGAGCTGTTGTTTTTCTCTATCTGTGCTGTTTCATCCGTTCATCTCTCTGGCTTTAGTTTCTCTCTATCTGCAACAGGCATTTTCAGATAGTTATCAACAGTATGGTAAAGAAAACGTAGAAATATTAAGAAATATGAGATTGATTAATGTATAAATCACATATTTTTAAAGACACAATGGCAACAATACTAGCAAATGAGGCTTCAGAGGGAGGATTTTGCCTCATTTCAGTTTATTACTGAGTGTTTTTATTGAGATAAAGCTTACATTTTAGAGGGTAATGGGGAAGTGCACATGAAGAGAGAGGAAGCAGTGCCTCCATTTTGCAGTGATTGGCTAATTAGATCGTCAATATGATAATGTCTGCCTTTCATATTTGCATCCAGTTGACTGATCAGCCTGTGGTGCGTTTCCCAAAAGCACCGTTAACCAAATGGTCGCAAGTTCCGAGTTAGCGTTTAATATTTGCTTGTTGGTGTATGGAAAATGTTGTTCAATAAGCCTTTAACTCACAAACTGTAAATATAATTGGAATATGAATTTATATCATTAGCAAACCCAAATGCATAGACGGGAGACTTTGCCGTCTCATTTTAGACATCAACCACAATCCACTCAATCTGTTTGTATGATTGTTTTGCTATTTGCCGCTCTTGTTCTGTTTCTAAGAATCAAGACTCATTGGTTTCCATGCAATTTGTTCATTCATTTACAAACAGTTTTCTACATCTCTTTGTGTAGCTCCTGAAAGTACTCTGCTTTGCCATTTAGCCATTAAATGACAAAATCACAGTTATTAATCTGTAATGCACATCCATAACACGACCAATATAATAACACCTGCTGGGCAAAATTCATTTATCTAAGCGCACATGTTTTATACATTTTAGCATATTTAGTTACACTTTACATAATTTCCTTTCAAGATATATCCCTTTTTAATGAGTGTAGGCGGATCTTCAGGATATGCTAGTTTACATTCCACCTTATCATCTTTAGCTTCCCGAGGCTATTTATTTTAAAAGCTGTGGTGGTCTCTGAGCGGGCTGGCATATCATTAATCATTAATAGACTTCATAGTGGACAGGATCTATGCACTTCATAGTTAAGGGCTTCAAAGACACCAGGGTCCTGCCCCCAACCATCCACTGGCAAAAGACCACCAGGCCTTTGGGAGATGTGAGATAAATGGAGATATCATGCTGAGCTAGCGGCGATTTAACCTAAGACCAGTGCCCCTGTTTTTCTTAATCTGACTCTCCACCCAAAGGCCTCCCAAATCTGTCAGGTGAACTAGTGGTAAGAGACAGATGGGAGTGTCACGGACCTATGAACATTTATGCGAATGGTGTCACTCTGTTTGCTTAATGATTGTGCTTGAATTTGTTGCGTATTCTAATTTTTAGGAGGCTATTTGCCCTAAATGGGGTCTAGCGATGCCTATGCATGTAAGAAAGAAAATTTTAATTAAAAAAATAAAAATAAATCAGTGGAACGGAAATGCCCTTGTCTTGACCTTAGTAAAAAGGAAAAACAGTCACTCAGAATAGTTTTATAATGAAGGAAGTTGTCATTGTGATTGATTGAGGCCCTGTGTCTCATCTTATCTCTCCCTCTCTTCCCTGCTCCCTTGCTGAATGCTGTCTGCAGTAGGGTGTAAAAGTGCTGACTGTGTTGAATATCCTCTCTAGTTGTACGTGATAGATTGTGCATTTCCTCCACAGTAACTGTGAATGATCGGGTGACAGAAAATGCCTCTGTTTTTGTCATGTTAATAATCTCTCGGCCAGGTATGCCATTAATATGGCATGGTCTTATCTTGCTGTCATCTCTCACTATAATCCAAGTGCACAAGTAAGAGTTCCCCTCATTTTTCACCGCATTATTTTTCTTCATGGGCTCTGGCCCCCTGAAGTCCATATGGCAAATGGCAATTTTAAGAGTACAACGACGTACTATTTTTTTTCTTCGCGTTTTTCACGTACAGATGACAACGTTGTCAAAACGATCCCCATTCACACGGATCTGCGAAAACGACTAAAAATGCTGTATTATGCTGCTAGGCCAGTAGATGGCGGTCACACACTACATACCTTTAGACTGAACACGTAATGTGCATTCTCTTGATGTTACAGTTTTTTCACAAATTGACATTTTTGTAGTTTACATGGAGGAGATAACGGTATCTTTTACAAAAACGTACACGTTTAAACCCGTTTTCAAAGTTTTCATCTTCAGGCCTCCAAAACGCTGTCATGTAAATGAACGGTGAACCACACATTAATTGTGAGGTTTGTTGTGGAGGGGTTTTGACTTCTTACCATTACTACTACTTCAGTTTTTGGCCGATGGCTGATAAAACAAATGGGAAAAAAATGTGCTTTTGAGCCATTTAGCACCCTACGTAGCAACACCCTAGCAACATGCTATAAAACATTTAGAGTGTCTTTGTAGCACATTGCCATGCAGTTTCTTGTAGCTTACTAAGTATTTAGAGGGTCTCAGTTACCTCATAGCAATTTCTTGGCAACAACATAGCAATGTGCTAAATAATATTTACAATGTCTTAGTAACCTCATAGCAACGCCCTAACAATGTGCAAAAAACATTATGTGTCTTAATAACCTCATAGTAATTTTCTAGTAACAGAGAAGTGTCATAGTAACGCCCTGGCAACTGCATAGTAACTGCATAGTAACGCCCTGACAATCACTCAAAACACCCTAGCATTGTGATGAGTTTTTACAATGCTGTTTTCTTCACTTTTTTCCCCATATTCCCCTCACTGAGAACTTTTCCTTCCCTAGCAATAACAATTACTCCGCACTCTCAGCGGGATAATTTCGGAGGGCCTGTGGAGAAGAGAGAGAGGTAACTCTCATTATTGGGGAAACAGTTATTCCTTTCCCATGAGAGAAACATCCATCAGAGAGCTGTACTGTATATGTGTGATGTGAACAAAATTTTGGCGTCTGGCTAAAGGTAGAACTATTTGTCCATTCTTCCTAAGGTCAAAGCTCATGAAATAGTTTTTATAATTGTCTAAAATGATCTGCTAGTTTGGTGTAAACATCTTGACACTTCTCTAGTTGAGGCAGGTGTTTACAATATGGAAATATGGTTGTGTATTTGGAGTTAGCTTCATTTTAATTATTGAGGCTGACAGGAATGAATGTCACTGTAGCTTCTGTGAAAGTAAATGCTCATGCTTATTAAAAAAACAAACCTTTTGGATATCACCACACAAAGATAGTATCATCAAGACACATTATTCAGTTAGCAATGTGTGAAGTCTGTGAACCATGTCTTGATAATCTGTAGAGAGGAGTGTATTTGGTCCACTATTTATCAGTGCGTATTTCTTGACTCTCAGCAAAGCGGTAATGATGCCCACCATTCTCTTCCAATTATTTCATCCGAGTGAAGTGGAGAGAGAGCAGAGGTCTGTTGTTGACTCAAATTGACAGTAACCTTCAGATGCTGCCAGATATGCTGCGCTCATTCAGTACCTGATGGAGAAAAAATGAAAGAGTTCTTGGAAAGAGATTCTATTCTATTCTATTCTATTCTATTCTATTCTATTCTATTCTATTCTATTCTATTCTATTCTATTCTATTCTATTCTATTCTATTCTATTCTATTCTATTCTATTTTCTGGCTGAGTCTTCCATCCTGGAGCTGTCTGGCTGATTGTTCTTTTGCTGAGCGGAGGTGTTTTAGTCTAATTTTGAATTTTTACTTATTGCTCTGTCTGCTGTTTTTTGTTTTTTTTGTTTTTTGCTTTCAGACTAATCTAGAAATTAACCACCAGATAAGCAGCTGCTTTATCCCAAATCTATTGTAGAGCTTTTTTGTATCTTTGCGTTTCCCTCTCTTTAAGGCTCCCAACACCGGCTTTTCTCTCTCCGCTCTATTGACCAATATTGAGCCCTGTGAGTTTTACTTCACTCCACTTTGTTCCTCAGCACAGCTTTCTGTCTCTGTAAAGTGTTAAGCCTTCAGATGCTGACACACTGCCAGCTTTCCAATTAGAATTACTTGACTGTCAGGATTCCTTAGTATTGCTACTATCACCCTGCGCTCCATTTGGAAACCTGAGCTGTTTAAGTCTCTCTGTAGCGATTTCTCTTAAACGCACACTGCCCCAGTGAGCCCACGGTCGAAGAGACTGAGATAAACCAACCGGCTTCAATTCCCCCAATGATTAGCGCGGTTAGCACAACGTCCCAGGAAGGATCCATACCCATGAACTGCTATAAAAGCGCATTGGAGGACGGTAAAGGAATCTGCATTATTGAATTTTATCTGTGGTTCCTTTTGCCATTACCAGTCTCACTGGAGAAAAGGAGGCTTATTTTTTTTATCCAGTTTGCTTCGATTATTAAACTGCCATCACAATGACTGGCTCTGCGATTCATTTTTCATTACATTACTACAATCACATAATTGCGTATGTCGGGCTGAATTATGGATGAGGTTTACCTCTATAATACGAGAGAGAGGGAAGATGACAGACGGGAATATTCAGGTTCCGCTTCAGTCCCGTGGGCCCTCAAATCGGATTCCGTCACACCCGCTCAGTCTTCCAACAACCCCTGCAGTGGTGTGAAGTGGAAACGTCTTCACAAAGGAGTGGAGAAAGGAGTTTTGTGAATTGATTTTCTTTAATAACACCTGTGTGGCTGGTGATTTGTCAGGGTTATAACCTGTGGAATATCCCATCATGCACCACAGAATACTTAACAGTAGTTACAGCCTTTTATAATGTCCCACTGTACTGTACATGAGTGGTGAAGATTGTTTTCTGCTTCCATAAAAAGGGAAAATATTGACATTTTTTGCATGCAAACATTTCTTTAAAAAATTAATATTTTTAAAGAAATCGCTAGCCTATATATATTTGCATATTGTTTATATCTGAGGAGATGAGTGTAACTGCTTTGCATTCTTTCTTTCTTTTTTTTGTTCTTTTGTTCTTCGTTGTGCTGTGAAATTGGGTGTCATTGTTTTTTGGATTATCTGACATTTTGTGCAATTTTCTGCTGTCAGTCGGGGAATCTATTGTTTCTATTCAAAGTCTGTTCTCGCTGAATATTTGCCAATGAAAGGAATTTCACTTGAGAGTTGTGACTCAGTAGTGAAAAGATTCATTTATATGGAGCAGAATTTCATTCTAAGACAGTGCTCAGGGCAGGAAAAAAATGACTTAATGAAATGAAATAAACCTTACCGACCTTACAATTACAAAGTTTCTTTTACAATAACAGTTGGACCGGTAGCGGCTCTGACCTTAAATTTAGGTGGGCCGATCTGGCCCTGGGTCTTAGCGCTAGTTTATGATAAACATATTTTGCAAGCTTTGTTTCCTAATCGCTGAACATTTTTGGCAGAGGTCTGATGTTATTCAGCCTGATGGTGGTGCTCTAATGTTGATTGACGGGCTTTAATAATATAACTTAGTATCATAATATACGCCTGCTGAAGCCATAAGGCAAATTGTAATATATCATGCTCACGTTAGGCTATGACTTAAAATAATCTAAACTAATGCTGAACGCATTTACAATTTATTATTGATTCAGCTTATATAGAGGTCTATTTTTGGATGAATATTTTGGTGGGGTACCTATTATTATACCAGACTATTATTTATCTAGTACAAAAATTGGATAACACTTTATTTTACAGTGTCCTTGTTACATATGTTACATGTACTTACAATAGTATTAACAGTTAATTATGCATAATTACATGCAACTAACCCTCAACCAAACCCTAACCCTATACATGCACTTAATATTACTCAGTACTTAAATATATAATTACACTGTGACAATGACACCGTAAAATAAAGTGTAACCCAAAAATTGTTTTATATTTAATTACACAATGTCATTAGAACAACCAGTAAATAATAATAAAAGAAATAAACTCATCTCAATCTAAAATATACTGTGTATTACCATTACAAATAAATTCCAGTCAGACACAGATTGACTCGCAATCCAGTGAAGGAGTCAATTGTAAAGTTATAAATGTCTCTGAATGATTCGCTGACTGAGGAAGTCTGAGTCTGATTGTTTTTGTGCATCAGACATGAAGTTGCACTCTGGTGTTCTGCGACGGATGAGCTCTTTTGCCTTTGGCCAGTTGCCAGGCTGCCGACTGTAGAGACCAAATGGGAATGCGGATTTTCCCATGGCATAATGTGGAGGATTTTGTTCTATTGTCTTTGGTTGTGTTATTCATCAGGCCACAATAGGAGCTCTGTCCTCCATTATGACATCATAATGGCCCTCAAAATGATTCTGACATTTGGAGGAAGAGCCCTCAATAGAAAGCAGGCGCTTTTAACAGCCTTGTACTGTTTAGCTTTAATTATGAAAAAATGACGCTGCCCAAACGAGCACCGCTGTTCTCCCTCAATCACATCCTTCACATTTCCGATATAATGATGGTAATTATTGCCTGTAAAAAAGAGGCAGATTAGTGTATTTACACATGCATAGCTCCATCTTAATGGCAGAGAGGTTGAAAGCATCTACTCCCCGTAGGCTGTAGACGCTACATTAACTTTACATTAACAATCCCATGACCTTTACCGCTACAAGGTAATTGAGAAATTATTATTCTATGGCAGATTGTATTAATTGAACTATGTTATGGTTTCACAATATTGATCATCGTGTTTGGATATTAATCTTGTGAAGTTGTTTCTCGATGAATGCAGAAAGATCAAAGTTGTTGTCATTCTGAGAGTGTGAATGCAGTCACTGGTGATGGCGGGCAGAGATCTCAGACCGTGCTTGTGTGTGCGGGTCAGGCGATAAGCAGCTTAGAGACAACCAGACAATTTCCCCAGATGGTGAGGAAGGACAATCTGAAGACATCATGAACTGTCAGTACAGAGAGAGAGAGGCTTTGTCTGGAATTGCATACTTATCGTATTATTTTGGCAGTATACACTGGGAAGAAATTACAGGCAGCTCTGCGACTGACGGCTCACTGGCCAAATCCGGCCCCTCGTTGAATTCTATCCAGCCGTCCGATTTGATTTTAATGAAACACTGGACATCAGAGCACTTTCTGCCGAAAACTCATTGGCGAGTTCAGAAGCACTCAGCGGCCAATTAGCGATCCGCGGGGCCAAATTCGGACCAGAACGAGGACGTTTAAGCCTTTTCTGGCCATAGTTCAGCTACACTACTTTCCCAAAAGTGAACCAGCACCATTTAGGCTCGCATGTTCGTTTTGAGTCTTATCCAATCAAATGTATTTATGCAAATAACTTGGCTGCGGGAAAATCTTAAAGACACGGGCGGGGTCATACAGCTGTGAGTCGGTTTTCTCCATCCCGAATATCAAATTAAGTTTGCTCGCCATCACCAATGATTATGTGCTCAAGTATATGAGAATTGCAGTGTGCATTCAATACTTGCAACACAATAAAAGACTAATTTTGCTTTACCGAATGTGTACGTTATAGAGGGAGTTCTCAGTAATATTATAATTCTGTTTTAGATTATTTTCCTAAATGGAACAGTTGTTAAAAAATACAGTTGAACATTGGTTTTAACTGATCTTCTGATTTACTATTTTTAAAGAAAATGTTAAAATAATTTTACTAGTTTTCATTATCAAAGTAAAGTGATCTTTGGTTGTTTTTGTTCAGGAAGTGAAGGCATGTTTATAAAGGAATTTAATGCTATTTTAACAACTTAACTATTTAAAATTTTTGACTATTTTAATTTAATTAACCAGACAGTATAACAGTGTAAAAAAATAAAAAGTTGAGTTAACTTAAAAATAAGGCAACCAGGTGCAAAGCTCAAATATTTGAGTTTACTCAACTTCAGTGGGCAAAGTTGTGTCAAATAATTTTTGAAAGTTCACTAAACTTATTTGATTAGGTTAATTATACCTTCTTCAGGAAGTTCACCTAACTACCAGTCCCTCAAAGAAACTGAGTCAGAGGCCTGAAGTTCTGAAACTCAAGAAATATTAAGTAGCGTAATTGTTGGTAATGAGCAGTGAATCAGCATATTAAAATGATTTCTGAAAGATAATGTGACACTGAAGACTGGAGTAATGATGCTGAAAATTCAGCTTTGCCATCACAGGAAAAAAATACATTTTAACATATATTAGAATAGACGAGTTATTTTAGGTTGTAATATTTCACAATGTTACTGTTTTAACTGCATTTTTGATCAAATAAATGCAAATAAATTATTAATCGTCTATGTCTGGGGACATTATCACATTGGATTGCCAAGAGTCCTTTTTACATAGAAATAAAAATGCTTATTTTGCATTTTAGTTTAATTCTAAGATATTAACTGCTGAGATATTAACTCTAAGATATTAATCCCACCTGCTGAATTAAACATGCAACATAATGAGGTCATGTGACAGAAATGTAGCGTACTAGTGTTTGAAATGTTTGTTGTTGCACACCACATTCTCTTTCACATAAATTCTTTTCAAAAGTTGTCAGTATTCAGCATGTTTTGTGCAGAGTGCCAGTATTTATTCTGAACAGCTACAATGCTTGAGGGGAGACAAGGAAATAGATAGACATTTGTGGATAAGAGGAAGGATGATTTTGTGCGGATAGTAAATAATATCGACTCACCTACATGGGAAAAACCGTGTTTCATAATTTTCAGAAGTGCAAACATTTTCTAAAATGTCTCGTTGATTTCAGAACCAGACAGGATGTTTGTCTCATTAGAAGAGAACCGACTGCGAATACTAATTCTGAGAATTAATCTCCAGATGCAAGCACGCAGAACCTGATTTCACCAAGTGCAGCATGTTCCTTGATCAACATGTTTGTTGATCCTGGAACAGCATTCCAATCAGATTTGAGGAAAAAGTTTATAGTTTATGTTAAGTTTAGGCTTACAACCAGGGTTAGGTGCTTCCACATTTCCCTCTGATTTTAGGGATAAGTTATTGGCAGGGTCAGGTTTAGGTGTAGGGATAGGGTTAAAACTAAATATTTGGATCACAAACAGCCATGAAGAAAATGGTGCAAATAATAACATTTTGCATGCATAGAATTTTCAGAAGCAGTGTATCCAATGTTCACTCGAATCCAATGTATCCAATGAATTGAATCATTTAAATGCTTTCCTATGCTGATCTTAATATATTAATGTTTCACCTTGTATGAGCTTGTACGACAGGTTTAGAGACCATATTAATCGCAGAGCCTGAGGCTATTTTGTTCGATTGCAAGGCTTTGGGAGATCATGCGTTGTAGTTTTGGAGACCGTGGCCCCTCACACACCTGTGCGTATGCCCTCGGCGTGAAGTTAACGTTACGGTAGCCTGTGTATGACTGACAGGAACACGACTCCAGGTAATAGACCACTGGATCAAATACAACTCAGCCAACCAATCCCAGACACAATCATAGCGTGAGGTCTGGAGGAATTCACATAAAAACAAAAGCACATACAGTAGTGTCCTACTGCATGATTCAGTGTTGTGTTCAGACTGAAATTATTTTATTGATTAATTGATTGACATAGTGCCATGTTTTCTTTATACCATGGATCATGTTTTTTTTTTAACATGGCATAGAATATACTATATGAATAGTCTGGAACACATGTACTAACTAAGTGTTGAATACTGTGTATACTGTACATCAAAATATCCAGGTAATACCATAGTTTTGGACATATAACTATGGTAATACCATGGTACTTGAAGATAATTGAAAAATGCCATGAAATAGCTGTGTAAATACTGTTGTACATATGGTAATCATTCAGGACTGTGGTATACATTTATGTATCATTGTATCACTGTGTTTTTTCTGTATGTGCTTTGGTAATACTAGTTTATTTAGACGTGTACCATTCTATGTAAATACCATGGTAAATAAGTATGGTAATCAAGCCACCCCATGGTAAATATCAAAGTACCATAGTTTAACCATATGTGACCCTGGATCACAAAACCAGTCACATGTCGCACGGGTATATTTGTGGCAATAGCCAACAATACATTGTATGGGTCAAAATTTCCTACCGTAAATATATAAAACATTTATTTTTGTGAGTGAATGCAGCACAATCGCGAACAAAAATGGACAAATTTAAAGGCGATTTTCTCAATGTTTCGATTTTTTTGCACCCTCAGATTCTAGATTTTCAAATAGTTGTATCCCGGCCAAATATTATGTATATTTATGTATATTATGTTTATGTATAAATCTCAATTTCAAAAAATTGACCCATGTGACTGGTTCTGTGGTCCATGGTCACATATATACAGTATATATTAGATATGGTGTCATTGTAAATACTATTCTGGACATGTAGCATGGTGGTAATGTTTGGTAATGCATATGATGCTGCATGGATATTAGGTGAATATACACAAGAAAATACAGCACACTGTAATTGCAAACAACAGAATGATGACATATGTAATAAAATGATGAAATGTGACCGGCTGAAATGTGATCTGACTGAAAAAGAGAAATAAGTGGCCTTTGGTTGCATTGCTCATGTAATCCCAGATAAATACAACATCTTTCTATTCAGATTCATTATAAACCTCCCTCTTTCAGTTCTCTCGAAAAATCCATGTTCTCCTCAAAGTCTCGTTACCGTGTTGGCTGCATATCTGCGTGAGCTGGATTTATGTTTGATTTGCTTTGGCCTCGGGCTCTGCTCGATTTCACTCACTCATTTATCTCAAGAAAAAACAAAAACATAATGGAGTCTCATAACTCACTCTCTCTCCTCTCTTTCTCTTTTCTTCCCTGCATTGCTCTCTATTTTATTTTTGTCAATTGCTGTATCTTTCCTGTGTCGTATTACCGATGTCCTTTGCATCATGTTCTTTTCTCTCATCCTTTTCTGTTTCAGTGATGAAATTACTTTATATTCTTCTCACTTTTGATCTGTTTATGCATGCAGTTACTCGGCAGCAATACAAATGCACTCATCTGATTCGTCGACGTGTGTAAGGACAGAGGGCAATTCTGCAGCATTTGATTTAACAAACAATGCACTGTTGTTTTTTAATACTCTACTTATTGGAGATTTTAACAATAGTTACAATAATTTTCACGGTGAAGATGCTATAAGACGACAGCAGACTCATTTTATTCAAATGCATGAAAGGAGGACTATATTCCATGTTTCAATAAATAAAACCAATTTAAATAAAATCACTGCACACCTGCCATTGCCTGGCAAATTGAGAATTTACTGTCCATAAGTACAAATCAGTAAAACATGAAATACATTTTTTAAATGTTAATATATATTTAAATACCCCCCCCCCCCCCCCCCGATGGCAGGAATATTTTAACTTTTTCTTTCACAAAAATCCATCCATCCATCCATCCATCCATCCATCCATGATTTCATACGTAAACTTATTTTGCAATTCCTAGAAAATTTGACTCAAGCAATAAGCAAAAATATAGTTGAATTTTGAGGACAATCGCATTCTCAAAGACGGCAATGATTGTCTTCCAATCGAATTCACGGCAAGAAGTACACGCACACGTGCTTTCCAATTCCACCGAGTATTTATAGATCCGTTGTCATGATAGTGATCAAGTGAAGCTCATTATAAGAATCAGCTGTGAAAACCGCTTTTCTGAGTCAGTAAACACTTGATATGTCCTCATGAATCATCTCTGCGGTTGTTTGTTACTTCTATCTGGTGTTTCTGTTGAAAAATTTAAGCTAATAATGCTGTGGGGATGTAGAAACTGGATGCACATTAGAGCTTCTCATTACTGATGCGTGTTTACAGCGGAAGATTGTTTGATCAATGTCTGACTAAACCATTTCTAAGCCATTTCGAGTTTTTGTCGTAACCAGCAACGATAAGCAGCAGGACATTTTGTTCGTTTCTGTTTCACTGTTTTGAACTCAATAGCTCTGCCCAGAGTGAAATCTCATTTGTGTGAAATGTAGCCTTAGATTTGATGGGAAACTGAATGATTTTTTTGATACTTTCAATTATATTTTTATGACCCGTAAAAGCCTTTTTGAGAGCCCCGAATTTAACTTTGTATTTTGTGTACACACACACACACACACACACACACACACACACACATACGTCTGGTTTACTATCTTTGTGGGGACTCTCCATAGACTTAATGGTTTTTATACTGTACAAACTGTATATTCTATCCCCTTACACTAACCCTACCCCTAAACCTACCCATCACACACAACTTTTTGCATTTTTACATTTCCAAAAAAACTCATTCTGTATGATTTATAAGCTTGTTTACCCATGGGGACCTCAATTTAGGTCCCCACTGTAACACGAGTCCCCATGAGTCTGTGTGCATTCAGGTTGAAGTCCCCACCGGGATAGAAAAACAGGTACACACACACACACACACACACACACACACACACACACACACACACACACACACACACACACACACACACACACACACACACACACACACACACACACACATACTCTCTCATTAGGATCTTGGTGTCCCTTGTGGGCATGACGCACCATTCTTATAGACACACTGGACTATGTATAGAAACCTTGACCTCTCTCCATGTCTCTCTCTCTCTCGCTCATGTTACTCTCTCTTACAGCTCCAGCCTTAATTATGGCCAAGAGTGTTTCCTGTACTGGAGCGTGTCTCAGGTGTACAATAACTTGTCAGGCAAATACAGACGCATTACAGCCAACATGCACACAATGTACACACACTGACGGCTGACAGATCCATGAAACTGGATGGTCAGCTCAGCAGTGTAGTTTTGGGTATGTGTGTGTTTATAACTGCTGACAAGGAATAGCTGTTTTATTTAGTAAGTAGTTTTGTGGTTTAGTACCCAAGAACATTAAAAAGAGTGCCATGAATTAGTTTACAAAACTTAAAAAATTACTTTTTGGAAATAACCATAAAAAAAAAAAAAAAAAAATCCCTCACCAGTTAGTATGTTGTTTGTTAATTAGTTAGTTGGTTAGTAGTTAGTTTTTAGGTACTTAATAGTTAGTTGTTTGTTTACTGAGGGATCTTGACGTGGAATGTCACAATTTGAAGTAATAATATTATATACAGGTGCTGGTCATAAAATTAGAATATCATCAAAAAGTTGATTTATTTCAAGAATTCAACTTAACAGGTGAATCTAATATATTATATAGACTCATTACATGCAAAGTGAGATATTTCAAGCCTTTATTTGTTATAATTTTGATGATTATGGCTTACAGCTTATGAAACCCACGAAATCAAAAATTAGAATTAGAAAATTAGAATATTACATGAAATCACACAGTAATTACACAGTAATACCATGGTCATTGAACCAGGTTTTGGTTCTTTTGGCAGTGTGGGCAGGTGTAAATCCTGCTGGAAAATGAAGGAAGCATGAAGTGCTCTAAAAATGTCCTGGTAGACGGCTGCGTTGACTCTGGATTTAATAAAGCACAGTGGACCAAAGTCCTCTTTTCTGATGAGAGCAAATTTTGCATCTCATTTGGAAACCAAGGTCCCAGAGTCTGGAGGAAGAATGGAGAGGCACACAATCCAAGATGCTTGAAGTCCAGTGTGAAGTTTCCACAGTCTGTGTTGGTTTGGGGAGCCATGTCATCGGCTGGTGTTGGTCCACTGTGCTGTCCACTCAACGCAGCCGCCTACCAGGACATTTTCAGAGCACTTCATGCTTCCTTCAGCAGACAAGCTTTATGGAGATGCTTCCTTCATTTTCCAGCAGGATTTGCACCTGCCCACACTGCCAAAATAACCAAAACCTGGTTCAATGACCATGGTATCACTGTGTAATTACTGTGTGATTTCATGTAATAGGTGATGGGTGTAATGGGTTTCATAAGCTGAGCAAAATTATAACAAATAAAGGCTTGAAATATCTCACTTTGCATGTAATGAGTCTATATAATATATTAGTTTCACCTGTTGTTGAAATAAATCAACTTTTTGATGATATTCTAATTTGATGACCAGCACCTGTAGTTATAATAAAGTTTTGCTTACATTTATTATACTACATTTTTTTTTGGCATCACTAGTAATAAATTCAAAATAAGAACTTGAACAATGTGTGCTTTTAAATTAACATAACCGATTTGCATTTATAATAAAATATATTGGAAGTTGCAATAAAAAGAAAAATTAAATACAAAAATTATTTTTTACCAAATGTGTCACGATTTGAAATTTAAAATAATAAAAGTTTTGCTCAATTTAGGCAAGGCAAGGCAAGTTTATTTATATAGCACATTTCATACACAATGGCAGTTCAAAGTGCTTTACATAGAAGAAATCAAAATAATAAAAAGAAATAAGAATAATTAAAACAGTTGATAAAATAAAATAAAATACAGTACAGTACAAACAGTTGGACGAACAGTGGCACAGTGCTCATTCAGTAAATGCATAGCTAAACAGATGTGTTTTGAGTCTGGATTTGAATGTGACTACTGTAGAAGCACATCTGATCTCTTCTGGAAGCTGGTTCCAGCATAATAGCTAAAAGCGGACTCACCATGCTTAGAGTGAACCCTTGGTATTTCTAGCTGATATGATCCTAATGATCTGAGTGATCTGTTGGGTTTATATTCAGTGAGCATATCTGCAATGTATTGAGGTCCTAGGTCACTGAATGATTTATATACCAGTAATAATACTAAATTTTTTTAATTAAAATTTTGTAGTATTTAGCCGTAATACTTTAGAAAATTTTAGCCACTCTTGCTGGGAGTGGTCCACTGATGAATGTTTGAACTTTCAGCCTTTTAAGTGTTTCAAAAAGTTAATTGAAATCCTTCTTAAGGAGTTCTGACTGCTCTTTATGAATATCATTCTTCCCCACATGAATGATGAGTCGATTTGCAGTCTTATGTTTCATCAGAATGTTCTGAAGTTCCCTGTTTACATCAGAAGTTGTTGCTTGTGGAAGCCAGCACGTAGTTGTATCCGCTGTCTGCTTGACCTTGAGTGCCAGTTAGCATCAGTGTTAGCTACTGGCTGATTCAGTCTGTGTTCGATCACATTCATCACATTTGGGGATTCCTCATTTACATTCATTAGTACTTCAAATCTGTTCTCAAGATGTATAGGCGGTGGTAGGAGACCAGTGTTTGCAATCCTTGTCAGAGCTGTATCTGGGGTAGAGGATGCTACTGCGGCAATATGTGAGGCTCGTGACAATCTGATGTCTCGAGTGCCTTTGGGTCTCGCTCCCTGTTTGTGCCATCGATTTGTAAGTCGATCGGCTTGTTTCTCTACCTGTCGAGGAGCACTAGTTTCATGGGACTCACCGGCTATATGCTGAGGGTGTCCATGACGAAGCTCTGTTGTGTGCTCCGTCTGGTTTGGTTGTCCCGTAAGTAACTTTGTTTCAAGAACTGCAATCCTTTGTAAAAGTCTGTGGCAGTTAGTGCAGCAAGTAGATTCTTGAACCAGAAGAGGCATTTTCTCTCTTATCCTTATGAATGTAGGCAGTTGTGTTTTCCTTCCCCCGGAATGTAAGCTGGTCGGGTAAAAGAATTCTGCGTTTTTGTAGTAATCCAAACTTTGTCGTTTGAGCACTGTGCTGATTTTCTGAAGTTAAAATTAGGTGATAAAAGGAGATAAAATATAAAAATATAGAAGATAAAATATAAAAGCGATAGAGCAAAGCGCGGAGCAGTAAGCAAGAGCGTCCGAACAGTAGCTGAGCAGGAATTTATTATAATACATTTTCCTGAGGGAAATTTGGAATGTCATTTATAGGGTAATATTCAAACTCATACAGTATACAGATAAACTGTCTATAGGCCTGACTCAATGTTGAGTTATTTATTGAGCAGTTATGTGTCACATTTTTCTTGTGTTGGTGAAAGTCTTAGCCTGTTTACTTAGGCTATTCTCTATATTCACATTAGTATACAAACCATGCATTTGTAATTTATGCTCCTTGCTTCAGTCACTTCAAAGAATGCTGTAAATGAGGGCTTTATCTCGAACCCTGGCCTCCCGAACCCTATCTTTTTCTCTTTCTCGCTGTAATTGGCCCCGCTGGACCACCATAGGAGTCAATCACTCGCTGGTGCATACACATACACAGGCTGGTGGTGCTGGCTTCATTGAGATATTTGTTCCTTAAGCAGTGCTTTCCTCTGGCCCAATCTGCTCTATTATTCATGCTGAAAAACAGCAGAGTGGAAGTATTCACAGCCACAGCGATGCCATATTTACCAGGCTGATTAGATTAAATAAGCACCCGTTGGTTGCTGGAGCGTTCGAGATCGATATGCACGTCTGACAGTGCCTGTACATGGGCTTAGCAAGTGGAAACAAATAAAGAAGGAAGGAAAGGATTTTGTTTTCCTCTTGATGAGGCACTAAGGGGTGTCTGAAAGCACACAGCGAGGGGTACACGCACACACACACACACACACACACACACTCGTAGTATATGACTGTTTCTATTTCTCTCCCACAGCTCTGAATGTAGAATGTTTTATTTGTATTTGTTTGTCTCTCTCTTTCTAATCTCATTAACGTCATCATGTTTTCTGCCTGTATATGTCTATCCATCTGTCTGGCTCTTTATTTATCCATGTGGGTATATGTGCCTCTTTATCTGTCTTTTCGTCCATCTGTTTGACTGTCTCTCACTCTTTGTCTTTCTGGCTGTTTATCTATCCATATTGCTGTCTGTCTTCCTTTTCTGTCTATCTTTCTGGGTGTCTAACTATCTCTATAGCCATCTCAATATCCAATTGTCAGGCCTGTCTGTCTGTCTGTCTGTCTGTCTGTCTTTCTATCTATCTATCTATCTATCTATCTATCTATCTATCTATCTATCTATCTATCTATCTATCTATCTATCTATCTATCTATCTATCTATCTATCTATCTATCTATCTATCTATCTATCTATCTATCTATCTGTCTGTCTGTCTGTCTGTCTGTCTGTCTGTCTGTCTGTCTGTCTGTCTGTCTGTCTGTCTGTCTTTTCTGTCTGTCTGTCTGGCTAGCCATATCTTTCCATTTCTGCATCTGGCTCGCCGTTTATCTGATCAGATCCTTATGTCCTGTCTGTCTCTCACTCTCTCCCTATCCATCTATCTTTAAGGTTTAGTCTTCAAAGGAGACCTCCCGATTTTCTCAAAGTTCTCCATCATGTTTATCTGTCTGCCGAACAACTCTGATTAGCTGCTATCATGGAGAATTTTGATGATTATTGGATTACGGCTCCCTGTCACTCTCCCCTATTTCACACCCAGCACGGCCCCTTCTGTTGCCAAGTTCGAGACGTGGTCTATGGGTAACAGAACCCACAGCATCTAAAGCATCTCGATTGGGCACTGTCCCAGCGGGAGAGCCAGACATGCCTTCTCCAATGTCTGCATTAACAATGAGCCCTGGCCCAAAATCCATCTGTGGAGGTGAGCCCTGCTCCTGGAGCAATAATGAGGGGTGGACACTTAAAAGCTTGTGAGGGTACTGTAACTGCCCTTACTCAAAAACATGCTGTTCTGAATGCGATATTCTATGATAACAGAAAGGAGATGGTGTGGAAGTGCAGCGTAGAGTGTTGTAACGAGGGAACATGAGCCGGCTAGAAACTTTCAAAGTAAATTTGTAAAGAGTGAGCATTTCGACAAGAATGGAAATATAGGAAGAGATCCTTTAGATTCTGAATGGGCAGAAACAGGAAGCTGTGTGACAATTACAGTGAATCATCACCACTACAGATTTACCATAGTAGCTCCAAAACACATAAAGTAGGCAGCTGTCTTCTAAGGCAGCATTCTAAGTAAGTGGCTAGTTTGGAATGCACTGTATAGGCAGCAGCTTTGTGTGCACCATCACATAGATTTCAATAGTTTGATGAAATTTAGACTATTTTGTCTAATATTTGTGTGTTGTTTATGCTCTAATTACACTGAACTATTTCAGTATTTCATTAAATAGTTTGTTTTTAATTAACAGTTCTCACCTTGTCAGTCATCTTGTATTTATTCCCCTCTGTGAATGGTAAAGTGCAATCTGAGGTTGTTCCAATTACGTCGCTTACCTTTTGGAGCAGCCGCCTTGTTTGCACTGCGATGATGCCTTAAAATAATGCCTCCATAGGCAATGTTTTTAGACAAATAACTGCAAAAGAGTGTGGAAAATTACCCTGCATGTGTTTCCAAACTGCTTGACAATCATATAGTTCTGGCCTCCACTACTTCGTTTCACACCTACTTTCAAAAATTGGCCTGTTGAATCTCTGAAAGTTTTCTGACTATTTTTGACCGTCAGAAAAATTGCGTATTGCAGTCATGCAGAGAACAATCCTGCGGGCTATCTGGACAGCACTGTGCAGAAATATTTTGAGTGAAATTTGAAAACCTTGCTGAAAATGTATTGACTGCTGAAAATGTTGTTTATAACTGTGTACGCATCCAGCTGAGGGCTTTGGGTGTGAGAGACCACATTGTGAATTTTGTAGCTAGATTAAAAGGCAGAATGTCAGGATTGCGTGTAGTTACTGCTGTCTCCTGCCCTCGGTTTTGGGTGACACATTCGGCTCTGACTACAGGTGTGCTTTCTAATTCTCTCTTTGTTTCTGCCTCTTCCTCTTGGCTGCCTGCGGGATCAATTATTCTGCCCACTCACATACTGGAGAAGTCCAGACATCAGAAATGGGTTATATTGGGTTTCAGCAGTTATTGCCTCAACTGACAATGCTTTAATCAATGTGTTTATGTGTACGTGTGCGTATTTGCTCTGAGATGGCCAAGCTGATAAATAATAGACGGCCAACCTGGCATATAATGCCAGATGGTCTATTCAATGACGATATACCTCAGTATGTCTATTTAAGTCGATATAAGCAGGGTTCTAGGGGACTTTCTCTAAATTGGTTAATAAATATGTGGGAGACCTGCTGTAATTGACCGGTCAGTATGATTTGTGTGTTAATTGCTGATTGTCTGAGTCAGCTGGTTAGTTGGAGCGTGGGTCACGCTCTGCAATTGGCCAGTCGCTATGTGGGATGTGTGCTCTAATTGGCTTGTCTGGTTGTGTGGGTTTGCTTCTAATTGGCTATAGTTAGATTTCTTGCAATGACCTGGTTTTCGGGGCTCAGCATTAAATTGATAGAATTATTTATTTATGCCCTAGCAAACACTTGCAGCACTCTAGCAACCACCCTTACCAACATAGCATTCTTCAGATAATATAACATTTTAGTTTAATCATATAGCTTTCAAAACTCATGGCTTTTTAACATAAATAAGTTCTCATACTTAATCAGACTGACATTTGTCCGAATAACCATTAGATTGGAAAACGTCCTGATTTTTTTGCCATGTCAGATTTTCACCGAACATCACATTTTAAGCAATTAAAATAAGTGATTCAAATTTAAATTTAAGTGTGTTCAGCTGTAATAATTTTTAAGTGCACTTATCTTCTATCATTGCCTCTAAATCAGCATGAAACTATGTAAATTAGATTGGAATAGGAGAAAGTATATACGTATATATATATATAATATAAAAGTATATATATATAATAATTTCTGGAAAGTTCTACAATCCTTAACTCCTTGTCAGTCATGAGCCCTATTCTGACCAGTTTTTTTTTTTTTTCTAAAGCAAAGTGAAATGAAATAGGGTGAAGAGGAAGTGTTCAAGTCAGTCTTCTATGCTCATCTGGGTCATGTGAGAATGGGAGGGTGATGGACTTAAAGAATAGCCATGGCCTGAGGGAAGGTTTCTTTAAACTGACAAAATGGAAATTCTGTCTTCATTTACTCACCCTCAAGTTGTTCCAAACCTGTATGAATTTCTTTCTTCTGCTGAACACAAGACAAGATATTTTGAAGAATGACGGTAACCAAACAGTTGATGGGATCACATAGACTTCTATAGTATTTTTTTTTCCCCATATATGGAAGTCAATGGGGCCCGTCTGGTTAAACATATATTTTTTAAATACATTCAGCAGAAGAAAGAAATTCATACAGGTTTGGAACAACTTGAGGGTGAGTAAATGATGACAGAATTTTCATTTTTGGGTGAACTATCCCTTTAAGTGCAGCCTTGACCAATCAGATTCAACTCTCAGAACAATAAAAGCACACTGTATGTGTGGAAGAGGAAACAGATTCTGCTTTCTGTAAGTCTCAAAAGTTTCCTTAAATCATACAGATGCTGTTTTTATTGTCTGTTTAGCAGGACTGTTGTTTTGTGAATTATCCATACTTTAAAAAGATAGTTCATTGAAACAGGAAAATCTGTAAAAGTCATGAACTATTTTTTTTTTATATATATAAAAATATATTAATTTTGTAACTAAACAAACTGATACCCTTCTTAAGATAGCCTAACTGATTCAATTCCCAAGACCACTTTCCAGCTTCTTTTATGCCGTTGTAATGACTCTCAATAAGACATTATCTTATCTTTTAGTGTCTTGGACTTAATAGTATGACAGTATGATGAAGGGCACTGTGCAGTTGTTCTTGTTCTCCTCTCTTGGGTAACCACACTCCCCGTTTATGTTTTTCAATTAGCACCTCATCTGTGTCATGGTGTCCTTACACATGCTGTCTGTCTGCTGTCACTGTCTCTCTGACAGCTCTGACTGCGTGACTCCAGCGTGACTGCACGTTTGCTTATGCAGAGCTGTCAACAGTCACACTCACTTCACACAAAGGCGAGAGGAGAGATATGACAGTAAACTCTGAGGTGTCCTTTCCTATGCTGTGTTTTGAAACTCATGTGACACGACAGGAAAAACTCATCACAAAATCCTCGCTGAGTTCCTTTGTTTCTTTTTTCTTTCAGTAATGGGTTATTTTCATTCCAGGCAGAGTGATGTCGGAGCGTGTCTGTGTGTTTGCCAGGGCCGCCTGGACTCCGGGCCGGATCAAACCTTGTTTATTCGGGTCTGAAAGTCTCCTGACAGGTTGCGATTCTCTTTGTGTCACTTTGACAAGGTTGTGCTCCACCGGCTGTTCAGGGTGACAGGTCTTTGATTCTCAGTGCCATATGGCACTCACAATAAGATAAACTACACTTCCCACAACCTCTCTGTGTATCAACTAGACTCACGGTTCTGACTAATTATCTTTCAAACACGGGGGGGGGGGGGGGGGGGGTTATTTTTATAAAAAAAATAAAACCCTCATAACAGACACATACAGCACACAAACAAAAATGGAACTACCATGTTTTTTTTGTGGGCATGTGTTTCAATCAATCAATCAATCAATCAATCAATCAATCAATACATACATATATACATATATACATATATACATACATACTATATATTTATAGTTGGTGCTATGTAAGTACAGTTATCATCCAGTTCATGGGTGTTTTTATAGCTATGGGGATTTTTTATGAGGACCTTTAGAAAATAAATTAATTTAAAACACATTTTTTTACACACAATGTCCAATGATGAATTTTTATGGTCCAACCATTAAAGGTGAATTCGGTGGTGGTGTGATTATTATTATAATCACATGATGATGGGTCAAATACCCATCACAAAAATAATGTATATTAAATATAAAACAATATTTTCCCCCCTGAAATTCATAAAAGGACTGTTTTACATTTTTTTAGCATAAAATGGCCAACAATTCTGTCCTGCTAAGGCTAATTTCGTAGCTTTTTATGTGTCAACACACACACACACACACAATTGAATACATTAAATCTGACAGTTATAGATTGGTTGGAAATGGCACACAAAAATAATGAACATCAAATTATGTTTACATTGATTTGTCTTTGTTGTCATTTCAAGGTCTTCACTTCACAAAAACATGTAATTTTTTATTTTAAATCTCTAAATATTGAAATTGGTTATGTTTCCTTTTAAACTTTGTATGATATTTGTAATTTAAGTCAGGTCTGGGACAAGGATAAAACAATAAAATCTATAAATAAAATAAAATCTAAGTCATGGTAATATATTTACGAGACCAATTTAATGTGACTGTCACTTAATATTTGTTTGTTTTTTGTCAACCCCTGGTACCCCTGTCTCAAGCTGAAGTTGAATAAACATTCATAAGCATATCAAAGTATCAGGGCCGGCTCATGTCCCTACGAGGCTTCTTTCTCATCGACCTGAACATCTTAGGGAGTTTTTGCTCACCATTGCCACACAGTATGGCCACAGGTCTTTTTATTAAAAAAAGGAAGGGAGGCCAATGGAGAAAGCAAGAGCAGTGAGGGGAGGAATGAGGGATTAAAGAAGAAAACGAGGATATTGGATGGTGTTAAAGGGCTTAAAGAAAAAATCAGAAAAATCGACAAAATCCTTGTGTGCTTGAACATGCTCATTCATGTGAACAGTAAAGAACAAAACATTAAGTCTCGAGAGAGAGAGAGAGAGAGAGAGAGAGAGAGAGAGAGAGAGAGAGAGGAGGCGGCCAGCGACCTTGCTCCTATAACCGAAAGTAATCATTGCTCGTCTCGGGCCCATCTCACTCCTTCATCTCTCAGGCCATTAGTGGAGCTGCCATAATGAATGTGTTTTATTTATCGTGGAGACAGTGCTTAACTTCGTCCCTGATGAGGACGATCCCACTCACCTTCAGACACCTCCACTCACACAGTCGCTAATTCACAGCGATGCTAAATGCCACTAGCCCATCCTCAGTGTCATTAGAGTGAGCGTCTCGGGTTTGATTGGCTCTCAAGTTTGACTGGAGTGAGTCATTGCTTAGTTTCACAGAGCCAGGCTTGGAAAATTGGCATAAAGTTCACGTTGCAGCATATTCAACTTTCGGAATGCCATCACGTTGGAAATTTGTCTTCAAATGGTGTTATATCACAGTTGTCCAAGTAGAAAGTTGGAAATTCAGACTTTCCAAGATGATTGAAATGTGGCAGATTGTTGAAAGTTGTTTGTTCCTCTGAATGCTTCCAACAATTGTTGTCTTGAGGCATTAGCATTGTTGCTAAATGTTGACGGCTCTTGTCAATTATGAAGGTACATATTTGCAACGCGAGTGTTTGCTTACGATCTTTACGTTGAGCAAGTCTATGTGTGTGGTTTTAGTGTGTTTGGACAGTGTGTCAGGAGTACGTTCAAACTTTTGTGATTGAACAAACATATTCACATGGATGTGGATAACCAATGATGTTTTTCAGTCCATAATATTACCGCAAGATATAATACTTGCTCTTCTTCTTAGTCACACTTGGATAAGCAGCTCACACTTGATTGCCCTTATACACATACACACTTTTTTTGTGCATCTATGTGACACATCTCTCTCTCTTTCTCTCCACGTATTATTGTTTGCTCTCTCCCTCCTCCAGTCAGAAGCCTGAATTAGACACAGATGACTTTAGAGGGCTGTTCAAAGTCCACACATTAAATCAATATAATTATCTGAAGCAAGCGTGAATGTGGAGCAGCTCTTATGTGCAGATTTCAGATCATGCACACTATAAATGGAACAGCATCAGCCGGCATGAAACACTATTTAATGCATCTTTTTCCTCGCCCAAGTTTGCAGTTTGGGACAGGAGAGGTCTCACCATCTTTTACTAAAAGAGAAGTCAGTCTGTCTGTCTGTCTATCTATCTATTGTGTATCTATGTATAGTGATTTCTGTCCCTCCATTGACAGTCCATGGAACTACCATTTTATTATTCAGTTCATATGGGTTAGTTTTACGATCTCTTTATAAACTTTTTGAAATGACAAAGTGGTAGCTGTGTATAGCTCTCAATGGAGGGCTTCATTTAAAATATCTTCATTTGTATTTCAAAAATAAAAAAAAGTCATGAGGGTGAGTGATTGATGACAATCTTTTCATTCTTTAGGTGAACTAAACCTTTAAGAATGTAACCTTTTCATTTCATATTGGCTTTTTAAAAGAACAGTTCACACAAAAATGTACATTTTGTAATCTCTCCCTCACGGCGTTCCAATCACATAATATTTTCTTTCTTCTGTGAAACACAAAATGAAATATTTAGCAGAATGTTCAAGCTGCTTTTTTTTATACAACCAAACTGATTGGTCATTTTTTTACTGTCAAGCTCCAATAAGGGCAAAATAAGCGTCATAAAAATGGTCTTATGATGGCTTTGTGTGAAAAAAAAAGAAAAAAAGAATAATCTTTCCCTCTGCTGGAGCTCTCAAATCTCATTTGCACTTATTTTTGATTAAAAAAAAGAACGATGCCTTTAGATGCATCACACCAGGTTTAAAGTCACTGACATCAAATAAAATGCATTCATTGTCCTTTTATGGTGCTTTTTTTGGTGATGGAAGTAGGCCAATGCATAAATAATTCACTTTCATTGAATGAAAAAACAGAAGCTCTAATGTTCTGCCAAATATATCCAATGTTGAACAAACAAAAATAAAACAAATGTTTGAAATTATTTGGTGAGTAAATGACCATTTTCAGTTTTGGGTTGATCTAAGTCAGAGACGATAGATTGGTAGACAGGGATGGGGGAAAAAAATAGATTGAGGAAATTGGAAAGAAAATAAGTGAGAGGAGGATTCAAATGACCATGGGTAGATGGAGCAGGTGGAAAGAAAGGAAAGAACAGTCATCATGGGAGAAAGCAGAAGGACGGGGGAGAGAAATTGAGACATAATTAGAAAAGCCACCTGTAGTCTGGATTGAGTCACCTGGAGAGCTCGCTGCAGGTAGTGGGTGCTGGTCTACAAATGAAGGGAAAGAAGAACATCATTAGAGAAGATGAATCACATTTTATCACATGCTTCATACTATACAGCTGACTTGCATTTTGCCATCAGGTCAACACCTGTGCTCTAAATTAGCACTGAGTTAAAGATCAGACAAACTGAGAGTCCTTTCAGTGTCACGGCCCATTACTGCGGCAAACACTATCCATCATACACCACCTGCTCCACCTTCTCCAAAGTTTGGGAGGTGTAGGAGAGGGCTCATCCGCAGCTTGTTACGGAGAGCCGGCACATGTGAGGGCCGTTTCGTAGGGTCACAGGTCTTGAGCGCACTGACAGGCCAATTACTCCAACGCCTGGAGTTCGGATTCAAGAGCCGCCATGTACTAAACCTCAGTCAGGTTTCACTTTAGCTAATTACAAACCCTCTTCCACACTCCCCTGGAGAGACATTATTATTTTTTTCATTTTAATGGACTATTTTAACCCTGAAGTCAGTTGCAGATATCATATTACTCAAGGCTTCTTCCACAAAATCATTATTAGGTGATTTAGTTTCACATGATCATTTTCAGCCTCAGTGACACTTACACTGACTGAAAAATATATTGTTAAAGAGAATGAATACATGCCTGTCACAGTTGTGTTTGGTTTAAGTTTGTTTTCATTGGACTTGTCTGCCTGTCATCACCAGTGGTTAAATTGGCTTTTATAGGGAGGGGGAGCCCTTATTTACAGTGAATGATCATCATTCAAAATTGCGCCGTAAAATGACTTGTGAATGTGTTTTTACACCAAAGGGGCTCCTTTTCCAGTATTATGTGTAAGGTAGGGAGTAGTTATTCAAACAAAGAGAAATACTTTACAATTCACTTACTTTATTATTATTTTTTACCTTTTAATGTTTTTAACCCCCGAGAGATTTTCGATTTTCCTGATCTCGACATGTGCATTTTAAGGTGTTTTGAAGGCCAAAAAACGGACAACAGTAGCTTTAAATGCATCCGGCCCAATTTAGAACGCTCGCGGGTGAAAACGTAAAAATATTTTATCAGATGTGCCTTTCGTTTAGACGGCGACGGCGTTTTCGGGGCTTAAAAACGCAAAAAAGTGAAACCACCCTCCAGAGTGGAAATCTTAAAAACGCTCCACCGTCGCGTTTCCGTCTAAATGGTAAAAACGCAAAAGTTTGCTAGACAGTGAAGGCACCGATCAGTGCTTCACATTGCCACCTAGCCGCCTGGAGTGCATACTACATTGAATTTCACACACTTTTGCGTCACCATATGCACGCAGATTTCCCCCCGATAACGCTCGTCTAAACGCAGAATAAAAAGTGATCACTTTTGCGTTTTCTCTTCAGATCGTTTCCGTGTAAACGTAGCCTTAACCTCTGGTCATCACATCACGTGTCGTCTTCAGTCATTATCAGTTCATCTGTGTCACCTGTGTTTAGTTAATCATCATCATCTGTGTACCTGTGTCCTGTTAATCAGTGTTCATCTGTGTTTGTATTTAGTACCATTCTGTTCAGTCAGTCCTTGTCCGATCTCCGTTGTATTAAGTGTGTGTGTGTATCTTCTACCTGTCTGTACTTGTTTGGATTATATTGTTAGTAAAAGTTTGCATTAGAACTTTTGATTCTTCCTTGTCTATTTCTGCCTGCACCACACCATGACAATGCCTTTTATTGTTTCTGTTTTTGTTTTGTTTTGTTATGAATTCTTGTAACAAGAACTTAAAATGGTCTTTTTTCAAGGCATGGCACTTCTTATTTAAAAATACATAGGCTTACACATTTCTTTTTTGTGATTAATAATACAGACGAAACAGTCTTTAAACTCCTCTTGAATCAATAAAAAACAATGCACTGTATCTTCAATATTTTGTTTTACTGCACTGGTGGAGTATTTTCACATCTTTTAAGTAACAAACAAATGAAAAAAATCTGCCGTGCAGCAAGACAAAATACACTTATTTTGAGATGCAATCTATGATAATCAATGATATATTGTTGTGTTGTTTTAAGTACATTTGTCTTGTTTTAAGACAATAAAACATGCCAAAAAGATGACATTTTTTCATCTTTCTGTGTGCAAAGGTTTAAGTTCGGTGACCTGACCTTCATTGCAAGACTTTTGACCAAAATACAGTAGCTGTGGTGCTCAACTGGTGGGTCCCCCAAACATATATATATATATATATATATAAAAATGCAACCAACCATGTACTCATGCATAGTTGTGATAGCATAAAAAAATGACATAAATAGGCTTATAATCTTTTAAAAGTGTGAAAATGCTTCCTTTTTTCACATTGTCCCTTTAATCTTGAGCAAGACATTTGCATTTACGTTCATATGTATAATTTCTCAATCTGTTTTTTTTTTTTATAATAGTATTTTTAAAAGTAGGTGTTTTATGTCCCTTCCACTTAGCTTGAAATACTATATCGGTCCTCACCTCACACGCAGCATGAATGACTGGCTGTGGAGAACCATCTCTCATTACGTTGTAGGCTCATTCGACTCACACAGCTTTTTCTCGCCCAGATTTAAACCCCTCATGGTGTGAACCTGTATAAATTACACCTTGCCAGCACTCAACAACTTTGATGAATTTTCCAATACTGCGGAAAAAGAAGAAAAACAAATCTTTAAAATGATGGCTCGCGCCCATGAAGGGGTTGGGTGTGTGTGTGTGTTGGCTAGAGGTATGACATTTGAAATAATGATATTTCAGCATCTCACTCATAATCTGGGCTGGCCGCTGACCGCAGAGGGCCTGCCGCTGGATAGAGCAGAAGACTATTGATCCATCGGTTGCCTGTTTTTCATCGACTGTAATGAAGCGTGGTCACCTTGCAGCATACTAATGCTTCTTCCTGTTTTCATGACACAGACATCTTATTTTTCTTCTTCTCCACCTCAATGCAAAAACAATCATTCACATGTTTGCACTTTTTTTCTTGTTTGATTGTATTTCGATTCTTGTGTGATGCATTAAAGAATAATGTCATTTTTGATTCAGTGTTTTTTATTCCATCCATCCATCCATCCATCCATCCATCCATCCATCCATCCATCCATCCATCCATCATTGGAATCACCTTCAGAATGATTTTTTTTTTTTTTAGCTGATTAACTATAAAAGCATTGACAGCTAATCAGAATCCATCGTAATTTATGTTAATATACACTAGTGATCATTATAGTTATCTTCATAGTTATCGTTCTCCATGTGAACGGGCCTTAAGACCTCTTAATTGAGGAAGTCTTTGAAATACCATAGAAAATTTATGTGAAAAATGCCAAAATCAAGGTCACTGATAAGCCGTTCAGCTTTTTGTGCTCTATTGAATTGGGATGGGTGCTGATCGACGGCATTTACACAAAACAAGAGAAGCCAAAGTCTTCATGTTGTCCTCATTCATTTCTACAGAGTTTATAATATCAGATACCATCAACAATATCGTTCTGCATGGTTATCTCTGACTTATTACACACACACACACACACACACACACACACACACACACACACACACACACACACACACACACACACACACACACACACACACACACATCAGAATGGCTCATATCGTTTCTCACATACATGCGGCCCATTTGTGCTGACATTTCATTATCTGATACAGTGCGTCCTGCCTGTCAATGAGCCTGGGGGAAATTACATCTCTTTCTTAGAATGGCCGTTTGAAACTAATCTCCCAGTATTAAGATGTTCAGCAATGCAGCAACAGAGATCCTGACACACAGCTAATGGCAGATCCTCTGATATGCATTTTGGATTGTCGCAGACGTCGTGTTGGTGTGGTCAAGTGCCACTTGAGCTGCATTCATCATGACGTCGAAGAAAAAAAAGTCTGTTTTCAGAGATGTATACTCAAACTTTACCATTATGCATTCATTGAAACTCTGAAAATGTATATGAAACAGACCTTGACATGAAATCAGGCCAGTTTGGATTCTAGAACATGGTGGTTTATTACTGCGTATCTAAAACACACTGAATAAAAATGGAATATGGTTAGGAGGATCTGTATTTTGATTTTGTGATATTTTGTGATATTCATCGCATTCATCACGTTCAATTTAGATGTTCAGTATTGCAATTTATCAGCAGGAAAGTGAAAATGGAAAGAGAACTGAGAACTGTTTCACACATGCTGCATACAGGAGCATTTTGTTCTGGTTCACAAGCTCACATTTCAATTCCAGATTCAATTCAGATTCATTATGTCCATTGTGCACACATATGAAAAGTTATTCTCTCTCGGCTACATGGGAACCTTCTAACTTGGTATATATTACGGTATATATTACAAAACTGACAACAGGGAAGGATGGGAAGCGCTGTACAAATGGAATTTTAAGAATCAATATCAGGACCATTGAAATTAATATTGTGATTTAATTGCAAATATTTTCATATTTAAAATTTTCTTTTAGTTTTAGTTTGTCATTTTTATATATTTTTTATATTTCTATTTAGCTTTAATTTATTATATCAGTTTTAGTTGTTTTAGTACATCAACTTAAACTTATTTTTGTTTTGTTTTTTGTTTGTTTCGTTTTGCGTGGGATTAGCGTGGTTTTATTACATGATGCATGCAGCAGAACACCTTTTAGCAATCTATTTATCAACCCATTCTTTTGCAATATAGGCTTTTATGAAGCAAGTCAAGTTTGAAAATGGATACACAAGCACAAAAACAGCAGTTTCTATTCAGAAAATTCGCCTGAATCCAAACGAATTAAGCAGTTCCTAGCTATGGTTTGGGTTTGTATAATTGACAAACAGTGTCAATTATTTAGCAGTTGGATGTAAATTTAATGCCCCCTCTTATCATTTTAAATTTCATGATGATCAAGTTTGTCATAATTCTCAATGGTGCATTCACAATAACCAATTTCATTTTTATTAAAGGGAATATTTAATATAGTAACCGAGACTGTGCTTCCTTTGTTATAACTGTTATATAGTCATTTTTTGTGTAATTATATGTAGTTGTATTATAAATCTGTATAGGTGTATTAAATATATACCTTTTACATAATATGCTTGTGTTTATTTCTGCTTCTGGTTGTCACCATCATTGTATGCAATCAAGCGTCAGGCTGTTGAACACCATCAAGCATAAGGTTTTTGAATGGACTATAAAATGAAATGAACAATAGGTGAGTAATGGTGCGAGTATTTGAGTGTGTGAAGTGGCATCTATGTTGTCAGGCCGTCTCCCGTGTGTGTGTGTGTGTGTGTGTGGTGTTGGAGTGAAGCAGGGCAGACCGTGCGTGCTTTCCTCAGTCACTTTGGAGAGATAATGGTTTGGTGGATCGGTCAGAGGGCTTGTGCTCTGAGCCTCTGTGTGTGTGAGAGTCTGGTAAACATTAGGATGTGTACCGAGTAAGAATGGAAAGATTTGCATGGTGTGTAGTGCTAAATGCAGGGTGTGTTTTGTGTGTGCTGTACTGTGCATGTTTAAGTGAGTCAGACAGCCTGACAGAAAACATACTCTGAATACTAATTACTCCTTCAAACACTCCTGCGCCCTGCCCTGTTCACCACTGCCATTTCTGACGTGTGTGTGTGTGTGTGTGTTTGTGACAGAGAGAGGCACTTCCTCTGTCTACAGAGAGGGATTTGAAGAAGAAAAAACTGAAAAAAGTCAAAGCTTTATGCACACTGTCCTTTTCAGTACTTCTAAAGACTGTTCTTCAATCATTCTATACAAGTGTCCACACTCACATATTCACATATACAGTGCAATGCATAAGTGAATACACCCATGCTAAAGTTGACTAAAAAGAGGAATAAAAAATCATATTTTGGAAATTGAACTTAATGCCTTAATTTAAAAAATTAGGAAAAATCCAACCTTTAAGGACACCAATTTTCTTTGTGAATGAATAATGTATCGTAAATAAATAAATGTTCTTCCTTAAAATACATGGTGCATAAGTGTGTACACCCCTATGTTAAATTCCCATAGAGGCAGGCAGATTTTTATTTTTAAGTATTTTTTTATATATTTTTTTAGGATACTATGCATCCTGATAAAGTTCCCTTGGCCTTTGGAATTAAAATAGCCCCACATCATCTCATAGCATTCACCATACCTAGAGATTGGCATGATTTTATTTCAGTTAGCCTAAAAGCTAGTTTGATTTGCATTGAGAGATCTTATGGAAAGTACCCCATGCCAATCTCTAGGTATGGTGAAGGCTATGTGATGATGTGGGGCTATTTTAATTCCAAAGGCCAAGGGAACTTTATCAGGATGCATAGTATCCTAAAAAAATATATAAAAAAATACTTAAAAATAAAAATCTGCCTGCCTCTATGGGAATTTAACATAGGGGTGTACACACTTATGCACCATGTATTTTAAGGAAGAACATTTATTTATTTACGATACATTATTCATTCACAAAGAAAATTGGTGTCCTTAAAGGTTGGATTTTTCCTAATTTTTAAAATTAAGGCATTAAGTTCAATTTCCAAAATATGATTTTTTATTCCTCTTTTTAGTCAACTTTAGCATGGGTGTATTCACTTATGCATTGCACTGTATATACCTGGATATAAATATTCCACCCTCATTCAAGGACGGGAACTAACTTTTAGAAAATATTAATGTGAAAATCTGAAGTACTAAATTGTAAATGTGATTTACACTGTTGTAAATGTAAGGCACATTAAGGCACCAAGTGCACATTTATAATATCTCACACTGTAATGATCAATGGATGAATTTTATTATATTAAATATAAGAGTTGCAATAATTTTACCATCCTATATGTATGCATATTTTGTATATCAAGTTCAATTTCAATTTCAAGTTCACCTTATTTGTATAGCACATTTACAACTGCCACTAGGCTGACCAAAGTGCTTTACAGAACAACCAGATTAAAATATAGTAAGACCTGCATAACAACACATAAAACACAAGTAAGAGCAGAATGTAAAAACAGGAGTGGCAAAACAGTATATATTTATTTATGTATATATATATTAACCATGTTTTTGCCTTCATTCATTGACTTGACCTGCAATGACAAATTCATTTTGAAAATGAATTGTTATATTCCATGCAGACTCGCCATTAATATAAACAGAACCGC
>NC_139966.1:50931718-51163432 GCF_963993115.1 Abramis brama | reverse complement strand
ACTATTCCTTCTACTTCTCTTTTTTTAAACATCGCTAAACATTTTCCTCACCATTAATCAGGTGCTTTAACACTAACTATTGGCAATTAGTATAGCAGTGAGAAATCCACATTGACTTAACGGCCGAGATGTACGACACTCCAGGGAGGACCCACAATGCAACAGGGGTCATCGTGTGAGACTGGCACGGTGTTCGTAATTGACCACCGTGGCGGCCGAGAAATGTTCTCTAATAACCGGTGAATATACATAGAACGACCCCGCCACTGGAGACAGATAGACCTAATGAAACGTGGATAAAGATAGAAACACAATCTCACAGGAGGGAGGACAGAGGACAATGTCTCTGACTAAGGGAGAAGGTGAACCTTCCTGTTGAAAGAGCGAGAGAGAAAATCACAATCTTTCTGTGAGGGAGAGCTGTGTGTCCCCGGGGGTCTCTGGTATTGGTTAAGCAGTAAGAGAGTGAAATATGGGCTGTTTGGGGTGTTAAATTCAGGAGTTTTCTTCTTCGGCTCAGCCCATAGCCCAGGGATGAAGGACACCTCGTGACGAGTCTTAGTTAATTAGCCAAGTGAGTGGATGTGTGTTAGAGCTTCCATTAGATACTATCACTAGAAGAACTGATGTGTGAGATTAGAAGAGAGAAAGAGAGAGAGAGAGAGAGAGAGAGAGAGAGAGAGAGAGAGAGAGACATACGGGACTAGTATCATAGCCTCTTCAAAAGCTGTAATCTCACTTGTTACCACTGAATATTAAATTCCTGCTGAGGTGGTTGGAATTGGTGCAATTTCATTAGCATTAAATGAGATCATGGATATATATATATATATATATATATATATATATATATATATATATATATATATACTGTATATATATAACTTTAACTTTATTAACTTTGCAGATGATCTTTGCAGATGTTATATATAACTTTAACTTTATTAACTTTGCAGATGATCTTTGCAGATGTTAAAGGTGCTCTAAGCGAAGTTGGGTGACGTCACTTCTTGTTGACGTTCAAAGTATTGTCAAACAAAACGGAGGCTAGCTCGACCCTCCCTCCTCCTCATCCCGTCCCCTCCCTACATATATATATATATATATATATATATATATATATATATACAGTGCAATGCATAAGTGAATACACCCATGCTAAAGTTGACTAAAAAGAGGAATAAAAAATCATATTTTGGAAATTGAACTTAATGCCTTAATTTAAAAAATTAGGAAAAATCCAACCTTTAAGGACACCAATTTTCTTTGTGAATGAATAATGTATCGTAAATAAATAAATGTTCTTCCTTAAAATACATGGTGCATAAGTGAGTACACCCCTATGTTAAATTCCCATAGAGGCAGGCAGGTTTTTATTTTTAAGTATTTAAAAAAAAAAAAAATTAGGATACTATGCATCCTGATAAAGTTCCCTTGGCCTTTGGAATTAAAATAGCCCCACATCATCACATAGCCTTCACCATACCTAGAGATTGGCATGGTTTTATTTCAGTTAGCCTAATAGCTAGTTTGATTTGCATTGAGAGATGATCTTATGGAAAGTACCCCATGCCAATCTCTAGGTATGGTGAAGGCTATGTGATGATGTGGGGCTATTTTAATTCCAAAGGCCAAGGGAACTTTATCAGGATGCATAGTATCCTAAAAATTAATTTAAAAAAAATACTTAAAAATAAAAACCTGCCTGCCTCTATGGGAATTTAACATAGGGGTGTACTCACTTATGCACCATGTATTTTAAGGAAGAACATTTATTTATTTACGATACATTATTCATTCACAAAGAAAATTGGTGTCCTTAAAGGTTGGATTTTTCCTAATTTTTTTAATTAAGGCATTAAGTTAAATTTCCAAAAGATGATTTTTTATTCCTCTTTTTAGTCAACTTTAGCATGGGTGTATTCACTTATGCATTGCACTGTATATATATATATAACTTAAAGGTGCTCTAAGCGATGTCCGACACACGACCAAAGAGACGACGTTCCGATGAACAAATAACAAAGAAGAGGGAAAAGGAGAAGGAACACGCGAAGTCTTGAATTTATATCGGAAAAGCGTTCAAAAGGTGGCGAGAACTCTGCCGGCAGAAGGGCTTCCAATCTGACATTCAGGTGGCTCTGTTTTTGCTGGACAGGTGGGTAAATCCAGTTTGTTTTTTCTAAATGGTTCATGACTATTTCAGGAAGCACGGAAGTGAGGGGGAGGGGATGGGATGAGGGGGAGGGAGGGTCGAGCTAGCCTCCGTTTTGTTTGACAATACTTTGAACGTCAACAAGAAGTGACGTCACCCAGCTTCGCTTAGAGCACCTTTAACATCTGCAAAGATCATCTGCAAACATCTGCAAACATCTGCAAAGATTGAAAACTGGTGCAGTAAATATGTCCATAATGTTGAAGGTGTGAATGAATTCATCAGTATGTTCAGTATGTGAAATTAAAACAATGATTGTTTGTGAAGCCATCCCACTCCAGCTGTCTTGAGCACGAGACCATGTACATTAAAAGATTAGTCGTGTAGTTTGGCCTTATTTCCATGTCGGCATCATCTTCAGTGCTTCATGTGTTTGTTTGATTTTCATTCATTGTGATGACAGACGTCTTTCTAGCGATTTAAGACGTGCCAATAATCGCTGGTCAAATAGTAGCTAGAGTGTGTTTGCAGTGGAGGTGTATGACAACTTTTGTTTTGTCACTGTCATTCTTTGTGTTTGTTCCTGTGTGTGTGTGTGCACGCATGCGTCTGTTTGTGTGGTGAAGACTGAGGAGTGAGACCCCGTCGCTCTTTCACCTTATTTTCAAAGCTCGAGTGTGTCTAATCAAAGTCTCTTGAGCACAACAGGCATCTCTCTCTCGGCTGATGCATAAGAATTGTGTAATACTTTTTTCTCATGAACAATTATTAGTTGATTGCATCACTAATGAGCTTTGTTTATTTTATTTTTTTGTTAATAAAAACCCTGGGCTACTTTACTAATTGATCTACCTTACAATCGTCTCTGTACATTACTGAGTTGCGGAAAGTATTTTAACATTGAAAATTACACACTTCAGCTTTAAGAAAGTCTTAAATACAGCTGCTTTTATATATTTAGTTTAGGTGAAATTCGCACACACAGCATGTGCACACACACACGCACACACACACACACACACACACACACACACACACGGGAGCGAACGCTCGTGGATTGCGAATGTGAATGCTGGAGTGGGAGATGCCCGCTGTTCTGATGGGAGAGTGTGTTTCAAAGAAACATCTTTTCTCTCTGATTGTCTGAATACTGATGCACAGAACTTGCTCAAAGGCTTTCGCTACAGTGTGATGTGTTTCTTTAATGAACCAGTGAGGCATCACATGCACTTCGCTTTATGTCAACCAGTCACATTCAGACTCAACTTCAGCCTGTTGAATATTTCAACTGTTGCACTAGTACAGGAGTGTCAACAGTAACTATAAGTCAACAGTAAATAGTGCTATTAGTTTGACTTAACTTTCTTGCAGGAAGTTTGTGTCCAAGATATTTCAGCAGTGTTACATGAGGTTTGCGGACCAATAATAATAGTTGAGTCAGCACTCCAGTTCTGTATCAGAGTTAAAAATGACGCAATCATCAGAAAGTGCTGTTGGACTGCAGAGATCTGCCCTGTCCACAAACATGATTCAATATAACTCCATTTCCGATACAGATGACTCTTATTACCTGGTTCTTTTAATTAATAGTTCCAAAAAAAGTCATTTTGCCCTGAACATTGCCCTGAATGTATAAAAAAATGACAGCTTTAGTTGAAAGTTTTTACAGTACATGTGAAAGCAAAATTAATATTATAACTGAAAAATACACCAATTGAATCAATAGCTTTCAAATAAAAAAAAAGAACATATACTCAAATGAATCAGTTTCGATTAGAATTTAATTTAATCAGGGAATTAAAAAATGAACATTATAACTGAAATATACACAAATCAATCAAGAATCAAGTCAGAATTTAATTGAACAAACTTGTGAATCAAAACGAACATTATTCCTGAAATATTCTGAAATGAATCAGAATCTAATCAGCCTAAAAATCAGCCTGAAATACAGCCTACCCAAATGAATAAGAACTGAAACACGATGTAACTGAATCAAGAACTTGTGAATCAAAACAAACATTATAACTGAAAGATACCAAATGAATCAGAATTTAAGCAGAATTTAATTGAATCAAAAGTCATAATAGTCAAAGCAGGAAATCTGTGACTCAAGTTGTGTTTTCAAGTTGTGACTATTTTTATTTGTGACTTTATCTTTTAGCAGAAGCTGGTAGATGCTGTGACTACAATTCTGCATCTTGTTTCTCATTTGATGGCCATTTAAAAGTAGCTGTATTGATTTCTGACATTTTCTCTGAAAAGCTCTAAAGCGTGAAATGGACTCATGAAGCTGGAGTCTTTGTATTTAAAAATGAACGACCACTTTAATGAGGTTAAAGAAACCAGTGTTGGAGATTCAAAAGCTGCAAGGGTTGATCTAGGAATGGAGACAGAGAACAGGAATGAAAGGGAGAGATCATCAGTAACTTCTGTCGACACCAGTGTCTAGGGACGCACCAGTAGAGAATTTAAATCAATAAGGGCAGTTTCTTCATGCACACACAGAAGCTTCTAAGATATTGAGTGGTAATTCGTACCAAATCTCTCAATGGGATAGGGGTTGCGATTCTTGAAAATCGAACCCTTCACAAGTCTTTTCGTTTCTCGCTGACTAATATCTGAAAATACCTCTTCCAAATGTTTTGGCCTCCCACCCACAGCTCCGTTGCTTCAGCAGCTGTCAAAAGTTGATGTTGTAGTGCATTATGGGAATGAGGTAAACAGCAGAGCTGATGTTTACAACGTTAGCTGCCACGCTAGTTTGGTGACAGCTGCTGTCCCCGCACTCGTTACCGAGCGCTTAAGATGCACACTCAGTAATTCACCCTATTTTCACTATTTCCTGAAGGAAAAATATCTAAATATCTAAAATGACGAACATCCAAACCATCCGCATTTGTTGTGGCAACACCATGCCATTATGACTGTTCGAGGAAAGACTGACAAAATTTGAGGGGCACCGGATGTGTGTTTCAGTGTGTGTGTGTGTGTGTGTGTGGGTGAACGAGGAGGCGGAGGTTTTGTTACTATCACCATTTCTTCACAGTGGACAAGTGATTAAAGTTAATGCCCCATTCAAACTGCATTCATAAACTATAAGGTGCATTAAACATCTGCCAGTTATGTGTTTAGGCTGTGATATTGACATTATACTTTAAATTATCCACCGATTATACAGTCTTCAGATGACAGAAAATTGAAATCTCATTTCAGCACATCATTCAGCTTTTAAAGGTTATTCCTAGTTTCCATGATAGTGCCTTTGTTCTGGATATGGTGAGACGTGACACTGTGAGTGGGTTTGTGAGGGTGTAAATGAAGTGTACATGGCAAAAAACTCTCATACATTTTTTTAAATATTTGTAAAAAAATTGTGTTAAGGATCGGTCACACTAGACTTTAAGCATGAGAAATTTCTTCGGACAAGCCATCATATTACATCATGTTCAAACAGACATTCAATATATAACAAATAATAATAAATCCAAACTGTAAAAACGTACAATCTACTCCACTTTCCTGCAGCGCTATGCTACTCTCTTCTGTTGGTCGCACATCTTAACGTTAAATGAATTCGCAGGTCAGAGTTCACCAAACATGAGCTTTGCAACCCAGCGAAACTTCTTTGAATGAGCTTGCGTTTCCGGTCCGTTATGAATGGAGGTCAATAGAACAAAAAGTATAACCGCATAACTGTGTCTGATAATTTACTCAACAGTGTATACAATGATTTACTTGTCTTTAATCTTCATTAAGTCTTGCCATTTGTGTCTCATACTGTTTTTTAAAGCTTCTTATGCCTTCAGGGTTACATTTTTAGATATTCTGTTTTAAAGAACCATGTTTTTTGAAGGTCAGATGAAACCAGCATAATTATTCAGCGTTTCCTTTCCATTTAGTCAAGTAATAGTTCAGGAAACTCAATGACTAATTGATTTTGAATATATCTATAGGCTCATCCCTAGTAGATGGCCTTGAAGTGCTGGAAGAGAGATTGAATGATCTGTGCTGAATTCATTTGAAAAGCATCAGCCTGCTCTGAGAGGTCTGACAGAAATAAAGGGTCCACTTTTTTGTTGTTGTCATTTTCACAGGCAGAAATGAAGTGGAAAATAATGGTGCGACATTGGATAATCCTTCAAATTCAATCTAGTTCCCCTCTTAAAGCACTGTACAATCCTGGCGCCGTATTAGTCCTGTCAAGGGCCATCACCTTTACTATACCATACATCCCTGTAGAGGAGAATTGTTTTGCAATCCCTCTCTCTTGTTCATTCTCTCTCACCCCTCTGGCTACTAGTGAATAACACCAAGGGAATTGGATGAAATGAATGTCTTTTTTCTTTTCTTATTTGTTTCATCTGGCACATTTGTACTTTTCGAATGATGGACGCTTCCTGTCTCTTTCAGTCCTCCTCCTTTGTCATTTGCCCACCCTCCTTTTTCCAGTCGTCAGCTTTTTTGACAGCTTTCTGAAGATTTTTTTTTGTTGCTTTGCACAGTGCGTTGATGGCGAGGCAAAGTTCAGGCGTGCAGAAAGGCAATATTAGCTGGAAATTGGAAAGAATTCATCCGTGCTGCTTCGGAATGAATTGAAACCTAGTCCCCTCTGCCGTATTGATTTCTTCTCCTTTTTGGCACAGCCTTTTTTGTTGTTTCCTCTCACCCTTTTTTTCCTCAGACCATCCTAACCCTCTTCCCACTTGCCTCAAAAACATTTGTTTGTCCCACGGACACCATAAGGGCACTCGCACTAGTTCACCTAGATTGAAAGCTGGACCACTCAGTCAGGATAATACAAAAAACATGTTTTGGCTGAACACTTTCTTTAGTTAAAGCAATATTTTGGGTTAAACTCAACCGACAGCAAACCTCTAGGTTACAGTAAAGCATTTATAATGGGAGTGAATGGGGCCAATTGGTAAATGTTAAAATACTCAGTGTTTCAGTTTAGCTACAAGATTTAAACAATGTGTTAACATGATTTTTGTGTGATTTTGTGACATTTCTGCTTTTAAATCATCCAAAAATTGGCCCCATTCACTTCCATGGTAAGTGTCTCATTGTAACCTTGATATATATGACACACACGTGCAGGCTGATAGGTCCTTAACTCTGCTTGCAATCACATCATTCTCTATAGGGCACAGCTGATTGGTTCCTGCTGTATCAGTAGCCAATGAGCTCGCTGCTCAGCATTTGCTGTAGCAGTTGCAGCGTGCTTTCAGAAACCCTCCACCTTCCCCAGCTCCACCTGTATAGATCAGCTACGGGTAATTCACGTATGCTATATTGTACAGCAGCAGACAGCAGCGTAGCGGATCTCTTCCGCCAAGATCAAACATATCAACATTGTCATATCCATTACCATGCCAAACACTCAGAGAGCTGTCATGAGAGAGCCCACAGTATTCCTTTAATGCCAAAAGACACAAAACTACCAGCACACAGTTAACATTAAAGCAGTAATTTGCATGATTTATTTGCGCCACAGTGCATGCTGGGAACCAGAGTCCTGCTGTGTAAAATGAGCAAATAATATATGCTCAGTTGGAGGTTTCTGGCTTCACCGCTGGTTTATCCCAGATGATGAAGTACAAAGAATCTGACCTTTGCTCTCTGACTGGCGGTTCAAGTGCAGCCAAAGCGTGATATATTGGGCTTATTTTTAGCTGTGCCTTGACAGTGGAGGTGACCAGATGAAGGACACGGCTCATCATTACGGTGGCACTGCTGTTGTTGATTTCTCCTATTAGACTCCACCGTCTGCCTGATCTGCCGTGATGGAGAGGAGCGGAGCTGCGTTTACCACTCATTCGCTTTCTCATTTCAGAGATGGACAAATTCCCCACAGTACGGCAGATTGCCGCTTCTTTTTGGAGGGCGAAAGATCATCTTTCTTTCTCTTGCTTTCTCTCCTGTGAGCTCTTTCCTTCTCGCCCTCTCGTTCTGTCTCTCTCTAACCCTGTATTTTGAATGAAAGTGAAAAGCTATTAGCTTAATAGTTTAATCAGGTAGTTTAGGTACGCCGGCTCCTTCATGGTTCACCTGTGGCCTTGATTAAGCATTGTTTACCTGCGCCGAGGCTAGCGTCGGCAGATTGGAGGCTGTCTCTGATGTCTAAATATAGCGTGGCGGTTCACGCGATGTCAGGCTGAGAGATGCTTCGTTCTCGTCAAATGTGCCATTTTGAAATGTAATGGCAGGTGACTGGCATATCTGAGTTTTTAAATAGTCATTTGCAGATGGTTGGAACATGAAGAGCATTCATTCATTTTGTAGACACGTCTAGTCGGAGTGTAGCTGTACCCATCACGGTACGGACGTCACGGTTCGGTGCATAGTCAGACGACGGATACAGTCAGTCACAGGCGATCCATACTCCAATCCAGAAGGGGGCGCACGTTCAAAATTAATGAAAAGAAATAGCATTGGGTATTTGTTGCTTTTTCCTGTTGTACCAAACTCGTATCAAACCGTGACCCCAAAACCGAGGTATGTACCGAACCGTGACTTCTGTACCATTACACCCCTAATGTTTAGCCTTAGCAAGAAAAAAGAGTCAGCCTTTTTTATCTCATTGTTTGCGCTGTCCCGTGCACTCTCTCTCTCATGATCTATTGTTTGCATTATTCATTGTATTTATACAGTTGAGGAGCATAAACAATCACAGACAACATTATGACTTATGTGTACTGTTACACCCCTAATGTCTAGCCTATTGCAAGAAAAAAGAGCCAGCATTTTTCCACCCTCCAAAAATATAATTTTGACCCCTGAATGCTAATGTGGATGGAAATGATGATGCCTTGGGAATTTTAATATACACTGTTGACAAATTAATCTAGTGAGAATTTAAACAGTGGGAATGTATTTTTTTCTAAAAGTTCTCAGGGTCAGAAGTGCCCATACTTATGATGAAATATGTTACTTGGATCTGAATATGTGGCTACTTTTAAATGACCACAATTACCATTAAATTGTGTAGTTACTGCATTAATCAGCAGGGCCTAACAGGGCTATGCTAACGTTCAAAACCTTGACTGCTTGATCTAAACTAAGATTAGCTCCGAATTGTTTCTGTGAACTCTGTTTGCTTACATGGTCGTCATTTGCAGTTGACAAATGAGGTATTTAGCGTGACCGTTCTTAACGCAGTCCTGCTCATAAGGAGCTGATGTATGGGATAATAATATCAACAGGCGGAGGAATAAAATACGCCTCTTTTCTCATGCTCTCTCGCTCACAGAATCATAAGATATGTGTATCGAGCCAGGCTGTTATTACAAGCTCAATAATTAAGCAATATTTTCCAATCAGCCAAAGCTGACAGTGTCTGGCTAACGATTTAGCCGCTGAACTACCCTGACTGAGGTGTGATGCATCATGGGATATGCCATAGTCAGGATTAGAGTGAGTTAAAAGATTTGTGAAATTATAATTGGCATATGGTGGGGTGGAGGGGGGGACAGGAAATACGTGAAGGACAAAAAAACATTTGAGGACGGGTGCAACATGGTTTAACCTCGACATCCAATATTGATTCTTATCTTTATTCTCACCCACACTTACATTTGCAAACATTTTGCATCTTTTTAGCAACCGCGAAAATGCCTTGAATACACAGCAAGGTCAGATGTCTCGGCTCATTCTTCCTTTAATCCAGCGTCTGACCTGACCTTTTCCTGTCATGTACCAGAAAATCGATCCCTCCAGCATATTTCCACAAAAACTCCATCTTATTCGCATTGTTATTGCCTGTGCGGGGCTTTATGTATGTGTGGATACCGGCTACAACAAGCACTGTGGTCCGTGTCAGCATGAGATCTCGGTAAAGCTCTCATTTCTGTTGTTTTACTGAGAAAGAGATGAGAAGGGATCTATGGCTCGTTCACGACCCCAGACAGTGAGCCCGCCCTGGGCTTCAGCACTTGAGATGGACCCTTAAGCTCGGAGCTGTTTGCTGGAGGGTTTGGAGATAAAATGACAGATTACGAGAAGCTCTCACATATGCTGTCTAGAGGATGGTGCTTGAGCAAAAGCCAAGAGTCATTCTGACCAAACCGGCAACGACATCAATTTATCATCCAGTAATATGTTTTATTTTATTCTCAATTTGTCACGTGAGTTAAATTTTGCATTGCTTAGTTTATTTCAGAATGTTTCAAGTGTATTTTCTTTATGTTTTAAGTTAAAATTTTATGTGGTATCTGAGCAAGTTTTGTCCGCCCCAGTGCACATGTTGAGTTAGTCTCACAGAAATATATTCACTACAGTCTGAGGACTGTTATTCATAATTCTTCATGTGTTTTCACTGTCAATGAATAGTCTCTGTTATGTCCTGGTGCATTGTGGGAAATGCACATGCTGCTTGGTCGTTGTTTCATCAGCATTTCAATTCCGCATGCCAGCCCCCCTGAAAATGGTTATTTGATTCAAGACAATGCGAGAATCCTTTTGAGTTTGTCAAGGTGAATGTGGCAGAGATCTCATTGTTTGCGCTGTGCCGTGCATTTGGCTCTTTCACTCATGATCTATTGTTTGTATTATTCATTATATTCATACAGTTGAGGAGCCTAAACAATCACAGACTACATCGTAAGCCCCAAAGCAGTCTGAGTCTTCCCAAAAGGATTTCACATGTCAAGGACATGGGGTCATTATATCAAGATTGTAAGTTATAAAACAAATGTAATTTATAACAATAAAACATGCATAGAAGAAAGTGGAAATATATATATAAATACAGTGCTATGCATAAGTTTAGACACCCATGCTAAAGTTGACTAAAAAGAGGAATAAAAAATCATCTTTTGGAAATTGAACTTAATGCTTTAATTAAAAAAATGAGGAAAAATCCAACCTTTAAGGACACCAATTTTTTTTGTGAATGAATAATGTATCGTAAATAAATAAATGTTCTTCCTTAAAATACAGGGTGCATAAGTCTGGACACCCCTATGTTAAATTCCCATAAAGGCAGGCAGATTTTTATTTTTAAAGGCCAGTTACTTCATGGATCCAGGATACTATGCATCTTGATGGTTTTATTTCAGTTAGCTTAATAGCTGGTTTGATTTGCATTGAGAGATGATCTTATGGAAAGTACTCCATGCCAATCTCTAGGTATGGTGAAGGCTATGTGATGATGTGGGGCTATTTTAATTCCAAAGGCCAAGGGAACTTTATCAGGATGCATAGTATCCTGGATCCATGAAGTAACTGGCCTTTAAAAATAAAAATCTGCCTGCCTCTATGGGAATTTAACATAGGGGTGTCCAGACTTATGCACCCTGTATTTTAAGGAAGAACATTTATTTATTTACGATACATTGTTCATTCACAAAGAAAATTGGTGTCCTTAAAGGTTGGATTTTTCCTAATTTTTGTAATTAAGGCATTAAGTTCAATTTCCAAAAGATGATTTTTTATTCCTCTTTTTAGTCAACTTTAGCATGGGTGTCTAAACTTATGCATAGCACTGTATTTATGTGTGTCCCGGCGCAAACAATCCCTGGTGCTATTTTACTGTTCCATAAAACAATTGCGCCACTGGCCAGAAAAAACCTAGTCTAAAGTCAGTGGCACGTTGCGCGTTGTTCATTATGCTATTTTAAGGGCGCATGCTTGACCATAATGTATAGCGTGCACAACGCGCATACACTTTGATTCTCTAATCTACACAGAAGCAGCAGTTTTCATTTTTGCAAATCATATTATTACAAACGATAGATAGATAGATAGATAGATAGATAGATAGATAGATAGATGATAGATAGATAGATAGATAGATAGATAGATAGATAGATAGATAGATAGATAGATAGATAATTTATTATAAAAGCATACATCTAGCTTACACATTTACCCACATTATTATATGCCTGTTTAATTTGGGTGTGTTTCTCCATCCCCAGTGTAACTTCTCTGTGTTTTACGGCCGTGACGAGAGCGTTGCTCTCCTCGGCTGTGAACCGCTCCTGGCGCGCGCCTGGCAAATCCGCCGTTATAATAGCAATACGCCAAGGAAAAAGCGCGTCTGCTCTTAAAGGGAATGTGAGATGACGCTCTGATTGGTTTATTTCACGTTACGCCCAAACCACACCTATGAATAATGAAGCTACTTCAGACCAACCCCTTTTAGATTTGCGCCTGGCGCAAGAGCCATTTATCCCGCCGGGAAAATAGCAACAGCGCCGAGACCCGCCCACAAAGTTACTTGCGCTTTGCGCTTTGACACTTGCGTTTCAGATCGTTAAAATAGGGCCCTATAAGTGAATGAGGGTATAATAGATTCATTGATATGTGAATATATCCAGAACTGACAGAGCCTATCTGCCTGTCTATTGATGTGATGGAGAATCCTAGTGTGAAGCTGTTAATTTGAACCATTGACCTGAAGAGCAGGTCCACTGTTAGTGATGAGGGTTAAAAGGCCGGGAGATGACATGGAATAAAAGCACTTATGGCAGCCCTGCCTGTGACGTGACGATCAATACGTTGAAAAAGAGGTGTTTAGTTTGACTTTAGTTCAGAGCCAGGAAAAAATGGAATCAATCTTTGGACAACAAACCTGCAATTTAAAGAACATTTGCAATTAAAGGAACAGTCCATCCAAAAATGACATCCATACATCTCTCACATATGTCTCCTGCACTATATTGCAAGTCTTCTGAAGCCGTATGGTATAATTTTGCGAGGGACAGGCTAAAATGTTATTCTTGTATAACCAATCAAAGTCCTTTGTTCATTTATGAATGGTTGTTTTGAATATGACCGTTTCAATGAATTGTCACAGAAGAGTTTAAGTGGACTGTATTGGTGGAGTAATGTAAGGAATAGTGAATGAGGGTATAGGGGGTGATTTCGAACACAGCCCCAGTTTACTTAACCAATTTTGTTTGTTCCTGAATTAGACTCATCCAGTTCTTAACTGACTCAGTGACTCAGTTTGGCTATTACATTTATCCACAATTTTGCCTTCTGTCCGTTTTCCCAAAGCATCTGGAGCCACCAATACCAGCGTTCCCAGAGATTCAACTAATCACACTTCAGTTTGTGCACAGTGAGTCTTTTTGTTAATAGGTGTGGGTGTATGCGCAGTCCACTGAAGGTCTTGTTTTTGTTCAGCTTGTCAAAATATAACAGTAAAACGAGAAAAAAATATTTTGCAAGAAATGAACAAAGCAATAGCTCAATTTTTTTTCCAGCTCTGTCTCCCCAATCTCTAATAAAGTATCAGTATTTACCACAGAACTGTTGACAGAGGTAGGAAAAGCTATATTTCTATATAGCTATATTGCTAAAGCAATTTCGTCTGGCTAGTGAAAGGTGGGCTTGTCACGGTTCAAAATATGACTGCAGAGACCATAGCCCCACATCTATGTATGAAGGCCGATGGTAACAAGAGATGGTGGGGAATGGCACGTTCCACCCTACAGACAAATATGCGAGTTGTAGGTGTAAAGGTTGTTGTAAAAGGCTGTCAGACGTAGGAGTATCGTTAATAATTAGAGGCAGGAAGTTTGAAGGTGAGGGACACAATATCTGAGGTTTGAACTTGAATATGTGGCATGTAAAATTAGCAGTGAGCTATGAAAGAGGTTGAAGGGCATTTTCAGAGACAACTTTTGTGGAGAATATAAAGAGACTGCGATTCTTTTAATCTCTGGTCGAACTTCAACAGAGGCTTTCATGAACGACAGCTTTGATTATGCGCTATATAACATGAATTTTCGTTTTATTGTAGGCTTTATTGACCTTACATATATGCAGCTGCTGTGAGTTTTGTAATGTTACACATAATCAAATTTTGTCTCATTGCTGGACCCTTGAGAGCTGAATAGCTTCTGGTCTTTGGCATGTGTTGGAATGTTATTAAACAAGCCACAAACCTTGTTCTGTTCTTTCTTGTTCCCCTTTTCTCAACGGATCATATACTTTGACAATCGGCGGACATGTTTTGCTGCAACATTCTGCACTAAGGTGTATGATTTTGCCACAGATGTCAATGGCAAGTGAATCGATAACATGCATTATTATTAAAAAATAATAATAATTAAAACAAATCTCTTATGCTCACCAAGACTGCATTTATTTGATCAAATATGCTGTGATATTGTGAAATATTATTAATTATCTTTTTATTTAATATATTTTAAAATGTTGCCTAATTTATTCCTGTGATGGCAAAGCTAAATTTCCAGCAATAGTCATTCTTGCACACAACTGACCTTTTATTTTGGACATGGAAAGTCACATTTGATAAACAGCATATTAATGACCATATGTACTGTACCTACTGTATGTAGCCACGGCCTAGTGGTTAGCATGGATGCAGTGACACATCGAGTAGTGTGTGCTCCACCTTACATCATTTCCACATCCTGTTTCTCCTGTTACTGTAACTGAAAGTGTCCAAAAATACCCCCCAAAATCTTTTTCTTTTCTTTCTGGATCAACAGACAGATAGACAGATTGGTGTTAAGAGTTAAGCTGTGTCCCATTATATCAGGATGTAGCCTCCCTTGCAGAAGTTGTAGTAATGAGCGTGTATCTATAGTAACGGACACAGACGTACAGGCCTTCGGGAATGGACTTGGTTGCATTTGTGCCGAAATCATGTTCCTCATTATGGCACTGATTGAACGAGTGCTGATTGTGGAAATGAAAAATCAATACGACTAGAGGATTGAATAAGGGAGGAACAGAAGAAGACGAGCGACAGAGATCCTACGCAAATCAGATGTTTCTGATTCAGTTGTGATTCTAATTAACGTGAGTGTTTGAAATGTGTATGAAAGTGCTCTGAATCGCAACGCTGGGCTGTTGCAGGATTAATGAGGTGACCTTTGAAGAGCCGGGCTGTGATTTCCAGTGTATTTACGATCATTAGGGCTTCACTCCACGCCCGCGCTCCCAGAATAGATGCATCAGGGCTGAAAAAGACTGGAAAGAAAGGAATGGGCAGGGGCAGCCATATCAAGACGCGAATCCCGCAATAATAATTTCTCATTGCGCAAAAGTAGCAGCTATGAGCACCTCAGCCGTCCATCCCATGATGCACTGCAACCTTCCACTAACAATAACGACCCAGTTGCTTGGCATCTGGCCTGGCTCTTTCACCCATCTCTGCCCACATTAGCGTTAAAGCCTGACCAATACACAGCACTCTGATCTGGTCTCAGACAGTGAAGCCTCAAGCTCTCGGCAGTGTGTAAAGAGAGGCCTCTATGTCTGGCATGAGTCATGTTTTCTTCTGACCTGGACATGGACCTTTGAGCAGTTATTAAAAATATGCAAATATTATTCTCGCTTTTATTTTCTTCCTCGTTCTCTGTATTGCTGTCTTGAAGTCATGTCAGATTTTTATTTATAAGATGAACGGTATCATAATGTGGTTCTTACCAGTAGCCTTTTGTGACTATGTCAATTAAAGATTCATGGCAGAAGCTAATTGATATTGGTCCTCCTAATTAAGTTTTAATTGTCTATATTGACTATACTCTAGTTTTATTTGGAAAATACCACTCATTTAGCTGCTTTCACAACAAAACCATTTCACATCATTCTCTGAGGCTTCACGAGAAAGGCAAAATACATAAATCATCAGCTGCACAGCTAATGCACTTTCTTTGCTCTTCAGGTTGTCATATTAAAACTAAGACAACTCCTATTTTGTCAGAAAGTGAAACAAATAGAAAGAAACTCAGAAAAGGGCGCTTCAGACCATGAGAACTTAAAGCATGTTTCCTGTCATGTATTATTCATAAAAATGGACTTTTGAGATTGTTGTCTTTCTTCAGGATATATTTGGGAACAGATGTTACACCTTAGATTAATGGATTAAAACTTGACAACATGAAACGTCAAGGATTTTATTAAATGCTATTCTAGCTTCCATGTTTTCAATTTAAGCTTCTACCCAGATAAATAAATAGATAGAGAACAATTAAACCATTTATTAATATGAAACATTTATGCAGCGTTCTCTCCTTACTCCTGAACTGAGCTGGTTTTACTCATGAAAAAATAATTCCGAAACCCTGTCACATTAGTCGTGTAGAGCCAAATGGACTTGGCAGCTCTCCACTATTGAGCACCAGGCTGTATTTGGTGCAATACAGGGCCTTTTGCATAATTGGGACATATTTTAAATGCGTATTTGTTAACACCCTCATCTCTGGCGTTTAGCGATTGTGAATCATTCACTAGATGAATACAGGCAGTAATTTCTGAAAGTCATTTATTTACCATCGTTGGCTCCTGGCTCTCCTCCCGGTGCTCTATTGGCCGCTGCCAGTTTCTTAATTTGTATTTCTGCGCACCAGTGCGTTTTTGGCTGGTTTGGGTTTGTTATAAATAAAAATAAAGAAAGAAAAGGAAAATTGGCAGAAAGTGAGGATCCATCTAATTATAGATTCCTTTTATCCCCCTTTCTTTTTTTGTGATTCACAGATTGTTTCTCTCCACACACCACCACCACCTCCTCTTGCTTGCTCTGTTTAACATGCTTACCTGAAAAAACACCCGCTTTGATATCAGATCTGTCACTTCAGTGCTTTAAGAGTATCCTAGTGTGAGAGACTCCACTCTGTTTGTTTCTATTTTTAACACAGCTTGATAAAACTGTTAATTTGTAGCACATGCAACTACCTCTAGGGCCTCACACCTCATCTACACATCAAATACACACACACACATACATATACATATATACATACAAATATTCACGTCACAAATATGTATATACAGTCATACTGTATGTTAAATACAGAATAAACAGGATCACTATAATTATACAAACTTGAATGTAGATTGATTCTATCAGTAATATTATAATATTAGGCCGTTTCACACAGAACACGTTTTTGCTGTTAAAAACATGAGACAGAGGTCAGTGGGATGGGAAAAAAGTGCGAGCGCTACTTTTTAGAATGCAGTATAATGCGCAATATGCTGACAAAACGTGAGACGCAAGAGCAACGGTTAAAGACGCCCATCTAGCGCGCGTTTACATTGAAAAACAATGGAAAGTAGCGCAGTTGAAATCGTAAGGGTGGATTTTCAGTCTGCAAGACTGCCGAATGACTAAAGAAACGTTATTTTCTAGAAAACTGTACATTTCTTGTCTATTACCACCCACTGCTTCTTATACCAATGACAGAAATAAGCACAGTTACAATGGCTTAATATGTGGGAGAGCGTTGCTATAGAGAGTGACAATATTGTATTGCAATATGTAGCACTTCAAAGTCAATACCAAATCAAAACTAGTTAGCACATTATTTGTAATTGAAAAGGTTTAATGACAAAATACGGTTATGGCTACACTTAAAATAGTTATATATAAAATATATGTATGAGATGATGATAACTTATACCATTAATCTTACCCAGCATATATGCAAAATGAGAGAGAGAGAGAGAGAGAGAGAGAGACAGAGAGACAAAGGGAGAGAGCCCCAAGAAAGGGACCCAGAGAATAAAAGAGGCAGAGCAACAGTTACAATCTTGTTTTATCCTTTCCCTGACCATGTGACTTTAACCCAAATGTGAGACGTTCAAACTGACCAATCAGATAATTACAACTTCCCCCATTGTACTAAAGGTGTGACAATTCATAGACCCCCCAAAGTACACACATCTTGGCCTACAGGCCTTCATCGCTATCAGCCCCTCTGTGCCTTTAGGAACTCCAAATGGTCCTTGTGGTGGAAAGAGGGGGTGGAAAACAGTAAAGCAAATGTCTTTGTTCATTTCAAATATCTTGGATTATTTTCAATCCTACAAATGGAAAAACATGTTCTGTGAGAACGGCCTCTTACTGTATGTCTCTGGCTCGCAGTCCTGAAGTTTTCTTGTATGAGTCGCAGCAACATGCACCATCCTAACGGGAAGCTCTTGCATTTAATAATGCATTTCATTTCTATTTGCAGTGAGTGACCCGTGAAGAACCGTGCAAAAGGTTGTTAATGTTTCAGTGGATATCACAGTTTCATATTTCAAGTTCTGAACTGAATTTGCATTCCATATTATGACAGAAACAGTTTAATTACAGACAGCCTTTCAGTTTCCCTTTTATTAATTCCTTCAATTACCTTACAGCTGCTTTCTCTTTGATCACATTAGAGCCGACAACAAAATTATCAGCTCTTTTCTAGCCCTTACAAACTAGGTCGTACGGTTAAAGAGTGTGTGCTTGTTAGGTGTAAGAGCCCTTTAACATTTGTCTTTGAAAGTGAAGTGTTTAATATTTTTTGATATTACAATATTTTCTCCTGTTTCATCTTATGCAGACTAGTAAGTGCTTTTTTTTAGGCTCATTCCCCTGAAGAGTGTACAGTGTGATGCTTTCGAAACAAGGGGATTCCACCTACAGTATGTACATCTATACCAATTTTAGGATTGTATTAGTGAAATGCATGCCATTTTTTTTTTAAATAAACATTAATATTACTTATATATATTTTAATATTAAACTTTTTAATATATTAATTTATAATAAAGATTTTCATTTTAATATTATTGTACACATTTTATTAATGTTAACATACTAATTTATTTGTGGCCCTTTTTATTTGAGCTAGTTTGAGTCATAAAATGTATTTTAGTTTAAGTTCTGTTTTTCTCAGTTATGATAATTGTTGAAATAGGTGGAATTACAGTCAAATTGTTGAAAGATCACACCTACTTTGTCATTACCTCTGACTGTCTCCTCTGATTTGTATTAGTTGTCCATGTGGACCAAAAGTTTTTTCCTCAAGAACAAACCTCAGAACAGGTTTGAGTATAAGAAAACCCCTTCTGCTTAATATCCGCAGGCTTTGTGTCTGTAAGATGCACTGCTGCAGAAGCTGTAGGATTTCTGTGATGTATGTGAGAGTGTGTGTGTTTTTGAGATGGGGTAGTCGGCTCTTTCTGGCCCCTGTGGTGGCGGCTCAGCGGGCCTGGGACATAACAGATGTAGTCTTTATGTTTACATCTCTGGAGGCCGCACACACATACACAACACACCGACTGCACTGTCAGTAGAGAGAGAGTGAGAGAGAGAGATAAAGAGTCCACTGTGCTAGTGCTTATCAGTCCATGTGCATCCGTCTCACCGCTGACAGCCGGAGTAAGATAATTAAACTTCTCCCAGATAACTTCAATGCGTCACACTCGTTTATTTTCCTTCTGATTCGTTGTGATACGTCTGGATGTGCATAACACGTAGTGCTGCAAGTGTGCTAAAGTCCTATTTAGATTTGTGTGTGTGTTATTTGTGTAGCAAGCAGATCTAGTTTTGTTTTAAAGCTGTACGGTTTCTGCACATGCCGGGACAGTTTTCTTTTTGATGCGTTGCTCTCTCTCCCACTCTTCCAGGTTTAATCTGACAATTATTTTAGGTCCACCTCATGCCGCATATTTCGTTTTCTGTGTCCATATTAAAGCAATAATTCATCAGTTTTTCATTTTATGGGATAATTCATCCCTAATTCATTTACTCTCCCTCATGTCCTTTGAAACATGTGTGACTGGCGACTACAGTAGCGCATCAGTGCTAAAAAAACCCATCAAAAAGCATTTGAATGGAGAATAACTTTTTTAATTAGTTGGTAGGAGTTACATTAGCGCGTAATTAGTTTCATTAGTAGCTTGCAGTAAAACATTAGATTTCTCATTATGTGAATGTACATTTAACATATGGTGTATTTCCAGAAACATTTACCGGTAAAGGTTATTGATAATCAGTGTGTAAAATACCGCCTATAGACATTTGTGTTAATTTATAATGTTTACATCACTGTTAATTTTGTTTTATTGATATACTATTAAAGTGTTTCATATTTTTAATTATCTGTTTTTAATATATTTTCAGTTTTCATTTTAATATTAGTAATTTTATGTGATTTTGTCATTTATAGTTTTTTATTATTTCTATTTAGCTATTAAATTTAGATTCAATTTAAATACTGTAATAATTTTAGTCATTTTAGTACTTTATTTTGGCATATATGCCACGTGTGTACATGTACATATATATGTACATATATACATATACATATGTACATATACTGTATATATGCACACACATGTGGCATATATGCATATACAGTATATACATAACCGAAATAAAATACAAAAATGAAAATCATACCACAAAATGGTACACATATATTGTACACACTTAATAACCTAGAATGTCCCCCAGTCTTTAAAACTGGAGCCAGTCAACTTAACTTACAAGTAACTTACAAGTTGTTTTGTGTTGATGAAATCAATTCAAAATTTTGACCCTGCGGTCGATGTGGTTGCCTGCAAAAGCTCTTTTTGTCCATTTCATATACTCACCCCCATTCTTGTATTCACTATACAAAAGTATTGATCTGTTTTCTGTAGTTCTTGGCAGGGGTGAATGTTACAACGACAGATGCCACTCTCTGTAAACACTGAACAGTTCATGACGCAGAGACAGAAAGGAGGCTCTGCATGATCTGTTCACACATGCTTGTATATGTTGGCTTGCATGTCGGCGAGAGAGATTTACAGTACTGTAAAGCCACATCATCTGCTGTCTATAGCCAAGTTCTGTCATCCACAGACAGATCACTTATTATCTGTGAACTCTTATCTGTTATCTCTGAACTCTGTGCTCCCTGTGCACTTCTCTGTCAAACCATCTGGCTCTCTGTAATCCTCATCACAAACTTTGAAAAACACAACCAAGGCCTTTGACAACCCTTCAGACGGCATTTTCTCTCTTTGCAAAAAAAAGGTAAATCATATTTCCCCATGTTTCCCTTCAGCTAATCAAAGTTATCTGAGAATCCATTAAACAACAGATCGAGTTTAAAAAAGGTATAAAGAGTCATAAAAAAATAATAAAAAAAACGTATAGGCTTTCATCATATTAGTCAGAGAAACAAACACTGGCTGCGTACAAAGAGAATTAATGGAAGAACAAGAAGGGGTTTTATAAAATATAGGGATTTTTAAAAAACTTTAAAGGGGTCATATCATGAAGAATCCAAATTCCTTGATCTTCTCAGATAAAAATAGTTTTTTTTATCTGACTTTTTTAAACTTTTAATAGTTTAAAAACTGCTGAAAGCTGCCTCGCCAGACCGAAAAGAACATTTAAACTGAAAATTTAGTGATCTGAAACTTGTGTAGAGTTAATACGGGTGAAGTATGATGGATACTATTGTTTCTAAACACGAGAAGAACTAACTAAAGTAAAAAACAGTGAAAAGTTTATGCTGTTCCTGGCTGTGTAGCACCTACCGCTCTGCATTTTATTCTAAAGAATGCTAAATGAGCAGCTATTCAAGTTTAATTCGATCCCTGAATCATTTCTATCTGATCTTTAAAAAAAAATTCAGTATATTTCAGTGCAAATTGTTTCATGAATCACAATGTAATTTATTGAATGTTATTGAAGGATGAGCCAGCACAAACCATACTTAATTCATAAAGATGCTTCCTAAAAATGGCCTGTTTAATTGTATCAATCAGTGAGAGGGTGGAAAACAGTCATTTAAAGTCATTAGTATATGACCTCAGTCAAATCAGTACTTAAAAATGTGCCATATCCTTTTAGGAGGCATTTGTGCTAATCATTCGCAGATCATGACCAGATGTCCTGCAGGAGAGAGCTGTCATTCTCTGGGGGAAGATCGGTCGAACGCTGGTTCAGTGCTTTGGTGAGGAGTGAATGATAAATGATGACTTTCAATGGAAGAGAGCAAATCAATCCAAATCATTTTAGAAACCTTTCATCGGCGTTTCATCAACGTCTCAGAGGGCAAAGGCGGAACAGACAGAGAGAAATGGAGGGCTGAAAACAGCTAAATCACAGCCCGAAAATGCTCTTTATTGCAAACCCAGAAGGGTCAACAAGTTCTGGATGAAATGCATTGTTCCCCGATTAGATTCCTCAGCTTGAATATGATTGACATAGCAAAGAGAGTAGAAGAAGGGGAGGCCAGGAACAATTGTGATGTTTTTCCACGTTTTCCTCTATAACTCTATTGTTTTGGGGGCATTTTAATCTCTTAAGTGAAATATTAACCTGCTGCATCTCATAAGAAAACACCTCAAAGTAATACTATCAATTTTAATACTTGGTAGGTATAATTTTACCTGTCATGAATACTGTGTGTTTAAAGCAAAAGTGGGACCTAAATTATTAGCCAATATGAATTCTCATTCGCAGCTCATTTTGATGTCATATTTCAAAGTGAAACTGGATTTTCAGTAAGAGATGAAAAAGCTGCATTTAATATATTTATCCACCAGAAACTGACTGGATGGTGAAAAGTGGTGGTATACCTACCAAATGGAGCAAGGGCTGAATGCGAAATAGCATCAGGTTATTTCGAGTAAACTGAAAGGATGTTACAGTATATTAGAGGGACAAAATGTGTAAATAAATAATTTAGAGAAAAAGCAAGATATTATATTTTGGTTTTACTACACATCCAAAAAGTCATAAATATTACCTGTATATGTTGATTTGGTGCTCAAGACACAGTTAGAACTTAAAATTTTAAGTTCATTGAAGCTTGAATTTAAACTACATTAAACTGACTTAAAAAATCGAGTTAAATCTCATATAATTTATTTTTAAAAAAGTTGAAATTGCTTGACTTATTTTGATCAGTTGAAATAACTTAAAAACATATCGATTTTTTTTTTTACAGTGTGAGCACCAAACATCATTGTTGAAAATGCTTTGCTGTGGTGCTTAATATTTTTTTCAGGAATCCAGGCAATTATTTATTTAGGAAGCAATTGGATTGCCATTGAAGTCTAGCAGTCTGGATGTTTTTGGCAGACCTGTTTTGCTAAATAAATCATGTTTTAATCTCTTATGAATTGGGTGAACAGGTGTTTGTGCTGATGTGTGAATATAGAATAGCGAACTCTGCAGGAAACACTGGTCTGCCGTGCAGGAATCGAGCCACATTCACCAACCTCTGCCAGAGCGTAAACCCGCTGCCATAAAACCACTGAGAGCTAAGCAGCTCTATACTTTCATCTTCTCTTTTCCCAGTCTTTCTCCCTCTTTCTTTCTTACGCTCTCGTTGCTCAGTTGTTTCTACCACGATACACAGTTCAGGCTGTTGTTTGTGTGGATGAGTAATGCTGGTCATTGGAGGAAGGCCAAAGAGTGGTTATAATTAAGAAAGCACAGCTCATGACACAGACAGCACTGCTGGCACACATCCTCGCTCCTGGATCCTCCGGGGAGTTCTTCCTGAATGTGTTTTCCTGACTAATTGCCCAAAACTCCTGTATAGGAGTGTTTTTCTATGTGCTATAGGCATGTTTATGTCCTGGGGATTGGCTTACAGTATGTCAATTTAACAGTCAGATATCAATTTCTTCTTGTTGTCCTTGTGATGGGCTTGGAAACTTTAACCATGCGAGTCTCATTTATTTTTTGGTACTCTTTAAATGCCTTAATGACTGCATTGTTTGTTTATTTAACTTCTTTAATAAAAAAAATCACAAAAATCACAAAAATCTAACCTTTCATTCTTCAATCACATTATAAAATAAATGTTTGTTTTTTTTTTTGTTTTTTTTTCAAATACACGTTGGCCACAATTCTTGGTACACTTAGAAGTAAAATATATCTGAATTATATTCATCTTCACATTTTTTAACACACCAGGGTGACTAGAAACATGAAATTATCCAGCCATTACTTCTTGTTTCACAGTATAAACATGAGGAAACACAAAGGCACATTAGGTAAAACCAAAGAAATAGTTCTAATGTGCAGCAAAAGATTGTCGAGCTTCACTAAATAGAAAGTGGCTGTAATAGCTAAAAATTCCCATTTCCACCATCATGCCAATAATTAAGAAGTTCCAAACATCAGGAAATGTTACGAATCTGCCTGGAAGAGGATTTTTTGTCTATATTGTCTTAATGCACGGCAAGAAGGAAAGTTTAAATGTCGACCAAAGACTCTCCAAATATCATTTGGATATTTGAATTGAATTGATACTGGAGAATTGCAGAAAATAGCTGAGGTGTGGGGTCAGAAACCCTCAAATATATATATATCAAACAGCACGTACATCACCACATGTTGTTTGGGAGGCTTTCAATAAAAATCCTCCTCGCTCATCCAAAAACAAACTCCAGCATATTCGGTTGTCAGATACGACTGGAACTTCAAAAGGGACTGGATTCTACAGTCAGATGACAAACTAACAAAAGAGCTTTTTGGCAGCAAACCCACCAGATGGGCTTGGTGCTCACAGGGATAAAAAGTATCCCATGCCCACTGTTAAATATACAGCTGGATCTTTAATATTATGGGTCTATTTTTTTGCCGGAGGTCCTTTACATCTTGTTCAGATACATAGCGTCATGGATTCTATCAAATAGTAGTATGCAGTAGTAGTTTACAGTGATAGTATCCTGCCATGTATCCGTTTGCATGTACAATGGACATTGCAGTAGCCAACAATCCAGAGATTTTCTGTTGCAGGTGCCATGGGGATGCTCAACACTTAAGAGAAGGTGCTTTGAATTTTGGGGCGTTTCATTATGGAGGTCGCATCGGACCACCATAATGAAACGCCATCATGAACAACACCATAATGAAAGTATACACATGCGTACATGCCCACATTAACTATACTCGTTCTGCGACTATAAGTATATATATACTGTATATATATGTAAAAGTATTCAACGCAAGGGCTATAGACAGGGACGCAACTACCCAGTGTCAGAGGGGTATGCAGCAACAATTTTGGCAATCATCAATCTGGTGCACTTTGAGAGTTAAAAATTAAAAGCTCCAACCCATATTCAGTGTGCAAATTAAACAAAGAAAAATTCAAACCTCTTTTAGTTAGTGTCAGTCTACATTACACTACTACATAATAATAGTTAATTAATTCCATGTTAGTAATAGCCATATATTGTAAAACAAATGCACTGAAAAATAAAGGAAACTTCCATAATTAATTTTGTACTAATTTCTATACTTGAAAGAGTATATTTCTATACTTCACATTAAAGATGTGATTGGGCCAGCCCAGTGTCAATCAAGAAAAGAACCAATGGGCCGCTGATCTACGTGTTTCATGGGGTGTCAGAAAAAAAAACTAACGCTGACTTTTTTTAACCAATGCATTACACCGGCACTAACCCATGCGCCGCCAATTAAGCAAAAGAAAACGAATGGGCCGCCGATGTACGAGTTTTATGGGCCGTTAAGACAAAAAAAAAGAAAAAAGTATGAGATTTATCGGCTCAAAAAGCACGTCGGCCCACCGGGAATCTCCCGGTAGTCCCGATGGCCAGTAGCCTACATGCTTGGACGTCACACTTTAAATCCTACCTGTTACCTTTCACCATCCACTTATTTACAGTAGCTGCTGTCGCATCAATTGACATGCCATCTCCTTTTCCCTCTTTCTCTTTCTATTTTTAGTCCACGACAGCTTTTTTGCTTTATCCATCTTTTTCGACGACAACTCACTAACGTTACTCGTTCCTGCTCGCTCAGCGCTCACGGCGACCGCGCCCGCCCCCGCCAGCGCGCGTCCGCTCGCGATTTTTAAATTATTATTTAATTCCTATTTTTAACAACATGAAAAAGACTATTCAAACATGACATTAAAATATAAATATAAAAAAAATACAGACATTTCTTAGGGGTGCTGGGCAGGTGCTATGGCTATTATAGGGGGAGCTACAGCACCACCTATCTCCTCCCTGGCGCCGCCACTGCAACAATGCACTGGCACAAACCACCAATGATATACAGTATGAAAAGTTTATGTGAATTTTGTCCAAAAATCCCCTTTTTTGGTGTGTGCAAAACAAGACGGAGCTAAACAATATATGCAAAGAAAGAAAACAAAAGAAGAACAAACTGCTCCAGTGTGAAGCGGCAGCAGTAAATAAACTTGCATTTATGCAGTAGGTGTGAGTGTAAAGTCCCAGTGATAAACAACAGCCAGCAAAATAAACAAGAAATAGGGATGGAATAATAGTTAAGTGCTTTTTGATCTGATTCAGACATGTTTCACTAATGTGGAAAGTTGGTATTATAAAATAAATTATAGCTGCTTTTTGTTTTATATTCATTAACAATAATAGATCATTTGATCAATCATTTAACAACTTCATTTAACACCATTAGTTTATAATAAATGTCACATCTAGCTTGGTCCTTATTTAATGAAGTGAAATATTTCCAGATGATGCCGATTTTTTCATTCATTACCTCTGATCTCTCTCTGACTGCTTGACTGCTTTTCAATGTTTCTGCTCATGTGATGGAAAATCTTGCATAACTTTGCTGACAATTTCCCCCCACTTTAATGCATTAATTTTAATGTTTGAAAATGAGTTTAAAAAACACATAGGATCATTATTCTTTCTTTTTAAAAAAAAGGATTTTCACAAGATCGGTCCTGATTCAAGGTCGACGTTCCGGCCTGATTATGGAGGTCTTGTGTTATTTTGTTAGCTCTCAGTGGAAATCACAACTTGCGGAGTTAATGCAGACAGTGTTCTTGCATTAGCATGCAGATGTGTACTTGATACTAAGAAAGAATATGAGGAAGGGGGATCCTCTGGGAAATTAAACATTTGTTTATGATGTTTACTCTTTAGAGATGTTTTTTTTTTTTCATATCTAATGTCATGAATATATTTATGTGAAAACCTGTTGTGTGTGTTTGTATTCAGCAATGACATGTAAACACAATGCCAATATGTTTGTCCCTTACAACATTTCTTTTATGCTATTTTATGTTGTTCATCCCATCAAAAAAGTTATTTTTCAAAACCTAGATGTCATTGGCTGCTGCCTACATAAGCAGCTACCTTTTAAAGTCGAATAGATTTTGATTGGCTATCAATATTTTATCATCAGAAATTGTTCTGAAAGTGATTTAAACATATCATATCATTTTCCATCCATCCATCCATCCATCCATCCATCCATCCATCCATCCATCCATCCATAATCACGGATATAGCTTGAATGTACATTATATCATACATATATCATATATTTTTACAGTGATCGTCACAATGTATTATATATAATCATGTATAATTTTCCTTAGAGTAGTGTTAGTACACAGTATAATTAGGCCCGAGTAAAGACTTTGTTAGTCTATGTGGTTCAGTAGGTTTTGGAGCAGAGCAAAAGTGTCGCATGACCCCCCTCCAAGGTCCTGTTCCATATTTTCTAATTAATTGCCCTTTAGTTTGTGTTTGCTCTTATTAATATTGCATCTATTCTTGTTTCTGCTGGTGAGCTTATTAATGGGTGCTGCTATTTACAGAGTTATGGGGTCTGGAGTCGTTTGTTGTTGTGTTTCTGTACACAATCTGATCCACACAGGCTGTGGAGTGACCCACTAACACATCTATGGCTAAGAATAGCATCTTCGTGCTAAAAGTGGTCTCTCTTGAGCAGACACACCGCGGCTAGACTAGCTGAACCTTGTTCTGTCATGTGGACTTTGTGGGATTTAATTAATGAGAAGTCGTCCGTGTAGATCTCGCAGATTGAATTAGACAATTAAGACAGACAATGCTCTCTGGATGGATTGGTATCTGTACATAATTCACCGTGATCTTCTATATGTGCCGCATTCAGGTCGACCTTAAAAGCTCCGGTTCTACCCATAATGCATTCAGGGAGGATGAAATTTTAACGATGCTCATTCTCCCGGCAGACTTTCCTCTTCCATACACACACACTTTGAAGTTTGGCAGGTGTTGTGTGTTGGAAAGTTGGCTGAATGCATGTCTGTGCCTGAATGTGTCCTGTCTAAAATCACACAAACACCATGTACTGCTGGTACTACTGTGACAGTCTCTGTTTCCATTTCTTTTCTCGTGTACATGAATCTCTTCACTGCTCTCGGGTATAAATGGCCCATCTGCTCATCCTCTGGGATCCAACACTGGTTCTCCGTGAGATTTGTGTCGGTGTCCGTATTTCTGCGCCCCTGAACAGCAATTTTCATTCTGTATCCTGGACAAAAAGGAATTGATAGTCTTTCTGGAGGGTGGAGCACTGAGTGTTCAGGCTGCACATGTTATTTTCTGCCTATACTGAATTGCATCTGTACAGTTTGTACATTTCAACAATTGAAAGTGGAAGAATGGTAGATGCCTTTATAGACAGTATGTGAGGTGCTGTTTTTACACAAACATACCTGGAAACACTTTTTGGATTCAAGCAGTGAGGTTCAATTTATTTTCTGCTCAATCCGTATGGATCTAGAATGATAGTTAACCTTGACACATTTAGGACTTAAATTAGAGTCTTTCTTTCTGAAATCTTCCTCTTTATCAAAGTGACATGTGATTTAGAGTTTATTAAATCTGACTTTCACTGGGTTTCACACAGCTTGTCCCTACTGATTTGCAAATGGATAAACATAACCTCATACCCTGTGGTTTTTGAGTTATTTAAGAATTTGGAAAGTTTAATGGTCCTTTTTAGGGGGTTATGTCACATCTCACATAACTGAATGTTACAGTTTCCCCTTCACAATACCAGTTTAACCCTTGTTTGTAGCTCACGGTCCGTAGGGTCACAACCCTCCACACTCCGTTCATATTCTCAAACCGTTGAAAGCACTATTGCTGAATTACATAGATGGTCAATTACTGAGATTGATCGCACATGACTTGATGTTCTAGGAATATTCCTTGTGAGAGAGCTTGAGGCACTGGGTCACATTTACACTTTATCCGCAGTGACAATTTTAGTTTATACTGTAGATTATCTGCACGTTCACATCCGATTGCATGGAATATCTTGGAGCTTTGTAGCTTGACGTTGAGTTTAGAAGACACTCTGAGAAAATGCTTGTAAAGATTTATGCAGATCTTGAGTTGTTTTTAAGCATTGCTGATGCAGCATCCATTCTCAGAATGTTGAATGTTTCTCACAGAATAAAATTTATTGCGACTATTTTAATTCCAACACCAGCTCTCATTTGTCATTTGTGGTTGAGAGCTGTAACAAGCGTAACAACTCTCAAGCGAACTGTGAAGGACGCTGATCAGCGTGTTATAAAATCTGACATTTTAGGAGCTGATAAGTGTCTGTCTTTAGCTTTTGGCTTCAGTTGGTGATCTGAGGCTGCCTTAAACTCTAAATTAAAGGAGTAGTTCAGCCAAAATGAAAACTGAATGAAAATTGTGAATTGAGACTGGGACTGTCAAGCTCAAATGACAGAAATAGCAGCGCAAACTATAGACTACTTTTATGATGCTTTTTAAGAAACTTCATGCCCCAATTCTCATTCATTTCATTAAATAGAAGAGTGGCTAAGACAGTCACTAAAATTGTTTAAACCTATTTCATTTTTTTTTTTTTTTTTTTTTTTTTTTACCGATGAAAAAAGTTACAGGTTCGGAATGACATTTAAAGTTGAAGTTTGTGTTTGTTTGTTTGTTTGTTTATTTATTTATTTTTTATTTTTATTTTTTATAGCTGATTTTCATCAAATAATCAAACTCTGGTTCATATTTATTTATTTGTTTATTTATTCATAGCTGATTGTCATCAAATAATTAACTCTGGTTCATAAGCAAATCAAGTGGAAAATAGTATATTTAATTTATTATTTTCATTCTGGTTTATTAATTAATTAATTTGATTGTTTTTATAGCTGATTGTCATCAAATAATCAAGCAAACCAAGTGACAAAAGTCGAAAACAGTATATTTAATTTATTATTTCATCCATCCATCCATCCATCCATCCATCCATCCATCCATCCATCCATCCATCCATCCATCCATCCATCCATCCATCCATCCATCCATCCATTCAACCTGTGGTTCATATCAAGCAATCAAACCAAGTGAAAACAGTGGAAAACTGTATATTTATTTTATTATTTTATTCTAATGTGTTATTCATTAATTTATTTACTTTCCAACCTACCTACTGTACTTACAGATATCATTTTCTGTAACAGATATATAGCACATTTTCTCTGGCTTCAAGTGTGTCGTACCCAGCAGTCAATCTTAGTGCAGCAGACATGATTTTGTCAGCTGAATGTTAGTTTGATCTCTCTCTCTCTCTCATCAGCATGCATACAGCAGTAGAGGCATTGCTCTGAGAGAAGCAGCGCTTATGCGGCAGTTGTTCTAATTTTTGTCTCCAACACGTTTTTTTTCCACAATCTGGCTTCATTATTTTATATTCTGACAGAGGTCAGCCTTAGCCTGTGGGGAGAGAGCTATCTTTTGCATGCCAACCGTATCATAGCCTGGCTGGGCACTCTGAGAAAGGATCCAGGCTCGTACACTAGAGAACACTGCTAAGATGTGAGACTCCGCCAGCGGCTGTGTTTGTGCTTTGCTGCTAAGCTAGGTGGCTCTGAAGTGTGTGCACATGCATCTTAAAGCGTTTGCCAGTGTGTATGTGAAAGTGAGAGCAAATTGCATGATATATACAGACTGACAATGAAACAGAGGTATTTGTTTGGGTTGCCCAAAGAACCTTTCAGTGATTCGAGACCAGAATTTTTTTTCTTAATGCAAATTATTAATATTCTATAGTATCTAAAAGTATTTAATATTCTATAGAAAACTGTCTCGTAAAAATGTTTCAAATTATGGTAAACAAAGTTAATACATTTTTATCTTAAATATGTTGATAGTTGTTTCTTTCATTTCATTTGATTTCATCCTATCCCATCTCATCCCATCTCATCCCATCCACTGATGTTTTGGTAAAGCCAGGCAATCATATACGAACTGGCAGTTTCAGCCGCTATTTGCTACCTTTGTGTACAGTATGCATCAGACCTGGTTGTCTGTGTTCATGCCATTTAAGTCTGAGACCCACTGTACATCTTCACCACATTCCTGCAGTGGTTTGTTGCATCTTTATTGTTGTGGTTTTGTAGTTTGTCTGCAGTCAACAGTTCTGTAAGCCTGCTGTTTCTGCACTAGATGGGAGGTCTCTGCGGTGTGCTGTACTGAATTAAAAGTTCACCACGGGAAGAAGCTAATGACTTCCCCCAGCCTGATTCGACCACAGGACGTGGCCTACAAAGCCTCCAGGTGGGCAGGGTTTCCTCCTGGGCCTGCAGGTGTAAGGCAAGAGCTCGAGCTCTGGGAACTGGGCCACAGACCAGAACCCAGCATTACAGAAACATAGCAGCCAAATCAACACCTTTCCCCCTCCCTAGTGTGCCTATCATAGAGTGGGAGACGAAATGAAGAGAGAAAGCATGAAAGAACAAAGAAAAGCTAAAAAGTTAACCAGTAAAACTTCTTTGAAGAAGATCACGACTCACAAAGATTGATTCATAGTTTAGCAGAAAATAGAGAAAATGAGGGGATGAATCAATAATATTCAAGGAACAGAAGAATATCAGTATCAAAAGTCTTCAATGAATGATAATTTGGGAGATGAGTTGGCAGCTTTTCTATTTTTTGGCTAAAGCAAATGCCTGTGTAAAACTGTGATCTCGTCAAATTGAGCATCGTTGGCCTGAAACTAGTTGGCAGATAATTGCAGGCGAAACGGCTTGCGTTTGAAGTACACACAAATGTGCATTGTAATTAAATGTGCGATACTGCTGCGCCTCCATAGCCCGTGGCATATTTACAGTGTTTTCTCTTGCCTTTTTGGTGCTCTTTCGCAGCCTTGACATTTTTTTAATGTCAAACTCTAATTCAAAAAGACTTCTTTCTGCTTTTAGGCATCGTAATCAGAAAATCAAAGCAGTGATATTCTCACTGTAACACCGGGAGGGATGAAAAGCCGCCCGTTTCCCCTCTAACTACAGTGTGATGGGACTGTTTATTGGCTTAAGCTGTGAATAACTTCTTACTTGCTCTTTTCTTGTATAAATATGTAATATCCTCAGTCATCATTAAGCTTTTGTGATGGAAAGGCACTTGCTGATTGCTCATTTGAGAATGACGTGTGTATTTCTGTGATTACATGCTGTGTGTTTGATCAGGGCACTCGCGGGATTGGTGAATTGTGCTGTGATGCTTGTCTGTGTTGATTTACTCTCCATTCGTTTGCTTTTGAAGATAGAAGAGATAGTGAGAGATACAGTGAGTACATGACACATCAAATGTGGTTCACTGATGTTGTAAGTTAAAGAAATAGATAGACAGAAAGAGATAGTGATGGATGGATGGATGGATGGATGGATGGATGGATGGATGGATGGATGGATGGATGGATGGATGATACGATGGATACGATGGATGGATTTTTGAAATGACGGATGGATGTTTAAGATGGATATGTGATGATACGATGGATGGATGGATTATTCATTTTTTTATTAATATTTTTTTATTTATTTATTATTACAGGGACAGTGCATATTAATAAACATTTCTGCCAATATGCCAGAGTTAGCCAGAAGGCTATTTTTCATCTGCAGTCCCCGGACAGATGTTAAAAGTCACCCTAAAATGTGATGGATGGATGAATGGATGGATGGATGATACGATGGATGGATGAATGATTCGATGGATGGATGGATGATATGATGGATGGATTGATGGATAGATATGATGGATGGATGGATGATACGATGAATGGGTGGCTTGATGGATGTTACAATTGATGGATGGATGGATGCGGATGGATGAATGGATGATAATTAGATATTTTTTGCTATTATTATGGACAGATTTGATATTAATAAGGAGTCTCTGTTTATAATCAAACAATAATAATAATAATAATGATTAAAAATATTAATTATTATTGTTGTTTGATTATTTGTCTGTGTTGATTTACTCTATTCATATTTTTTATTATTGGTTTTTGCTTTCAGTTTTTTTGTTTTATACTGTAACATGTAACAAACCAGGGACACTGTGGCGGATCCTGTGACACAACATTAATGCAGAAGATGATGATCTGTGCAGCATGAATGAGTTTATATAATTGAACGACATATTGTCCATCTAGTCCAGGCCTGTGGTGTTTTGAACTCTTGCCTTTGAATATTACTGCATTATGTATTAGCACCGACCATAAATCAACAAAGGCATAAATTATTCCCCACTGTCTTTTACCTGAGCCTGAATTGTGTGATGGAAAGCAAATGGGATAACAGAATGATTGTTTCATCTTATCCTCCAGTGGGAGTGTGTGTGCGTATGTCTGTTTTTCCAAGCCATTAAACAGTGAAAATAGGGCTGCAAGCTGATAAACCTCCTTTCATAATGAAACCAAATGGACGAAATGTCCGCAGGTGAGGAAATGGCTTGCATAACGAGGAGTGAGAACAGTTACAAATGGGGAGTAATAAACTCATACGGTGTATTGTTTCCCTCCCTCGGGTGGTGGGCAGAGAGCCAGATGGAGGTGATGATGGTATGATGGTTCGTCCTGTGGAGGGATACGCATTCAGGCCTCAGTAACAGAGACCGATGATGTGTCAGCAACTTTCTCCTCTGAGACGGTGGATTTGACCGTCGCTGCCTGATGTTCAGTCACGATTCTGTAATTATGACACAACATGGAAGATTATGGCTAAGCTCTCATCTCTATTTGATGATGTAATTAATTCATTTAATTGTGTGATTATATTGAATTTCTTCTTGTTCCCTTCTGTGCCCAGATTTAACAATCACCAAGCACCAAATGCGAGTGAAAAGAACTGACTTGCCGCAAACACTGATACTTTCAAACTTTGAAAGTTTGAAACTTAACTTGAATCTAACTTTGCTTGAATCTAACTTTGCCCTTCAACCTGACAAACAAACAAACTCTTAAACCAGTCTAATACTGGTCTAGTTGGTCTCCCAGCTTGGTCAGATTGATCTGGTTGCTGGTTTTAGGGCACTTTTGAGCTGGTCAAGCTGGAAGACCAGCTGTCCACCCAGCTAAACCACTTAAAAACCAGCTTGCCCAGAATGGGAGACCAGCTAAGACCAGCAAACCAGCAGCCTCTGTAAGACTAGCAATTAGACTAGAGGAAATCTGTCTCACTTTTCGATTAAAATGAGACCACTCTACCTTTTTATGTAATTGACTTTAAAATGCTGGGACCATGTCTTGAAGAAGAAGAAAATAAAATGCATGACTAATTTTTAAGACTAGTCTAAGCAGTTTATGCAACCACAGCTCTTAAGTGCTTTATAAAGGTAGCAACACACAAAGTACACAGGAATCTCGACACACTATTGATTCCAATAGAGTTTTCCATTAGCATGATGCTAAGCTAATGACACTGTTCTCTAAAAAGCATAAAACATACAAAACTGAGTAAAATAAACACAATTTTTATAAAATGAGATTAGAGTATATTAGTAAGTATATAACTATATATATAAAACTTAGCTGTTAACAGCTAGCTGTTGTAGTTACGCTGTTGCTTTGCTTATGCGTGTGTGAAACTAATCTAAATGGCATCACAAATGTCTGAAACTGTAGTAGTTTCTTAGTAAAAGCCATTGCTAAGAGCTGGCTAACTTCAAAGTAGGTTTCACTGGATGTCTGTAAAGAGATCCACTTTCATCTTACCGGGAGGACATTTCCTTTTCTTCTCTCCAATATTATCTGTATTATATACAGGTAGGACAAATAAGTGTAGTAAATCTAAGACTTTTCAGTTGGTTTTGATTTATGCACGTACATAGTTCAAGGGTTTTGTTATATTTTTATGCCTGTCATTTCAATTTAGTTTTTCAAGTCTTCACATTCGAGATGAAAAAAAACAAAACACTTTGGTGTCACTCAAAGGGGGGAATGAGCTACTATTATAAGTGTAGCAGACATTAGTATTCACAAGCTATTTGTGTGGCGCCCCAAATTTAGCAGTACGCAGGGAGCGCGCGGTGAAAACATCCATGCATGAAATGGCTCTCTAATCCTACCATTAGGAGAATTTATGCACGCAAATCTGAGAAATTCTTCACAGGTGTAATTATCGCTAATTAGCTATAGATATTATTTAGTTGCAGGCAAGGTAACGAGGACACAAATACAAAAACACAGTATGACTGGAAAAACATCAATAGATTTATCTGATAATGCTGAATATGTGCCTCTCTCTGGCGCTCCACTGGGGACAGCAGTCATTAGTAGATATTAATCTTGCTTTAATAACTTGCCATTTCCCACAGGCCGCAGTTCTCCTGATGGTCTAACATTTCCCTCGCTCATGCCCTCTGCCAGGGGCTTTCATCAAATTGACATTTACTCGGAAACACAACTTGTTTAATCACTTCTGATTGGAAAAAGAACATTTTCCAGAGGCCCTTTCTTTATTGCAGTGGAGCAAACAAACGCAAACGCTGATCGGCTGACTCTTCTTATAGGGGAACTTTACTGTATCTTTGTATAATTTTGATAGTGTAGATTTTAATAGCCTTCAACTTTTTTTTTTACTAATATTAAAGTGCAAATTATTTTTTGTAAATTCAGTTTATTTCTTAAACTGAAATCTTCATCTTCTTCATCCTAGCGTATATTTTCCTCTGGTGTGGAGTCCTCTCTTCGGATCGAGCGGTCGAGGACACCATTTGGCTGTAGTTTGCCGATCTTCATGTCCGCTTCGATCGCATCCTGCACTCTATCTTTGCTTTGGTTGTCCGTGTGAGCGTTTGCCATCCGCCATGAAGCTTCCATACTACTTGTGTCATTATTATTGTAGAAAAGTCTATTCAAATTCTTCACAATATTTGTCTAAGACAGTTTTGAACTAGACATTTGAACTTGTTCATCAGATTGGACAAAAAAAATCTCATATCTACTGCCTTTTTGACGACAAGTAGACATTAGAAAAATGCATTTACTGCCTGTTCTGTAGAGGTTCTTCAAAGGTTTTTTTCACAATGTTATTTCTTGCATTGACATTTCGTGTGGTTCGGCATGCCTCAAACTGCCATTTAAAGGGTAAATTATGAAGAAAGCTGTTGTTAAAAAAAAAAGGAAAGATGAGCAGAGTGACGTGAAAGATACACAGGCACAGTTGGAGGAACTTAAGATTCAGTTCAGCTGAGGTTAATCCTCCATAATCTGCAAAAAAACAAACACTACAAATTAAGAAATGTAAATGGCAGGCCAATCCTCTCAACGACCCTGCTGTTTCCTTGGAGTGCAGGCATTATGGGTAGTTTGCATAAACCCAAGTGTTCAGTCAAGAGCAGACTAGGTGAAGACTGAACATAAATGCTCAAAATGACGTGATATGAGGATGCTACTGTTTGTTCAGACTTCTATTCCCCTTTCTCACTTTTTCCCCTTAAGGCTTCCGAAAGAACAATGGTTGCTCATACATTACAAGGCTTGTCAGGCACAGAAAAATCTTTCTTTTTTTTTGGAACAAGGTGACTTTATAAATCATAGAGTTTCTGACTATAACATAAGCGCTCTCTCAGTTTTTCATTACATTTGAAGGTCACTGTGTTCCTACATTGAGAGAGGCCTCTGATCTAACCTTAGCATGATTCGATTAGAGCAGAAAGTGTGTGTACATCCCTACACTGTGCGATTTGACGTGATAAAGCTTGAATTTCAGCTGTACACACTATTTTGGTCATTTTGTGATTAAATCTGAAGTTTCAGGGCATGTTTCTATTGTAACAATATTTTATTCTAGGAAATGTTGGTGGAGATGTGAACGAAAACTAATGGCACCGATGTAAACTCATTTATGACTAGTAAAAAGTCCACAGGTCTAGTGTAGATAAAGTATCAGCAGCAACATCCATCAGCAAGATGATGATGATGATGGTTGTTCCTTGTGTACTTGGCAGAATATATTAGCCATATAACAGTCATGTAATATATAAAGTAAAAGAGAGTTGATCTTGGATCAGGGCCAGACCAGTTGATTTTGTGGTTTGGAGTAATTCTGGTGGATTCCCTCAGTTTTGTTGTGTGTGATAGAGGGATGTGCAGATGAGAGGAGAGATACCTGAGATGATTCCAGAGGGAGAAGTGCCGTCCATGGCACATCGGTCATTAAACATCACAGGTTGATAACACTTTCTCAAGCCTTTACTGCACATTTGTTTGTCTATATATGTGCGGCTCCATGCAGATCCTCAATGGCCGCCTGCACTGCAGCTGCTGAGAGCCACGGCATACGGATGATGCCCGTAATTGAGTTTGTGCGAGGCAGCAACAGATTGTGATTTGGAGAAGAGAGGCGGGACGTGGCGGATACTGGGGTCTCTCGGGGGATGTGGTGGGCTTGGAGAAAGCCATATGTACCTTAAACTTTCCAAGAAAATGTTCTGCGTTTATAAGCTGTGTGTAAATCTTGAGAATTACGGAGACTAATTTAAGCTTTTAATAAACATTTCAAATGGGCTGGATGTTTTTCAGGAGGCAGGGAAAGTGTTTGAATGATGGCACACATTAAATCTCCAGCTGGGCAGGCTAGTTTGAGAAGAGGTTTTGCAATGAAATGACAACTTTTCACATTTCAGGAAAACACATTGGTCTGTATGAGGGGTTTTCAAACTTTTTGATGTCAAGGACCTAACAATATGATGATCTCCTAATAAAGGAACTCTTTCCTAATATATTTAATGTATTAAGATCTATTTCGGAAAATATTAACTGCAAAATGTTCTGCAAAAAAGGTAGATGTAATTATACAAATTTATTTTTATTTATTTATTTAAATTTATTTTTATTTTTTAATGGCTCAACCAATAGCATGAGTTTGGAGGCAGGGCTTTCTGTTTTACTTACCAATGTCTGCACTTGATCGTCTTTGCATATTACAAGTATTCAAACACCAGCTTTAAAGTGTGCTAATGTATTTCTTTACTTATTTTGAGAACTCCAGTATCAACATCTAATATGTATTGACAAGGAAATGTGATTTTGAGCTCTTAAAGATTTTTTCCTGACCCTTCATTCTCAAAAACAGAGTAATAGACACTCACAGAGAGGGCTGCTTCTCTCAGGCATACAGTATCCCTGATCCTGGCAGACATACTAACCTCGTACACTCCCCTTCCCTCCTTCTCGCTCTCATGTCCTTCCTTTCCTCTCATCTTCTGCGAACAAAGGAAGCACTAAAGGAAGGAGGGGAGAAGGGGAGGAGGGCATTGGGGACACGAGCAGGTCGATCAGCTGAGATGGAAAGGTGTATAACCCTGTTTTTTTTTGGGGGGGGGGGGTTTCTCATGAACTTTTGGAATAGGTTATCATAGAAGTGCTGGCTTTAAAGGCACACTATGGAGTTTCTGTTTTTCTCAAACACGACCCCTAGAGTCGCTGTGAAGAACTTGTGTTTAATGTTACTGTCGTAAATACCACTCACGCAGAGCCGTCTCTGCACTCTTCCGAACGCGCTTTCTTCGTTTTCTTCGTCGACTCTGCCCTAAGTCACGTCTGAAATGCGTGCTAGTGTCTTCCGTAGAGGCTGCTTTATATGTTGTTGATGTATGTGACGTCGTGCCGTAAAGCAAGACGTGATTCTCGTGAGGTTTGTTGGGACGACCACCTCTCAAACCTGCATTGTTGGTTTTGCCAGCGGTGCCCCCCCCCCCAACAAATCTTGCATAGTGTGCCTTTAAACACATCAATCAGCTGCGCAACAAAAGACGCCTGAAAACAATCATAATTGTTAGTAACTCTTTCAGTCCACTGACTTTTAATGTTGAATTACACCTCACTGAATTGTAAACTTTTTTTGGAGTTTGAGGTTGTGCGATTGGCAGCTGTCAATTAATTATTGATACGAGCTTGTAAAATTGGTTTTCTGTTCTTTCAGATAAGTTTTATCGAGTCGATTAGAGTTTTGCTGTGGGTTTCAATGTCTTTTCTACATCATTGGGTGACTATAAATGAAAACGATACTTATTAGAACCAAGGTTAAAGCCCTGTGTGCGAAGATCTGCAGATTATTTATTTATCGCTCCTTCAGTTATGAACCAAAATGAAATCTATAAAACTATAAAGCAGCACTACAGAAGAAAATAGTGTTGTTATTCAGCTAAATTTGGTTCAGTGTTGATTCAATTCAGTTAGCAGTTCATCAGTGATCGATTCAGCTATAAAGCAGCTCTACTGAAAACAATCCAGCCCAAGTTTTGTTCTCATAGTGTCAGTGCAGTCAAATTGATATTACTGAATATTAGGGGTGTGTTCACACTTTGCAGGTTTGGTTTGACTAAAACAAACTCTGGTCCGATTGCTCTGTTAGTGTGTCTCATTTGAACAAGTGTGAACGCTGCCATCAAGTTCCTTAATTAAGGTTCCTTAAGGTTTTTTTTTGTGCCAACTCCCACAGCAAGCGCAAGTATTAGCACACCTGTTTGTGTGTATGACCGTATGTCGGCATAATAGACTACAACGTTGTCTGCTACTTTTGAGCCTATTATTAATGTAACTTTGAAAGTGAAGACAGAATTATATATTTTGTTTGGTCGTGGGGGAGCGTTTTGTTTGCTCCAAATCTCTGTAGTCAAAGTCTTTCTCCCTCATTGACTTTGTTTTGGAGATTAAATGTATTTCATTGTCGCCCAGTTGTTAGCATTTAATTGTTTGCAATGAGATAAACAGATGTCAATTATGAAGACCCAGATTCAGTTCATTTGTCATTTGCTAAAGGAACAAATGATGGTAATGGCAAACACAAACTTCTGCAATGATTGGTTGAGGAGGGAGGGGATGTAGGGAATTCCTGTTATGTACATTTTCTCTCTTAAACTTGACAGAAACATTAGTGTTGTTGTCCTGTCAAATATGGTGTCACTTTCTGGATAATTGTCATAATGAAACTAGCTTAATGATGTCATTGAGACGTCAAATGACATCATTAAGCATTAAGCTAGTTTCATTATGACAATTATCCAGAAAGTGTAAGTATAAGTCCCCTATAGGGACTAGCATTTTTATGTCATTGAGAAACTAGCTTCATGGTATCATAGCGGAACTAGCTTTAATGATGTCATTGAGAAACTAGTTTTTTATGTCATTAAGGAACTAGCTGTTATTCAAGAAAAATTACAAAAGACTAACTGGATGAAAAGTGAAATTGAGGACACGGGGAAATTATGCAGGAGATTATAGAAAGGAAAAAAAGATAAAAGCACCTAGAATATTTATTATTTAATAGGCTTTTCATGTTAGAATAACCCCTGACAAATTGAGAAATATGGTGAAATTATTTAAAATTCACCTTGACACGAAAATGCACTTAATATCTCTTAACTGTGATAGAAAACCAACTATGTTTTCAATCATGAACTTTTTTTGTACAAATACTCTACATATACTCTTAGGAACACTGTACCTGTGTATATCTAAAATGTATCTAACAGCAGGAGTGACCTGGGTTTGAGCGCATGTGTCTCCCAGCAGAGGATGAAGGGCATCAATCCATATAATCCGAGACTTTCTCTGTCTGACGTGTGCTGACAGAGCGGTCAGAGAGGATTACCCAGAATCCACAGTCCCAACGCTGCTCTTTGCTGTCTGGCCCCACAGTTCACCTTCAGGTGACCGGTCTTCTGTGGACGGGGAGTTTGTGTTGCGTTTAGTGTGTGTTCACAACCGCAAAGAAACCATTAACACTCGTCATGCGACCAGCAATGTGCGCGCTGTGGTTTAATGAATGATATATGAGGGAACAGATGTTAGCTGCTTGCTGGACAGAAGTCTTACAGAGTGACCTTGGCCCATACTGACAGAAATCATCATCATATGGCTAAACACACATATGCAATCTGCTATAGCAGCGTGAATGCAATTTCGTATGTAATTTCCCTTAATTCCAAGATTAATTAGAAATTTGTACATATCTGATAGATTAATTGGGTTAATATGTGTATCTAAACCCAAGCAACTCCCTATTCACATTTATTTACACAGCTAATTTAGTTTTTTCCCCATAATTTCAGCCGTTCTGCTAATTAACAATCACTTTAATCCTTCCATTTTGCGAATGCGATAATGTAAAACCGTTCATAACATTTGTTCTCCCTCCTGTAAGTCTCTTCTTCTTCCGCCATAGGCGATTCTCGGTTTTATCTAATGGCTTAGGCAAATGGGAAAACTCTGAGGGGTGAGATTTTTGCAACACTGGTCATTAAATCGTAGTTTAGCCACCGAGAGCCAACTTGAAAAACTATGGAAACCAAGTGCCATAGTGACGAACTGTTTAACAAAAAGCTGTTAAATGTACACATAGTGCTTTGCTCTTCACCTAGAGATCAGGTCTGGTAACACTGCTCTCTGCTTACACTCTCATTTTTGTGAAAGTGTGTGAAGATGATTATTTCAGATCTCGTACCCGGTACAGTTGATGGTCATTAAGAACATTGGTGACCCCTGTGATTAGATCAACACACCAACACTTGTTGATTTAATGAATTGTCTGGACCTGTGTGGGGCAGGGTCATGTAGCTAAAAAGACTGGATAAGACTGAATACATTAGCACTCACTGAGCCCTTAAAGAGAATAATTATTGCATAACATCTGTAAAAATACATAAAACATCAATCATATCATGCATGCTAACCTTTCATGTGATTTTTGTTCCTCTTTTGCACCTATATTAGCTAACAAACTTTCTTGGCAAGACCTTACTGTTAAAAATTTCAGAGGTTTCTTGATGCGCCGAACCTCCCTTTCCCAACGTGGTTTCCCTACACCTCCTCAAGCTGTTCTTCCTCAGTTTTTGAGCTCCTTCCAAGAATTTATTTTTCCTCCCTTTCAATTCTGTCATTATTTACTCACCCTCCTGGGTTTTAAACATGTACAACTCTCATTTCAAAATCTCATTTACACCTCTGCATATCCATACTTGGCACATCATGTTTGGTATGTGAGAACCTATGAGAACCACAGTTTAGCATCACTGGAATCAAACCTGGCACAACACGTGTATTCTAAATGAGTATCTTTCCTTTTGTTTTCCATTAAGGAAAAAGTCAAGCAAACAGGGTTTTATTTTTAGTGTCAGCCAAAGGCCTCGCTCATGAATATTAATTAGGATATGCAAATTTTTTTTTCAACATGACTTTATACTATCTTGATAAATACCTATTGATCCTGAAAGTATGTTAACCCTAACCCAAACCATTTGCTCATTTCCAAGTCAAAAAAATGTAAACAGTATCATTACAATTAGAAAGATCCAAATTAATTTTTTAGAAGTTTAGTTATATGTCCAAAAATTTGGTACACTGACACATTTTTTTACTGGCATCTAAACTGTTACAAAATATTTATATTTCAAATAAATGCTGTTTCTATTCATCTAGTCACGGTGTCCACACAAATATTAAGTAGCAAAACCGGTTTCAATATTTCTTGAGCACCAAATCAGCATATTTCTGAAGGATCATGTGACACTGAAGACTGGAGTAAAAAATCTGCTTTGCGATCTGAGGAATAAGTTGCAATTTAAAATATATTAAAATAGAAAAGTTGTTTTAGATTGTAATAATATTTCACAGTATTTCTGTTTTTACTGTATTTATCAAATAAATGCAGCCTTGGTGAGCCTGAAGACTTCTTTCTGATAGATTAAATGTCACAGCAACTGGAGAAAAGTTGCATAAATTAGATGCGTTTGTGCCTCAAGCTACTTCATAAAGTGGTGAGGACGAAATCAGCCATGGCAAAAAGTACTGTGACACGTCCAACACGTCCAGTCAGTAAATGACGCCTTTGTAGGAATTTCTCCAAGCAAATGGCTTTCATTAAAAAGCAATCGAGATCACACATGATTCTTCTTCCAGCAAAAAAGCCCCAGCTCTCCCCACAACTCGACAAGCCATAAATCCAGTCCACAGCCTGAGAATGTTCATTAATGGCGTCCAAACAAAGTAAAACAGTGATACTGAGACTCAACAGGAGGAGTGGGATAAAATCGACCATCTCAATTAGAACCAATACCCCGCAGTAATGGATCAGATGAACTTCATCCAATCCGAGAGCAAATAATTACACGGAGAAACATTCATCCTCCTCTGAAAGCAAAAAAAAAAAACCCCACAAGAAAACAAGGGGGACAGATAATGAAGATTCTGAAATGAGATGGCTTTATTCATAGAGCACAAATGAATGAGATTATTAAAGAGAGCATGCATTGCTTTAACGGCCGGCCTTGCAAGAAGAAATATGCCTCTTTTATGGCAAGCAAAATTAACTAATGAAGAGAAGATGAGCTTCTCATAACATAATGATCTCACAGCGCAGCTTCAATAACATTTTAGGATGCAAGTGTTTCAGTGTTTTCAAGACGTATTTGTTCTGAGAGCCATTTCTCTTTGCGATGAACAGCGAATGAAATGCAAGAAGTGATGCAACCTCTTGCAATTATCATTTCTTAATTATATATTCTTTGAGAGAGCGATTTGTCTATTCCCAACAAGTTGAAATGTTCAAATATTTATTTAAAACATCATAGCATCAAGGACAAGTGCTAGAACGTTGACGTCAGCTTGCAGCATTAGAACTGGAAGTTTACTGGAACCACTGCCGAATGGCATTGGATTGTAGCTCTTGCCTAAATATAAATGTCTTATCTGCCCTGAAGTCTGTGTGCCGCTCGGATCAGTGAATCTAAATAGAATCTCAGAGCGCTTGACACTGTGTTGATGGTGTTTATTGAGAGGGCAGCAGAGGACAAGGAATTGGTATGACTGTATATGTGACCCTGGACCACAAAACCAGTCTTATGGGTCATTTTTTTAAAATTGAGATTTATACATCATCTGAAAGCTGAATACATAATCTTTCCATTGATGTATGGTTTGTTAGGATAGGACAATATTTGGCCGAGATTCAACTATTTGAAAATCTGGAATCTGAGGGTACAGACAAATCGAAATATTGAGAAAATCGCCTTTAAAGTTGTCCATTTCTATTGGCGATAGTGCTGCATCCATTCACAAAAATAAATGTTTTATATATTTAAGGTGGGAAATTTACAAAATATGTTCATGGAACATGATCTTTACTTAATATCCTAATGATTTTTGGCATAAAAGAAAAATCTATAATTTTGACCCATGCAATGTTTTGTTGGCTATTGCCACAAATACCCGTGCAACATAAGGTCACAGGGTCACAGGGTCCAGGGTCACATATGCTTTGACTTTAGCAAAGTAGTATACTAATATTTGCTTCTTTTGGGTACTGTATTGAAAAAGACAATGGGTCTCATTCACTAATAAAGAGTATAACTATAATAATACATATCTATATTACTTATATACAACACTTCAATAAACTAATAAAGGGGTCATGAACTGCATTTTTTTAAATTGTATAATGTTCTCTTATGTCCACTTATAATGTTATCAAGATTTTTACATACAATCCTATTTTAGAAGTAATAAGCTATTTTCTATTCTGTTTTTGACCCTCTCTTTGAAACACTCCAATGCTTCTTAAAACTTAGGATGCTGAAAAATATATCACTGCATAGGGTAGTTGAAACATTTGCCAACAACGTTAAACATTTATTTGGTTTTGGTTGAACTGTCGCTCTTATAGGCTATTCATAGTTCATTCTTTTCGATAAAATATATACATTGTCATTTGCAGTTTTGTGTGTTTTAAATAAAATGAAACGTTGTAATGTCTACTGATGACAAATCCAAAGATGTTGCTCACTGAAGCTTTTATTCAGGGTTACAGTGAATGGTTTAGATCTAAACAATAACAAAAGCGGTGTTCTCTATGTCTCTATGTACTCCATAAATGCCGAAGCAAAGGAAAGAACAGCAAATCACAACTGTCACAACTATTCACAGTTTGACTGTGGTGCTATTGCATAACAGTACATATTAAAAGATCATATCAGACAAAGCAATAGTGACACATGGTAAAATACTTATTATTACTCACACTTGTGTGTTGCAACATCACTGTAGGATCCAGTGTAGTTGGCATCATCTTTTATTTTATATTTCTCTAAAGCCTTTGCCAAATTGTGTCTTGTCCGACAAATCCAACGTAAAATTAAGCAAACAAAGCGATCTGGAACATCGTTAAAAATAAAGTTTAACCACACTTTCTTCACACAAGGAAGGCAGTGCAAAGACTGTTTTTCCACAACGTGACACTTCAAAGTTTCTTGTAATCCATCGTTTTGTTGCTCGATTAATCTTGTCTCTCTCGTATTTACTACATGACATGCGTGAATCGGTGGGCGGGGCTAAAGAGGCAATGATGAATTGTAGAAGTAGGCGTAGATTTTCTTCTACAGAGGCGGTCTTTCGTCGCACTTATGTGACGTAATAATGCGACAAAATCTGAAACAAGTTGTTTTGGCAGCTTGGTTTAAATAAACTGTTTTTGAAGCGAGGAAGTTTTAAGTTCTGAATCTTAGAAGATATTTTTAAAGTAGAAGAATTGAGAATTGAGTAAAATTGAGTTACTTATTTTAGACACAATATGGCCAGTTTTTCATTTGTCTGTTTTTGCTTTGCACTGTAAACCCGAATAAGTTGGCAAAACTCAAAAAAAATTAAGGCAATCAGTTGCCTAAGATTTTTTAAGTTAAGAAATTCAAAGTTTAAGTAAGCAGAACTGGCAGATTTTTATTTTTTACTTATATATTTTAATTGTTCTTAACTTGAAATGTTTGAGTACACTAATTCATACATTTCATTTAAAACTTTCATCCAATCTCAATGTGAACACTTTTATTAGTATAAACTTAGCTAGCTTTAACAAGCTAGTTTGCTAACATACTAATTTGTTCACGTTAATGATAGTATGTTATACAATAGCACTTGCTGTATGAGTGCAGCAGTATAAAGGTTTTATTTGCTCTCAGATCAAGCTGCATGCACCACTTGTAACCATGATGGTAACTATCCTAAAACCAACATTAACAGAAATTCTTCTAAATTAGCATAACAAAACATTAATCACTACTAAATCTCCCACTTAACATTAATCTTGCACACAAAAAAAAACAAAAAAAACAAAAAAAAACATTATATTACACTTAATTTTAGAATTTACTCTCCCTTTTGAGTGCCATCGGCAAAGTATGCTGGTAAATAGACATCCCAGCCATTTCAGTTAACTTAACTTCGCCTAAATTAAACTCAAAACAATGAAACAGTTCAGTTTACTTAAAATATATCAGTTCTGTGAACTTGAAAGATAAAGAAAGTGATAAATACTCATAAAAGTTAATTTGACTGAACTACTTAATTTAATTTAAGTTTGTCCTACTCAGACCAATTCATTATTTTGAGCGTTTGGGTTTGCCAACGAAAATCACTTTCGCTTCACTTTTGTTTCCGTGCAACAGCTTTTTTTTAATCGATTGGGATTTTTGATTTTATTTTTGCATACATGTGGTTTCACTTGTTTGTACATGTCCTAAATTTAGAAAGTAAAAATATGAATTTATTTATGAATAATGATTTCTATGTGAAAACATTTGCGCACAGGTTTTACACACAAATATGTGTGTATGCAGTTATTAAATGAGACACAATATCCTTGTCTTTTACAAGCTAGCAAACATTCATATGGGTGAATTAGCATGGATTAGCAGATTAGCATGATTCTGCTAGAGCTGTCGAAGCTGCGAAGAAGCACTCAGATTCAAAGGCCCTTTTAAAATGTGACGTTATCAAATAAATATAATACGTGAGATATATGTTAAGGGCACTATGTCATACTGCAGTATGAAAGAGAGAGAGAGGGGAAAACAGAGAGAGAGTGAAAGTCAGTCCGACCAAGTGTTACAGGTTCTCTCTTAATCCCCCTCTTACCTGACAGCAATACAAACTGTATAATATTTTAAGTTATCACCATGGCAACATCCATGTTCTCAGCCACAGCTCCAAGGTGAGATGAATGGATGCATTTTTCATGGATATTTCCAGAATTCACCAGTCCGGGATGCTCATGGGAGCTACATCAGAAATGCAACATGAATGTGTAATCATGTTGGAAAAACTAAACCAAAAACCATTTAGCACACATGAAAACAGTACAGGTTTACATCCAGTTGGTTAATTCACCACCTTGTATTTAAAGTAACATGCAGTTTAAACACAACTGCAAGCATAAACCCAGCCAGACTGACTTTATTACCAAAGGATTTGCAATCTGGAGAATATTGAAACAGGTTATAAGTATTATAACATTTTATAAGTATGAATAGAAGCAATGATTATACTGTGTTGTCATGGTTTTCCTGCAGTGTAGACAGACTATACATTACTACTAAATATCTGATCTGCCATACAGGCGAGAAACACGTGCACAATCCTTTGCGTCTGACAAAGTGGGTTTTGGCCCTTACTGTGAAACAGGAAATGCAAATGAAGGAATGATTATCTGTTTATTTTTAGTCCTTGCTGTTTCTCTTGAGGTCTTGTTTACGCTTAAGTGTAGAGGGCCCTCATTTCCTAAATTATTTACATTATTTAATTCACATAATTTATGTTCTATATTGTCTCTTTCTGTATTTTATATATCATTTATATGTGTGTACTCCATATCCTTTGGCAGTATTGTAAATGTCAACAATCATGGCAATAAATCTTTGTTGACTTTGATTTGATACTGACAGATACAGATATAGGCAGCGAGGGCTAAAATTTAAAGGATAGTTAATTCAAAAATGTTTATAACAACTAATATGATAATTACTCATGCGCATGTTGTTCCAAACCTCGTTCATCTTCGGAATACAAATGATATTTTTCTTTTATGAAATCTGAGAGCTTTCATGTATGAGCATCTGTTTACCACTGATGTGTGTTGATGAATGTTAATATGTGAATAAAAGTCTAAATTCAATCTGTTCATCATATAAAGCGATCGTGTCTCTTCTGAAAATTTGGACTAAACCACTCGATTCATATGGATTTTTTTACAATCTCTTTATGAACTTTTTGAAGCTTCAAAGTGGTAGTTGTGTAGCTGTCAATGGAGGGACAGAAATCACTCAGATTTCATCAAGAATATCTTCATTTGTGTTCTGAAGATGACATGATGCTGAGTAATGATAGAATTTTCACTTTTGGGTGAACTATCCCTTTGAGTTTTCAACCAAAAAAAAAAAAAAAATGTCACAGTACCATGAAAATACAATTTTTACATGGTAGTAAAATCACTGTAATGCAACTGCCTCTCATGTCTTATTGTTTTTATAAATCAACAGATACATAAAAGAATGCATCAGTATTCAATTAAGTTAAATTTGTTAACATTGATAACTGGAATAAACAATTCATCCTCCAATTTAGTTCCTCCTTAGAATAACTGTACACTGTTACCAAGAAACATATAGTAGCAACTTGGTGCATTAATATAATTTACAATCGATATGCTGACTCGTCCAATCAGAATTTAGATTTAACCTATCCATTTTAAAAAGTGTACCTCTCCCAGATTCCTACAAATCAGACAGTTCCTTCCAATGATGTAACTTAAAACAATTATTATCTATTTTTCAATCCATTCCATTTCCTGTTTACTCCAGTCCAAAGTTTTTGTTTGATCCAAACTGTACTAGCTTATTTAGAAATGATTTAGTCCTTACATTTTGTTATAACCTAATGTATTTAGGGTGGATCTAATTGTTAAAGTCCCCCTGTGGTGAAAATTAAGCTTTTAATGTTGTTTATATGTCTATGTGTTGTTTTTAATATGCTTTAAGACAAACCATGTGCAAATTCATAACTCAGCACCATTGCTGAGTATTTTCTCTTTAAAACTGCAGTGAACTAAAGACAGTCTCAAAATCCCTGGTGTTTCTGACGTCACAAACTACCTTGTAACCAATCAGTTCAACGTGTGATCTTCAACGAGTGGATCTCTGAGCTGGTGTGAGTGAGTGGAGGCGGGGCTAATTTGCATATTCATAGAACCACGTATATTAAATGAGGCAAGTGTGTTACATTTAAGCTATTTTAAGGTATGGCGATTTTTTTTTCAAGGAACAAACTTTTAAATATGTAATTTTGGTGATCAAAGGTGAGTTTTACGGGATACAATTATTGACTACAGGGGGACTTTAAATAATATCTTTGAATTCATTTTCAGTGATTGTATTCTCTCACAAAACCTTTAAAGTTCATGTCATTAAGCCAAAATTAGCACATGGGTTCAGTCGGAATCATAAGGACTCAGTCAAAACCAACTGACTTAAGTGAAATGGTTTTTCCATGTACCCTTCCCAAACACGAGTGTGATGTTGACACAGTGCTTAATGTTCTGTAGAATATTCCCCGACTCTATAAACAAACAATGATTTGACATTTAACAAGCTGATGTTTACATAATGAATGGCCCCTGCACAGCAGCAACAGACACAAAGTTTTTACAGCGGTTACGGTCTCCTCAAGAGAGTCGCATGCACGTTTCCACGTCTAAATGTGTTCGTGTTTGTGCGCGTTCCTCCTCCAGGGTGTGTGTTCTGTCATTCTGATGAAGTTCGGGGAAAGAGCGGCCCTACTTACCAAAACACAAGCTCTAAAATGCTGCATCATGCCTCAGTGTGCTCACGACATAATGGTCGTAGGAAAATAGAGATTAACACTATTGCGCTCATGCTTAAAAGTCTAGAGTGCACTACACTGTAAAAATATGTCAAATTTACTGTAAAAATGTACAGTACTGTATAAAATACATTGGCAAGATTTTAAGTTTTACATATTGAAATTAATTTTACAGTAAAAAAAACAACAACAACAACATTTCATCAACTAAAATCATGCCAATCTACCGAACGTAGCAAAATTGTAATAAAACTTCAAAAATGAAAACTTCCCTGACGTCCATGAAAAGGTGTCTATGAAAGTCTGTAGGCTTGTGAAGGACTCGGGATGTTTTTGTCAGGAAAATCAAAAGGATGTGACGTTTCCGAGTGCTCCCGAGAGACTCTCTTCCGTTCAATAACACATGGAATGAATGCTTATACAATGTTCAGGATAATGCCGAAAGAGCCATTCTGTACTGCAATGTCAATGTGTCATAAAGAGCCATTCTGTACTGCAATGTCAATGTGTCATATAAAAAAAAAAAAAAAATAGATTAATTAAAATTTTAGACTCACATAGCCAGATCTATAGTCTCAAAAATACTTTATACTAAAACTATCATAGTGTAATATTCTCATCTGTCGACATGATGCCAGTGAATTGTAGAACTGGTGCAAATATATCCACATCGCTATGATCAGATGCTTTCTTAATTGCTGCTTTCTCACCGCTGTCATTTTTGTTATGTTTATTTTGTTATTGAGAGGAAAGCGTGCAGCACATATTTACATATTCATCTAAACGTCACTCTCAGCAGCGTTAACGGCGTCTGGATGTCCGTTGACAGTATATCGCTGCAGAGATATTTCCAATTTCTTTTTACTTCTAAGCAAAGAGTGAAAAATAACTTTGCTGTGAGTATATCAAGGCATAGAATGATCAGTTCAAGTTCAGTCTCTTGTATGTTATGTGTGCACAAGTGCGAGAACAAGCAATAAGTTGCTGGCTGCAGTTCAGTTAACAGCCACCGGTGTCACTAATAACAAGGGTTTCTGAATTCTACATGTAGCCCCTTTAAAATGTACTGAAAACCATCCTAAAACACAAGTCTTAAAGAGAAAGCCATATGAATCACAGTTCATCATAAGTAGCTTTTCCACAAGATGAAGTAAATCTAGAGGTCATACACAAATGCAAAGCACACAACACTAAAATAATGCAATAAACATTCATTTAACAACGTAAGATTCACTAATATACATAAGTGAAATGAAAAACTGAGAAGAAAAGGTTATTTCATTGAAAAAACAAAGATGTCGCACAGAGAATTCGGGAAATGTCCTTTTTTTTTTTTTTTACTGTAAACCATAAGATGACTTTTCACTATCAAAAAACTGTAATTGTATTTTACTGTAAAATTACTTGAAATGTCCCATTAGATCTATTACAGTTTTTCACCATATAGAGTAAAGAATTTTTCCAGTAACCAATGAACAGGTTTTTACCGTAGGAGTTTTACGGCCTTTTACTGTTAAAATGATAAATTCTTTACAGTGTTGCATAGCTAAAAAAATAATAATAATAGCGCATTTTAATAAAACAGCAGAACAATCAAAAGCTGATGGTACTGGGATGGGATTTGCCGATATTGATCAAGTTTGTGTGTTTGCATATTGACCTCATCAGATGTAGCCGGGAGAGAAAAGCACAATCAATATTGTATTACAGGAAGCTTCAAAGTTTTTGCTTTTGCTCTGTTCTTTGTGTAAGACGCTAAGGCACAGCTGGTTCCGTCAGGGGAAAGCTTTACATCTCTGAGCAATTTTAAGGTTCAGCCTAGGGGTCACTGCAGGGCTTGGGCGGGCTGTTTTTGCAGCGCAGTTTGTTTTTATTATCAAACTCCGTTCTGTTTTACCGATTCGAACAGCAGCACCCTGGAGCACAACAGTCGGCAGTGGAGTATCAAATCCCTCAGGCTTTTCCACCCTCCCATCTGTTTCTTTGCTTGAAAAGAAGGGAAGATGTGTCACCTCAGCACCACCATAAAGCGCTGCTGGCGGGTTGCTGCCTGCCTGTAGCTGTATTGCGGGTGTTATTTTTCTTTTCTTCCGGTGCAGAGACGCAGTATGATTACATTTCTCTCTACGCATCTATCTGCTTTGTGAGTTTTTACCTGAAGGATGTAATTTGGAGATTGTTTGCTTATCTGCAGCGCGCTACTAAATGCTCCCTAACAGATGTTACAATGATGTTCAACAGATGTTTTTTGCAAGGTTTATGGTTTTGAATGTTTAAATTGGTGAATTAAAAATGCAGCATGATGAGGTCAAGTAATTAATGTAGTTAGGTCATCTGACAATGTTGAACACGTGTGTGTTTTTTACAGTTTTTATTTTTTACTGTGAAGTATTTAGTATTCAATTCGGAAGATAGACAAAAGTTACTTTGTACACTATTGTACTTGTGCACTTTGTACTCAACATTGTAGTTATTTAGTGTAGTAGTGTAAAAGGTTATTTTTCATTCATTCATTCAACATCAGACTCTGATACATCAGATCAGATCAGATATAATTTGATCTATTTTTGACAAAACAATGTTAGTTCAGGTTTTAAAGTAAAATTTCAAGTGGTTTAAGCTTTTCAAAACTGTATGAGAGTAAATGTAAATTATGAACTTGGCACATGTGTTTTTCCTTTGTGAACATCAGTGTAATCGACCCATTATTTTCTGTTTATTTGTTATAATGAAAACGCTTAAGTACGCATTGCATTGTGGGAGGCAGTATTCCATGCAGTGTTATGTTGTATCCTGCTTGTTCATAGAAAATTTGCATTCTGTGCACAATATACATAATTTACAATATACTGTACATAATATCCTGAAATAGTATATGGTTGCATGCTGTCCAGAATCCAGGCCATGCACAAACTCACACTGTGATTACACTAGAATAAAAAAAAAAACGAGATTATGAGGAAACGTCCCCATTCCCTGAGAGAGCCGTAGCCACGTATGTGCAAAACCCCTAAAAGATTCATGATGCCTCATTTTTAGTGTAACATTTACATTTTTTAAAGGGGCCCTTATTAATGTTTGGTCCCAGGGATATTCTTAATGAGGTGTTAATATTTCATCAGAAAAACATCCTCTGTTCATCTTGCGGTCAGAATGATTTAAATTAGACTTAGAATATGCATATTAGATGTTGTGAACACTTCATGGATGTCAGTGTTTGGACATGTTTTACTTCATTTTTGGTGGAGAGCTGTTATTGTTTTAGTATGTGTGCTAAACTTAGTTCCCTCATAACCTGAGCCTTTCAGTTTCAAAATGGCAGCCATGTGAAATATGTCAATATATTTACTGAGGAAGAAGCTTAATTATTTCATTTTATTTAATTTATTAGATTTTTTATCTTGATCTTTTTTTTCTTATATATATATATATATATATATATATATTTATTAATTTTTTTTATTTATTTTTTATTTTTTATTTTTTTACTATAATAATATAATAATTATGTATTATAAATTTTTAAGGCCAGACAAGTAGTTTGTTGAGGGTTGATTTGTAAAGAAGGACTACACGTCTGCGCACATATATTCAAAAGCGCATACCTATGGACTGAACACGTGATGCGCATGTGCGAAACGTCGGTGTTTGCGCAGAGATAACTGATAATCGTTTCCACCTTGGAACCTATTTCCGGGAGTGCATTCTCGAGCCAATCTGTAATTTCCTATTATCACTGTAAAGCTGCTTTGAAACAATTCATATTGTTAAAAGCGCTATAAAAAATGAAGGTGACTTGACTTGACTTGACTACTAAGGCAGGAGTAAATTATTTTCTGTGGAAATCAACATTTTTTTTCTTTTCTTCAGTAATTAACATTGTGAAATTCCATGAACCTGGAATATTCTTTTAAGATAGATAGATACTTTGTGACCTAGATCTAGCAGAACAACTTTTATAATATGAGACTCATGTACACATGCTCTTAAGCCTTCATAATTAAATTTTGTTTCCCTGAACGTTCTAGAAGCGCCTGAAAGGTTCTGGGCAGGCTGTGAAATGGTGCAGTGCTATAGGGCCTCTCTGCTCTGCCCTCCTGTCATGTGCGAAATGCTTGAGTGTGTTAGTCGGAGCCCTGGGACGACTGGTAATGATCAGGTTTTAATTAAGACCCCTTACACACTATATCAGAGCTCCCCTGCTCACTGGGGAAGTGCTCGAGCTGAAATCTCATGCTTTAGAGGAAAAAAGGAGCGAAAATATTTGATTAAATGAAGAGATCTCAACAGACTGTCAGATTCAATACAATCCAGAGATGGTTCTTATTCTGTGTTTTAAATGATTCTGTAATTAGATTCCTCTGTGACTTACATTTCATTTGAAAAGTGAAGATTTAACAGCCTTGGAGTTCAGTTACTGCACTTACTGGCCTAAATTACAACAAAAGCTCTTTGAATAAAAAAAATAAAAAAATCAGTTACAAAGTTTCATGACATTTTTGTATTTTGGGATGAGAGTAAATTAGAAAACTAATTTACTCTCATCCCAAAATACAAAAATGTCATGAAACTCTAGAGGGCGCATGCTGATAGATCCTTTTCATGCAATATAATACATACAATTACATCATTACTGCATGGCACAAGCTGATTGGTTTCTGCTGATCCTGCAGCCAATGAGATAGCTTGCTCAACATGTAAATAGTCTGGTGCATTGCTTGGAGTAAACTAGTCCTGCGGCGCCATCAGAGTTCCTCCACCTCCCTGAGCTCCACCTGCCTAGATCTCCATCCATCCATCCATCCATCTATCCATCCATCCATCCATCCATCCATCCATCTATCCATCCATCCATCCATGATGTAGCGTTTTCACATTTTATTTCTGATGTCATGCTGCAATGCTTAGCTCGAAACTGAGAGGGTTTTAAAATACGAATTTGATTCAATTGACCTTTTTGAGTGACAGCAGCTCTAGGAGCGTTTTGTGTTCAAAATCTGGTATGGATAAAGAAAACGAGTTTGTAAATGATAAAGTGTCAATCATTCAGAATTGTTAAATGTTTAAGGCGAAATAAAGCCTGTAGTGAAAATGGGAGAAATTAGCTGTAATGAGAGACTAGAAAAAAGCCACCGTAATCATCTACTCTTGATTGTTCTCCCGTACTAAAAGACCAAAAGTGTTTCTAATGAAGGAATAATAACCAATTGCATGAGTGTGTAGTCTATATGTAGACTGTAAGTGTGTGTGAAGTCTGTCCTTGACGGAGTTGCTCGTCTCATGTCCCGCAATGGAAACGAGGGCAGCTCTCCCTCAGGTAACCCCTACCGTCATTACAATTCCTCACACAGTGTGTGCACGCGCTTGTACATGTGTGTTCACTGCCCTGTCACTTTGACTGATGGATGCAGGTGGACGTATTGAATATGGGTGTGAGGTCATAACTCAGATGAGATGGGAAGGTGGAGCGTTGCACTTTTTTCTGTCAGGAGGTAGACAGACGTGCAGATGAGCGTGCGATAGAGAATGCAGATGAAAGGTTCATCAGATAGCTGGAGTGTGACTGTGATGTTGCTATTGCGGCATTAAAAAGATGTGTGCACTCGCTCATGAAAAACAAACGTGCGGATGTGTGTCTGCCAAGCTTTAAAATGGTAATTTACAAAGAAATTACACCAGCGGTCCATTTCTTTTGTCATTCTCTCACACACTCACTATATTTGGGAGTGTTATCACAGCTCTATATTTCTTGAGCCGAAAACCATTTCCTGCCCAAATTGTTCCTATTCTCCGGATGATGAAATGTTTTTCTATTCAAGTTTTCTGACATGGGTATTTTAACATATCTCTTCCGACGAAGAATGAAGACATTTTTTAAGCTCATAGATTGTAGGGATGAATTTCCAAACCTTTACGTTCGGGTAACAATAGCAATTGTCACTTGCGAGTTTCCAGTCCTTGTTTTTCGGTGACATTTTTTTATTCTTCTTTCCTTCACCAGGTGCACGGTATATGTGCATGTATCTGTTTGTTGGCTCATTTGCATTCAGATTACTCTTGTTCTGTGTCTTCTACATCTAAAGCTAATGCGGAAGAGGAAAAGATTGATTGCAGAGACTTTGGCTGAGTCCATGAGCATCAGGAAGCATTGAGAAAGCTTTCCATCTCTGTTTGCTTTCCCATCTCTCCCAACAGGAGAAACAGCACAGGTCATGCAAAATTCAACAGCCACCAAGGGCACAGTGTAAGAAAGAGAGGTACAAAGAGCATCAAATACAGACACACACTTATGTTTGGCTTAGACTTTACAGAATAATTTTGATTTTGGCTGGTGCGATTATGCAGACTGAATACACTGTAAATTTGGAGTTAATATGGGAGATTTCAAGGGATAATTCACTTTTATCTTTAATCTTTTCACTGGTTTTTTAAGCATATAAAAGCATAAATTAAATCTAATTTATGATCTCTTTATGAAATTGATGAGGCGTCAGAGATTTGGGCTAATTGACTTTCAATGGAGGGACAAACATCTTTTAGATTTAACTAAAAAGATATTTATTTGTGTTCCGAAGATGAAAGAAGACTTGTGGGTTTGAAACGACATGAGGGTGAGAAATTGATAACAGAATTTTCAGTTTTGGGTGAACTATCCCTTTAGAGACGTTTCTCTACTATACAAAGCAATAAATTGAAAAACATTTATGTCATATGACATATAAACAAAGGTTAATAGGTGCTGCACATTTATCACTTTTAGTGTATTTTAGTAATTTAGTTTAAAATTAAATGAATTAGTACTAAAACCCCTATGGTTGGATGCCTTACAACCTCTAAATTAATTTGATTCTATATTTAAAAACTCTTTCAAACACCCTTGCGTTCTCACTTACAAAATCCCCGATCAGAAACTGCACAACTTCTGCTCGCTGAACGATAACAAATTATTGGATTTCTTCAGGGGTTTGGTAAATCCCCCGGTCATCCTGTAGCGGTATTACCCTCCATTGCCATGGAACATCCTCTCATTTCTCTACGGACCGCCGTCGGATTGGACGGCAGTCAGAGGGGATGAGTGAGAGATGAGAGGAAACGAGAAGGGACAGAGGAAGAGAATGAGAAAAGGACATGATATAGGAGACGAGATACAGAAGTGATAGGGTTTTTGTGGGAACAGTCAAGGGTGTGTGCATCAATTCAGGCCTTAAGGGCAGGTTAGGTATTGTTGGAAATGCAGTTCTCTATAAATAGTGTCAGTAATAGTTGGTCCAAAGGGTACTTTATGTAATTGATGCTCAGCTTCAGAAATAGATCTGTACTCTGATCAGAGCATCGCTGCGAACACCGTTTCCTGCGCCACATGAGAGGGGCATAACAGCTTTAGGACGTCACACGTGGATAGTCCCAATATATCCTAACGCCATATGTGAACATCTAGACACTAGTTCTGTTATAAAATTTCATGAGCTGCCTACCCACAGCATTTTAAGACATAGGCACACTATGGAAGTAAATCGTTCGATTTTCAAAATTGCAATCTCACAATTCTCTTTCTCATGCTTCCAATGTTACTTGTGACTATTTCTCTTTATCGAAAACCTTAACAATTTTTTTAATTTCACAATTACAATTTTATACCTCATGATCATGACACTTTCTCATAGTTATGACTTATCTCTGAATTGTGACTATTTTTCTTATAATTGGGATTATTTAGCTGAGTTGTCATTTTAATTATATCACTATTTCACTATCTTTTAAAAAAAGCAACAAAAAAAAATTGCATATTGCATATTTATGACTTACTGTATAACTGACCATGTGAACTAATACCTCACAATTATGAATGTTTTTCTTGTAACTGTGGCTATTTTTTTTTATTGTGGCTTTGATCCCTAGTGAAAAATAAATATACTAAAATTTACTTGAAATGCATTTATTTTATGCTAGTATACTACAAATACATTTACATATTTATGTACTTAATATAAATACCCTGCAGTTGTGCTTTTCACATAATTGATATACTTAAAGTCTGCTAAATACTAAATGCACTTAAATTGTGTGGAAGTAGTGCTGAGGTCCAACTGAAGATATACGTAAGCATATTTGATTGTGCTAAAGTGGAACTATTGCAAGTATACTTTAGGTTCACTTTAAATATCTTGCATTGAAATACTGATATTATACAGTGATCACACTATCCTTACTAATAGTGATATTAAAACAGATTTTAGGCTTAATATTAAGAAATGTACATTGTGCAATAAAGAAGTGCTCCAAATAAAGTTTATTATAATATTTATATCAGTAAGTCTCAAGCGATATGTGAAATAAATATATATTTTTTCACTAGAGATATTATAAAATTATCTATTATTATTATTATTATTATTACAAATAGATAAAATACATTTTACATTTACATTTAGTCATTTAGCAGATGCCTTTGTCCAAAACGACTTACAAACGAGGACTAAATTAAGCGAGTCATCGTGAAGAGACAAAAACAATGCAAGAAGTGCTCAAAATATGAAGTTCAGGCATTGCTCAGAGTAGCATAAGCCAGACAAGGGAGGATTAAAGGGAAAGGAAAGAATTGTTTTATTTTTTATTTTATTTAAGAGGTTAAGTGCTCACGGAAGAGATGAGTTCAGTTGTCTTTTGAATGTTGTCAGGGATTCTGCATTCCGGATGAGGGTGGGGATCATTCCACCACCATGGAACCGTGAATGAGAATGTTCTGGAAAGTGATTTTGTGGCTCTCTGTGATGGTACCATGAGCCGTCGCTCGTTGACCGATCATAGGCTTCTGGTAGGGATGTAGACTCGTAGGAGCGAGTGAAAGCAGGAGGGAGCTGACCCTGTGATAGATCTGTAAGCAAGCGTCAATGCCTTGAACTTGATGCGAGCAGCGAGTGGCCAGTGCAGAGAGATGAACAGAGGAGTGACGTGGGGCATTTTGGGCTCGTTGAAGACAAGACGAGCTGCAGCATTCTGGATCATCTGTAGAGGTTTAATTGCACATGATGGAAGTCCAGCCAGAAGAGCATTGCAGTAATCAAGCCTAGATATGACCAGGGCCTGGACGAGAAGTTGTGTTGCATGCTCAGTAAGGAAAGGCCTGGTCTTCCTGATGTTGTGCAGTGCAAACCTGCACGATCGAGCTGTCTTTGTAATTTGGTCTGTGAAGGTCAGCTGGTCATCAAACGTTACTCCAAGATTTCTGACCGACCTTGATGGGGTGATTGATGATAAATCTAGCTGGATGGTGAAGTCGTGCTGTATAGACGGATTGGCAGGGAGGACGAGAAGCTCAGTCTTTGCCAGGTTGAGCTGCAGGTGATGTTCCTTCATCCATGCCGAGATGTCAGCCAGACACCTTGAGATCCGTGCAGCTACTGTGGGATCATCTGGATTAATAGATGGATTAATTTAAGTTTAATTTACAGTGTAATTATTTCTCTATTTAATTCTCTACAATGTTAATCTCAAATTAAAATAATAGTTATTGCAAATATAATTTATATTGAGTGAATTTAGTATTTGTTCGGTACTGAAAAAACGTACGGTAGATAAAAAAAGATTAGTTAGCTCAGTTAAATTAAAAATTGACTTTATAAATTGAGAAAGATGTCAAATCTGCAGTCACTCTCTCAGCCGTTGTATTAGAAACACCCTCGCAGCAACATTAATTAAAAAAAAAAAAAGGTTTACTGAAAAGTTAATACAGCACAATATATTAAACAGTAGCTGCTACATTTTTTTTTAAATGAAAATATAAAAACAATTACTAGATTTGATGACACATCATCATGGTCTGTCAAAAGGGTCCATTGAATCAGTTGAGCTATTTGAGTTGATTTATGTAGACTATTAAACAAGACAACTCGCTTGGGTTTAACAGTACTGTTTTTAAGTCATGTCCTCCATTTTAGTCCACCTATGCCGTGGCCTTACGTCCTTCTCCCTGGAATGGCTCTGTCCAGGTCACTGGAACAAATCCATGCCTAACAAGTGAGAATAAGCCCAGAATCCTGAAGTGCACTTGTGAGAGTAGAAAGAAGAGAGCATATCTTTCAAGATAATTACTTCTTTGCACTTCATAATGTGTGTGTGGGTGTGTGTGAGATGGTCTTTTGAGAGTAGATTTAATATTGCAAATCAGTCTGCTGTTAAGAGAATGTCAAGTTTATTTGTTGCACAGAACAATCTGAGTACAATCTAATGTCCTGCAGCGGTGGGGAAGGTAAAGTGTTCAGGGTGTGTAAATGTATATGTATGCTGAAGTCATGATATTTTAAGGTTGTCTCACAGGCAGCCACCATCTGTTATCAAGGGCTCTGAAGCCTCAGAGGGACAGCAAATGTCACGACTGTCTCTGCAGGGCGTGTGTGTGTGTGAGACAATTCCCCTCGCACCACGACTTGCAGGTAGATTGGAGAACGGTAACCTTTGACACCTCTCGTACCACATCATGTACTTCTTTGAAGTAAACATATAGATGTGTTAGTCGCTCTATAATAACCTGTGTGCTGGCACTGCAAAATTCTATATAAATATAAAGACATATTTTTCTTTATTTTTCTTACACTGTAAAAAGTGATCAGTTGACTTAACTTAAAAAAATTGAGGAATCCCGTTGCCTTAAAATTATCAAGTAAAAAAACTTTGTGTAATTGAAAAAATTAAGTTATGTGAACTTGACAATTCCACGACTTAATTAGTCAACTGATCCATTTCTACAGTGTATACAGCGAAGAGCTTAACTGAAAGCACTAAGGGCCGTTTACACGACACCGTTTTCAACTAATAACGGAAAACTTTTTATGCGTTTTGGCCCTTCATTTAAACAACGACTGCGTTTTAAGGCAGCTTTTGAAATCGGGTTTCAAAGCGCATGTTTTTGAAAATGATAGTTGTCATCTGTAAACAACAAAAATGTGAATTTGTGAAAATGCTCATGCGTATTACGTGTTCAGTCTACATTTGCGTAGTGTTTCTTTACAGAGTGACATCGCCAACTACTGGCCTGGCATGAATAATACAGCGTTTTTAGTTGTTTTTTTGCGGATCCATGTGAACGGGAATCGTTTTGACAATGTTGTAGTCTGTATATAAAAAAAGCTTAGAAAAACCTTTTCCTTTTTTAGTATGCTTTTAGTATTGTGTAAACAAACCCTCAGTCTGTAGTTGTTGGTTGTTGCCTTAACATCTGTTGAAAAGCTGTTGTGTCTCCTGTGTTTCCATTGTCATCTTGTTTGGATTAATGCCATTGGCTCATAGTTATGATTATCTTTGTTTTTTGTTGTGTGTGTTTATTAAATAAAGACTGCTTGCTAGTAGATCCACACCTCTCTTTGTCCCTGCCACACCTGTGGTGTGTGTGTGCGTTGTGGTGTGTGTGTGTGTGTGTGTAATCCTGAAGAAATGTTTCAGTTTCATAGCCACCTAGCCATCATGAAAACTAACACTACCAGCTCTGAGTTTTTAAATATGTTTTGCACACGTTTTCAAAACCAATCTCTTGGGAATATTTTTAGATTGTCTTCTGATAACTCACTGGAAACGCATCTTCTTTTGATCTAACACCCAAAAAATTGCAACCCTAAAATACTTCACAATAGAGTGCACTCTAAAATTAGAAATTCGAATGAAACAGATGTTTTTTATTTTAATTAACACTTTAAATGATTATGCGTCCAAATCAAAGCATTCATTTCCGTATCACTGATTTAAAACATTTTTGAACAAAGAAACTTGAAGTGGTTATTAAATCGCCCACTTGTGCGTGTGCATATAAGAATGTTCTTTAACAATATTCAGCCTAAAAAATTTTTTATGTGTGCTTGTTCATTTTTTTCATTCATTGTGAACTAATATCTGACAAATCTAAGACAATCATTACATTTGTTGTTTCATTGAATGAAAGAGTCGAGATAATGTAGATTCACACTGAACATGCAAAACATTATGGGTTGGTGGTTTTAACTCAGCATTCATATAAACAAATATTCATACTTGACCTGGAACTGATGCTATCCACTAGTCTGTTTTTGTGTATACCAATCCGAGCGTGAACTGCCAAACTGAGAGAAAAAGCAGGTCATTTTGTTGATGCATCCATAAACAGCCATTTCTGTGTGTATTTATATCTGTCAGGGCTCAGATGTCTGATACACACAGTTCTCCTTCCCTAAGACTCTATAAGCAGAAAGATTAAATGTGACATCTAAGTGTTACGTGTGAGCCGCTGGGAGATCATTTGCTGTAGCCGGCGCTTACCTGTGCCGGGCGGTAACGAGCCTTCAGCTGGATCACAGAGGATCCTGAGAAAAATGAACCAGGAAAAAGGTAGTTATTTCTCGTCAGGGCACTTATCAGACCACACACACGGAAATGATACGCACTCTTCGCTGAGATACCGACACACTATTAGCTAACCTTCAGAATTCCTGCTCCGTCAATCTGATTGAGTTTTAATAGTGTTGACGTTATTTGGTGTCATTCCCGAGTGTTTTTTTATGCGTTTAGTCTTCAATGCTCGTGTTTTGTATTCCTCTCCAATTAGTGGATGGCAAACAGAATGACGTGTTCTCTTGTAGTAATTGCTGTTTGATCCCGACACATTTGTTTTTGAGGACTGAGTCGGATCCTGAGTTTCTCCTTAATTGCTCAACCGTAGGTGTATCGCCTGTCTTCTCAGATAGGTTTAATAACACAACACTCCAGCTGTACTCGAGTGCATTCATTAAAGAGTTAGTTCACCCAAAAATCACCTCAAATTCTGTCAGTAATTACTCACCCTCATGTTCCAACCCCGTAAGACTTTCGTTCATCTTCGGGAACACAAGTTAAGATATTTTTGATGAAATCTGAGAGTTGGCTCACTCCTTCATAGACTGCTAGATAATTGATATCTGCCAGCCCAGAAAAGTTAGTAAAGACATCGTTAATATAGTCCAAGTGACTACAGCGGCTCAACCTTAAAGGACAAGTTCGGTATTTTACACTTAAAGCCCTGTTTACAGATCGTTTCTGATGAAATAGAACGGTTAAGATTAAAATTTGGACACATGCTGCTGTCCCGAGAATTTTAGGTTTCTGGAACAATCCTTCCAAAAAACGCATTAAACTTTCGTTTACAAAGACGTGAAACTCACCGAGTGGTCAGGGGTGTTCGCTGGTATGCTCACACAAAAATCGCTGGTTTTATCAACAGGTTTTATCGTAGTTTTTGTCCAAGTTTTTTTTGTGTGTGTTTGACAAAAACTACGATAAAACCTGTTGGAAAGCATCCTTTGCAGCGATTTTTGTGTGAGCATATCAGTGAACACCCCTGACCACTCGGTGAGTTTCACGTCTTTGTAAACGAAAGTTTAATGCGTTTTTTGGAAGGATTGTTCCAGTGCCCATTGGCTGCCATTCTGTAGGTGGGGGGGAGAAGCGAAAGAAACCTAAAATTCTCGGGACAGCAGCATGTGTCCAAATTTTAATCTTAACCTTTCTATTTCATCAGAAACGATCTGTAAACAGGGCTTTAAGTGTAAAATACCGAACTTGTCCTTTAAGTTTATCAAGCGACGAGAATACTTTTTGTGCGCAAAAACCCCCCCAAAATAACAACTTTATTCAACTATTCATTTTCTTGTGTGTGGGCCTCTGAGAGAGTTCACGTAGTGTAACAGCGCAGCGCTTCTGGGATGTACGTCAGAACGTAGGCTCACTATTGGTCGACGCTGGTCATGTGTGTGATGCTGGCCAATAGTGAGCCTACGTTCTGACGTACAACCCAGAAGCGCTTGTATTATACTTTAATACCCCATTATGCTTGTATGAGGCCTATTATGAAACCATCATTCCCAAACATTGCAACTTTTATGACTTTATTCTTTAATATTGTACTATTATTTTAAAGTGCCACTAAAATATCTATATACGTTACATTTGTGATATCGGACTGGCAGAACTGTTTTTTATCTTGTTGGTGTATATAAAGTTTTATTCATGAAATATTTTAAAAATACACTTTTCTCATTCTTACCGCGCACGCACACACACACACACACACACACACACACACACACTCCATAATGTTGCTTGTATAAACTGTATATTAAACACAATCCTCACAGAAAACATGGTAAAAATGGAAAGAAAGATGTACAGTGAAGTCCTCACATACATTCAGAAACAGAATAATGTGACCTTTATTGTCAAGAAAGCAACTATTAAAACATTGACATCTCAAGCAATTTACTGACAAAATAGGTTTCTCTTCCAAGAAATAGTCGATGATGGCTTGGATATTGATGGAAGCTACAGTAAAGGTCAGTGGAGATAATTCATTGATGATGCAAGAGCTGATTTATGTTGTATTGAGATGCACTAAATGGTCAAAGCATGTGAACCAACTCCCTATTAATTCCAACTGCTTTGAAATGAAATATTCCACAAGCGCATATTGGTTTAGTATTTGTGTCCACATCATTTTGGCCAAATACTGATGACAACAGCTCTTTTTGTGTTTTCGTCACTGTGATCGACTATTCATGAGGCGGGATATCCTTCACACCCACAGGCCATTGCATGAAGCATCTTATAAAAAACACATCATGAAAATTCAATCGCAGGAACCTATAATATATATTACTTCCTACCTTTCCTCCCGTACTTCACAAAAAGCCCCAGAGTCCCCACCACCGAAATAGACTATACTGAACAAGTATTCTGATAAAATGAGCTGCTCTTCTTCAAGCTTGTGTGTTTTAAAATATGATAACAGGGTTAAAGCACTAGTCAAATCAAATATGATTTGAAAGCTTTAAATTACTTTAGAACTCTCAAAATACAGCACATGAGTCATATGGACCACTTTTATGTCTCTTTTGGAGCTTGGAACTGGAAAACAGAATCGCAGATACTTTCACCCAAGATAAAATGGTTTCACAGAAGAAAGAAAGTAATATTAGATTGAAGTGAAGGGGTTTAGCTGGTTAGCATCCCAACTGCCATTGGAAGAACAGCGAATTCTGATTGAAAGCTTCCTGCAGTTATTATATATCTCCTTGGAATGACATGAGGATGAGTAAAGATTGATTTTATTGTAATTTTTGAGTGAAAGACACCTTTGAAGGAGACCTACCGTGACCTACGTTTTTCAAAGTCTTGATTTTGTTCTTAGGGTCTACTAGAATAGGTATTCAAGCTTAAATATTTGAAAAACACATTATTTTCCACATTTTATTTTATTGCATCACTTCTGCTCCCAGTCTGTCAGTAATGTTCTGTTTAGTCTCTTTTTATTCATTTATTTTTTTGTGTATATTGGGTGGGAATTATTTAAATGAGAAATATTGTGACTTGTACGTTCACAAAAGAAAACTCAAGACTACAATCGATGCGTTTCAGGGAGGCCAGAAACTGCACACTGAAATAAAGAATAACTCCCTTTGGAGTGATTTTGTGCTTTGTAACTTTGCAGATCTCTCTCATGCTCAGACTGCAACATTACACACTAAAGAAAGTAAAAAACGCATAATAGGACCCATTTAAATAGTGTTTTATTGGCTTTAAGAAAATGCATTCTAGCTTTGTCCGTAGATTTACGCTTGTTATACCACATTTCCAGTATTGTCACACAACATGATGCCCATCTCGTTCCAGAAGGGTGATAGCCAGATGTTAGATGGAGTTTTGATGTTTTCTTTCACCTGAGCAATGAGATTTGTCCTCTGTCTTTCCATCTCTTTTCTGTCTCCCTTTCTCTCTGGACAGTCATGTTGGCCATCTGTCATCTACACCGAAGGGTATTTTTACTTTTTTTGTGTGTGTGTGTGTCAGAGTGAAATATGGTAAACACTCTGTCACAATCTGTCATGGACTTGGGAACAATAGTTAGTGCCGTAGGGTTTTTGTAGTTTCCGTAACACAAAAGTGGTCTATGGAGCTTTCTGTTATGTACAGTAGTCTGTCCCATAATGCAGCACTTGTTTGTTATGGAAACTGTCTGTCTGGTGCCAATGATAATAACACACCCTCACACAGCGACCTTCACATTCAAGCACAGCCATGCTGCACTCGACCCTCTCCAAGGGTGTAGGGTGGCTCTCGACAGGCTGAGGGCATCACTCCTGATGAGGTACGGGCTGCGTTCCAAATCACAGGGTCCCTACACAGTGTTCACTGCTCCCTGCACACTGCACAGGGTATGACTATAAGAGCTCTCTTCTCTTCACTTGACTAAATTCATTCATTTTGAATAGCCAACAATATCACACAACACATTTGACAATCATACATATTAGGGGTTTTGATGTGGGATGCCATCATGCTTATAAATATGATAGATCACTATAATTTCACAATTTTTTTTTGTTATTTAAGTTTAATTCAATATTTTTTGTTTAATTGATTTATATTATTTATTTAATAGTTTCAAAGAATTCCAAAAAAGTATATTCCAAAAATATTACTTTAATCTTGTTTTCTATGTAGTGTTTGTGCATCTTTAATTATAATTATAGTTAATTTATTCAGTATTTTATCTTAGTTTAATTCCAATTATGTATTTAATCTCTCCATGACTATTTTCGTATTATTAAATGTATTAAATTATAATTAAATTACATTTTGAGTTTTCCTAAAATTACTTCAATCTTTTTTAAAATCTAGTATTCATACAACAACAGCAACAGTTGTTATTATTATATTTACAAAATAAAACTTAATATTTTAATATATGTATTAATTTTTGTATATATTTCTTAAAAATTAAAATGGTTGAAAAATAAACTTTTACCAAATTAAATATAAATAAAAATCCATAAAAATGTACTGTTAAATGACTGCTGCAATGTCTAATATGAATATAAATGTTTAGTCAAATGACCTTTGGATTCAGCATATACAAAAAGCCTGCATTATCAGTCAATTGTAAGGTTTTCTAGATGTGTTGTAGGTGTTTAGTTGAAAAGGTATAAAGGGAAAGTTGTTTTAGGCTGAGTCATACTCCTGTAGTGGAACAACGTCATGATAACCTTGCGCCAGAAGTTGTCTTCAGGGCCATTCAGAGTATTTATTCTCTTTCTCAAACTCATTACGAAAAAAAAAAAAAATCAAAGCTCCAAATCTTCTTTCCCTGATAAATATATGTAATCCTTCCTGCTCACTATCTCGTCTGTGTGTGAAAAGCCGCGCTGTCACGATTCTAATATTAGCAGCTTCTGTTGACCGTGTGTTTTCTGTTTATTGGCCAACGGCCGATGTGTGATTAATGACTGAGTTAGAAAGCTATTAATTGTGTGTTATCATCACCGAAGTAGCATTTGTATCAGTCTCTCTCCTGTTCCCTGTCTGAGATAACTGATGAGACCGAGATCAATTGTGTGTCTGTATGTGTGTGTGGTGGAGGGTCACTTTATAGGGAGTATAATTAGATGTTATTGGAATCCAGATGTTGCCTGGCTTGGTCACACCTGGAGGGAGACATTTCAAGCACAAAGATGTGAGAGTTCACACCCGCGAACATCTGTGTCTGCAATCTCATGTGTGTGTGTGCTCAGTGTGTCACAGTTGTGAAATAGCATCTGCTGTTGCTATGTTTAGAAAGCCTTCACATTATGACGTTAGCAGCTTGATTTTTTTGTCTTTTACTGTCGATGTGATTGTGTGTATAACACTTATTTAGTGCTTTTAGAGTGGAATGTCACTTTTTTACTACTGCTACTAGAATAGGTTTGATTTGTTGACCTTTTTATAAAAGAGTGTGCAACTAAACCTGAAAATTCATTGCATAAATGGGAACAAGTCAAACTTGCCAAAATCAGGATGTGCCTTAAAAATCATTATTACTTAACTTTTAAGTTCATGCATTTTACAACAACAATGGATGGATGGATGGATGGATGGATGGATGGATGGATGGATGGATGGGTGGAACGATAGATACTGTAGAACAAGAAATGGATATGAAAAGAGCTGCTTAGCTAAAAGTTTTTAGACAGACTGATAGATTTAAAGAACAAACAAACGATAGAAAGAAGGATGGATGGATGGATGGATGGATGGATGGATGGATGGATGGATGGATGGATGGATGGATGGATGGATGGATGGATGGATGGGTGGATGGGATGAATGGATGGGTGGGTGGGTGGGTGGGTGGATGGCTGGATGGATGGGATGGGATGGGTGGATGGGATGGGATGGGTGGGTGGGTGGATGGCTGGATGGATGAATGGATGGATGGATGGATGGGATGAATGGATGGATACACAAATGCATACTTTGAGGAAAAAAAGTGCATCATTCAGACACATTCACAATATATTGTTAGTATTACAGGTAGTTCCCCTGATGGTGTATTGCCAATCTATTTTTTTGTAATTAAACCATCTTTGATAGATCTTTTCAAATCAACTCTGCAATAGAAGTTTCCTCTGGGAGAAGGTGTTGATTTCCTTTTATATCCTCCAATAAATGCTACACAGGGATTTCTTGCCGTCAGCTATCATTAGCGGATATCAGCAACAGACTCGGGAGAGGGGAAATGAATTGTGTTGCTGTAGATTCAAATCACTTTATATAGTTCATAAAATGATTTGAATGTAATAAAATGAGTGAAAACAGATCTGGCAGTGATTTTTATTCAATATTAGATGTCTGACCACCAGGGCTGAATAAAAAGGCCAGTATTGTGAGCCAGATTTAAACCTTATCATTGCATTTGCACCACTAAGACACAGCTCCAGGGTTAGTTATGGGTTAAATCCAGAGTGTCAGTATTTCCTGCTGAAAGTGGGCTGTGACTGATCAGCCATGCACAATCTGTACCTGTATCTGTAGCCCTGAGATAACAACGGAGACGGGGGGAGTGGAGAGTGAAGGGCTGGAGAAGTGATGTGGGGTCAAAGGTTGATTGCTGTCAATAGACATCAATATCAACAGTGTATAGACCAGCATTTGTGTGTATTTGAGTGTGTTGGAAGCATGCAACACTCGATTTGTTGTGGTGATGTGATGGGTGTCATAGACTGACACATTGATGTGCTGTCATAGCCAATCAGAGCACAGAATGAATGACAGCATTCAAACATGGGGACTGTCAAAAATGTGCAAGATGCTTTTTTTAAATGATTGCAATGATTGTAAGGCATGTGCACACCATTTATGTGCGTACTTATCAGGCACTTTCAGACATCTGGCCCTCATTTAATTCCCACCTTTCCCCCATGACTATCCTGACTGTGTTTATACTGGAAGCAGTGGCTTGAGGCTGTCTACACTGGGACTTTCTTTACACCAGCTTTACACCACATCAGAATAAATTAGCAACAGCTGTAAGCTCAAGGCTATACTTCAACAATAGCAGGACACAAATAACAATGCCAAAAAACTTTACTTGCTTTATTTAATTACATACAGAAATCCATTAGTTGTATATAAAGTTGAATACCGGTAGTGAAACATATATCTGCAACTGCAGATTCATGAGTTATTAAGATCTTCCCTCTAATAAGGTTCAAAAAGTGAACAAATGTTTAGTGAAAGCAAGTGCTTTTAGATAATGTTGATTGTCAACCTCTGAAGGTCAAACTAAATATATATGAGCTGTTTGATTTTCTACTAGATTTATCATTTTTGCAACACTGTGTCCTTGGGAAATGTCTAAAATCCGTAATTAGATTTTTATTTTTTTATTTTCTAGCAATACTATTCATTTATTTATGTTAATGGTCTGTTTTGATGTTAGTTCATACAGTTCTTATGGAAGTGTATCATGGTTTCCACAAAAATATTAAGCAGCACAACTGTTTTCAACGTTGAAACTAAAAAGAAATGTTTCTTAAGCAGCAAATCAGCATATTAGAATGATTTCTGAAGGACCCTGAAGTGACAAGTGACACTGAAGACTGGACTATGCTAATTTATAGTTATTGGTATTCTTTTATTTCCCATTAAGTGAAGCAAATATTTGATTTGGCCTTTTTTGTTCTCTTTTTACAATAACTGAATTTTTGAGCTTGGCAAATACCCTCAACACTATTTTGTTGAAAATGCATTTGTGAATAAAAAATGTTCAATTGTTGGTGAAAAGAAGAGAATAAATTGGCTGGAGGGCAATAGTGTCACATACAAGCTCTTCTGTTTATGGAAAGTATGGGAGAATATTAATAAAGTCAGCTCACCCGAGGTTTTGACTGCTCCCTGGACACCTGCATTCTTCATCACAAATCTCAAATGTTTCTTTTCACTAACCCAAGGGACTAATACACACACGTATCAACACATGCCCCTTTCCCAAAGGATGGTGTCGTAGGAGGGTCCTGGAACTCAGGGGTCGATGAGTTTCCGACATGTGAGGCAGGTTTTAGTGTTTTAGGGACAGCTGTTGGCATGATGCTTTATGAGGCTCATTTGAGAAAGAATGAATGCTGGCACGACCATTCACACAGAGATTACTCCCATTAATAAATAACGACTCTAATGGAGAAGCCAATATATAAAGCAACTACCATTATTACAAATGCTCTAAACACTTATTAGCCATTGTGAACCTTTGTGTGGAGGGAAGTAATGCTAGACAGCCATTTAAGTGAATTTTGACATGATAAGTATTGCCATTCATTTTGTTCATGTTTACAATACCAGTCCTTCTGCATTTAATTTAATCCTTTCCTCTCTGGTGTATTGATTGCAAAAACAAGATTCTTGAGTGTTTTAGCTTTCAAATGATGCATAGTTTATGATAGTCAGTTGAATATTTGTTATAAAACAAAGGTAAAAAAAAGTAATAAAAGTATAGACACGCCCCCACGGCCCGCCCAAGGGCCGATGCTAGTTAACAGGTTAAGTTGCCATATACTAGTACAATAAATGGAAAAACTTTTAAAAAAGTTAAATTTTTTTACTTTAATGGCTTATAGTTTCTGATTTTCCAGAGGTTTTTATGAAAAAGGATTCAACGTGTGGGAGGAAGATTATGATGTTTGTTTGCTCTCAGAAACAAAACTCCGTCTGTCACACGGCCCTAGGGGTGAGATAAAGACTTCTGCCACTCACAGAGACTGACAAAGAACTCTAACAGAGATGGAGAGAAAGGGAAGGAGGAATATAAAATAAGAGAATAGGCTAATAATTCACTGAGGAGTCTGCAGTACCTGGTCCGCTCATAAAACTGCCTCGCGGAATCAGCATGCACATCATTTCAATCCCATCAAGACAGCAAGGTGTCCTGACGTGCCCATCCACTTTTAAATCCATCAGCAATCCCCGAATACATTTCGTTGACTTGGACAGGTGTGGGTTTTGTGGGGAGGGCTGTCACCAGCTGCCTCTACTGCCTTTACAACGTAAAATGCAGATGTAAACGGGTCCAAACCAGTCAAAAACGCATGTGACCAATTTGCATTTGTACTGTATCTATTAATCCATCATAATGCATCCTGGAGAGCAGCAAAGGACCAACTAATCACCTTTCAATCAAACATACTAAAACAACAGTTTTAAAGGAATAGTTCACTTCAAAATGAAAATTCTGTCATCATTTACTCACCCTCAAGTTGTTTCAAACCTGTATGAATTTTTTTCATCTGCTGAACACAAAGGAAGATATTTTGAAGAATGACGGTAACTAGATAGTTGATGGACCCCATTGACTTCCATAGTAGGCGATATAAATACTATGGAAGTAAATGGGGTACAACAACTGTTTGGTTACCGACATTCTTCAAAATGTCTTCTTTTGTGTTCAGCAGAAGAAAGAAATTCATACAGGTTTGGAACAACTTGAGGGTGAGTAAATGATGACAGAATATTCATTTTGAAGTGAACTATTCCTTTAATAACCGTCCAATTGGAAGATGTGTCACACAGATCATATGAAGCACTTCCAGTGTTCACTAAATACAAGTAATCCACATAAATAACTGAAACATCTGCTAAAAAAATCACGATGTGTGATCGAATCACCCGAGATGGATCTTAGATGTTCACTAAGTAACACGCTGCGTCCGAAATCGAACACTTCCCTACTATATGTATTAGAAAAACAGTACGCCAACAAAGTAGTATGTACGAATATATAGTATTCGAAAAACAGTAGCTGAAAAGTACCCGGATAACCCACTTCCACTGAGATTCTGAAGTGCGCATTCAGTGGATATTTTACTATCCCATGAGGCCACAGGAGAGGATTTATAAATGGCGGTGAAACGTCGCAACTGATGCTGGTAGGTCACGTGACACTAATAACATGGTGAATGCAGTACGTCCGAATTGTATTGATACTACCCATATCTATACTTTATAGAACAAACTTTTTTTAACCGTCAAGAAATAAGTTCAAATTCAAATGTAGTGGGCTACCTTCTCATATTTCGGACACATCGACAGCAACCAAACGAAATATGCAAGTCTTATCCCACAATTCCTTGCATATTTCAATGCTGAATCCATCCTATTTTTGCATCTAGATGAAACGGAGAGTGCAAATGAAGCCGAATACTTCAAAACGTGTGTCAGCATAAACTCTGATGGAGAAAATCATAATTTTTGTGACAAAGCCATCCTGTTACTTTTCTTCCTGGGGATAGACATCACGAGGAGCTTGGAATGAAAGCACGGTTTGCTTTTTCTGACAACAAAGACGGATATAACTCATCCTGAGCTGCACTGAATAAAGTTTCCTTTTGTTGTCGCGCTGACGCATCGTTCCAGATCTCTCAGTGGATCGAAACTAATCGCTTCCAGGAAACACTTGATAGCGGCGGCTGTGCAGGACGTGTGCGAGGCAAAGCGAGGGATTGAGTTTAAGCAGAAGAGGATGAGAGTGGTCAGGTTTCAGTTTCAATGCAACAATCCCTCTATTATATGACACATTCTGAGATTGAATCCTTTTTTTTTTTTTGTGCTCGCCTTAGCTTATATCGGACTGACCATTCTTCCTTTAATATTTTCCTCCCCACTTTCGTTCCATCATCTCAAATCCTGTTTCCCAGTTCCAATCTAATTTGTTCCTCTATCCATTGTGAGCACATGCTCAGATATGTGGACTTGCATGCTGTTTTAGATCCCTTTGTGCCCAGGACTGCCTGGGGTCTCTTTACAAGAATAGGAGTTCTGCCGAAGGACCCGGAGCTTTCTCTGAGGTCTGTGTCTCATACAGACTGAATTTACAAGCTTTCAGTAATGATCACAACACTGCTGCTTCTGGGACCACAAGGAGTCTTAAGGCATGGTGTCAACTGATGACTAAGGGACTGACTTGCTCCTCATGGAGTTTTATTCCGCTGCACAACCAGTCATAAAGACATACAAAGGAACAGGAAGTCTAGGATATTATGGGACAATCCTGAAGGGTTATCTGAAGAGATAGAGAATGAAAAAGTAAGGAGGAGGGAGAGAGGGAAAAGCTAATTTGACAGTCAATTAGCACATACGGCTAACTAGACTTCCTGTTTTTGAAGGTATTTACGGTGGAGGGAGAGGGTTTCGGATGATGTGAAATGGAAAGATACCAGACAGATACGGGTTGAAAGGGATTATATGGAAAAGAAAGACCCATTTTGCCACTTGTTGTCCGCTGACATCATGCTTTAGCTTCACGCTAGCTTTAAGCTGGTGATGAAGGGAGAGCCTGGTGTGTGTATGTGTGTAAGAGATTGAGCATGATGATGGAAGATGACACACTCCACACGTTATGCAGACAGTGAGAGATAAGGGCCAGACAGAGCTTGGCTGTTGTCAATGCAATTACCCTCTCTGCCAAACACATGCTACACACACACACACACACACACACACACACAAGATGCACCACTCTGGGGCCCCTGAAGCACAGAAAATGACCCTGGTTTTTACACCAGCAAGTATTGCGTTAGTGTCCAATACATTTGTAGTTCTGTACATTTCTGTATCCCAAGCCGTGAATCAACCCGAGGAAAATTGCATTGCTCTTTCATAGCTCAGGAGGATCTGTTATTAGTTTCTCCTACAATTCCTAAGGAGATAAAAAAACTGAAAGAAATCAATTGTTGAAATAAAGGCCCGTTCACACCAAGAATGATAACTATGATAACAATTTTATCGTCCACACCAACACACAATAGCGTTCTGTTTATTTTGAGCATGTTGTGCCATGCAGAACCTGATTTCACCAAGTGCAAAATGTTCCTGGATCAAGATCTTTGTTGATCCTGGAACAACATTCCAATCAGCCCATCAGATTTGAGGGACAATTTTATAGTTTATGTCCAGTTTAGACTTTCAACCAGGGTTCTAAATCAGTGTTATTCACATATCATTTCCCTCTGATTTTAGGGATAACTTATGGCTAGGGTTAAGACTAAATTTTCGGACCAGAATGTTGCAGGAACGTGTCTAACTCGGCAAAATCAGGAAGTGCGTTACGTCACCTGCTGCTTTAAATGATCGAGCTCTTTAAAGTCAGGTGGATTCTGATTAGTTCTCAATGTTTTTATCATTCATCAGCTGCAACATAAAAAAAAAAAACGGAACAAAAAATCATTCTGAAAGCGATTCCAAATATATTGTTCCTCTGTGCTGTTTTTGTTATAGTTGTGTGCACTTCCCTAATCTCATAGAATTGGAAGGTTTTCGTTTAGTTATTGTTCTTAAGACTATAGAGCTATAAAATGAACAATGTTGGACAAGTTACACTTCTGAAAAATTAGCTAAGCTAAACTGAAAGCTACCATTTAGAGAACAAACTGTAACAAGTTACAAGCTACATAGCAAAAGTATCTTGCATTGAATACTTTTTTTAAAATATATATATATGAATATTAAGCTGTAATTTAATGGCCTAAAAAATCCCTTTTACAGGAACTGGTTGGTAAAAAAAAAACATCTTTACCTGTCACATTTGAGATTCCCAGGGTCTTATTCTCAGAAGAACAATCTAAAAAGCAAGATATTTCAGCCAGTGTTTGAGTTTTCATAATCTCATTGCTATCTAGGAGGAAAAACTAAAATATTAAAGAAATTTGACCGAAATACCACACTTTTTGGATTGTACAAAATCCATGAGGGTTATGCACAGTAGTAATATAAGGCAGCATTAAGGGAGCCATCGGAAACTTTTATCCGACTCTGAATGGTCGCCTCAGTGTCCTACATAAAGGTCCATCTGGCTGTGCGATAGAAGTGTGGAGAAGAAATCTGTTGGGTGACACACTCCTACACACAATTCTAATTGATTTAAAGCATTGAGTTGTAAGTGTTCTGAATATAGAATTTATAGATAAAAAAAATTATAAGTGTTATAAATTGTACGCTGCGCATTTTGCAATAATGATTATTTTTGAGATGTTGGACACTAGCAGAGAGAATGAAATCTAGGAAAATGTAAAGCAAAATTTTTGTTTTTTATCATGCAAAAATATACTGTTTGTCTAGTCGAACTGAACACACATCCACGTAACCAATAAAAGTGAGGACAAATGCAGGCATGCACATGATGGTTTTTAGCATTTATGCAACACATGTGCATTGGGTGCAGAACTGATGCTTTATCTGTGTTTTACCCAGAGTTCCGCAGCCACAGAGAATGGAAAGTAGTTTGTCATACAAGCCTCATAAAACTGGCAAACTGAGAAGCATTTTCTTGAAGAGTGAGTTTCTCACTGGTGTTTACAACCTTGTGGTTGCATGCGTGTCCACTCATCTTATAAATAGTCATTCCAATGTGTCTTGAAGGTGGTGGTGAATATTATTAGGCTGGTCATGTGATCTCAATATGGCCGCCACCATGAGAAGAAGCCAAACTCAATAACTTTTCCTATAGGCCACTGATACTACTGGAGTCTTCTTCTCATGTGAGTGTAAATTATTTGTCTTGTTTTCACTGGTAGTTTCTTAAGTTGTAGAATGAACAAAAAGGGTGGCTGGCCGCACACTGATCCACTCAAGACTGAAAGTCTACAAAAACATTTTTTATTTTCTAAATTGCATCGTGCAAAAAGTGTAAAGTGCATGTGAGTTAAAAACAAAATAGACACCAGCAAGCAAACATTTCAGCACACTGGGGAGCACTGAAGATAGCAATGTGCTGAAACATTTGCTTGCTGGTGTCTATTTTGTTTTTAACTCACATGCACTTTTTGCACGATGCAATTTATAAAATAAAAAATGTTTTTGTAGACTTTCAGTCTTGAGTGGATCAGTGTGCGGCCAGCCACCCTTTTTGTTCATTCTTCAATATACCATTGGCTCTACGCACCTGTAGTACAAGGACCTGCAGTACAAGGACTTTTTTCCAGTTTGGAGTGCAACATACTTTTTCTAGTTTCTTAAGTTGTACAATTATTTTTTATGAAAATAAATAAATAATGCAACCTTGAATTACACATATTATGACCACATTTGTAGGTTTTAAGACTATTTGATTCATCTAAAATGCTTTTTATTAGTTGATATCTTACTCGTACGTCATCTATAAGAGGTTTTTGCCCTCACATGTATAGCTAAAGAAGCTGACACACACACACACACACACACACACACACACACACCTGTCTTTACGGTAGCCTGGTCTAATTCTCCACTCCCTGTGCCCGGGTGCCAGCTATGACATAGATACTGGGTTTCCTACCAGCACCAGGGACACGCCATATGCTACAGGACAGCAGCATATGTGAACCTCAGAGTTATTGGAACACTCGCACACATGTTGCCTGCAAACCATACCTGTCAGTTCAGTATGCATTGCTTCTGCTGAGCACTTAATTTCAACCGGATACAAATTATAAGTGTGTAATTTCTGAAAGTAAAAAATTAAAGTTGAGAAATGCTCAGATTTATGCAAATGAAATGCTAAAAGAGGGTGGAGTTCGTGGTGCATTTAGTGTTAAATATGTTATGCATGCAGTTTTCATTGTGGCTATAATGTGGCTTGGTTTTTGACATTTTCAAACTGTAATCATGTATTTATATGATGACATTTTGGACTGTGTATTGATCCTAAATTATAATGAGGAATGAATATGACTACATTTGCTGTGCATTTTGCAGACCTCTGGTGTTTTGAGTGGTATTGTATGGTGCTGTCTTCTGGAGTGTGTGTATTTGAGTGCTTTAGTGAGTATATAAACAGATGGTGTTGGTGACTGTAGAGGCCGGAGGTATCAACGGGTGGGCTGATCTCTTCCCTCGTGTCCCGCCTCTGCCCACCTCACCTTGGGCCAATTGTGTTTGTCTGCCTGGTCATGACAGGTGATGTCACCACAATATGACATCAAGCAGAGTGTGACTTATCTTTTCCTCTGTCTATTCCTATTCATTTTCTTTCCGTCTATTCCTTATTTGTCTTTTTTTCTTTCTTTTTTCTTCCCCACTGTGATCCATCAGTTGCACAAAAACACAAGATGATTGATACAGGAAATTCATTGCACACAAATGTTGTTGTTTTTGGAGAAATTTGCATAAACGACAAAGTGACAAGTGCTTAAACAGTGGAAGAAAAAAGTCTGTTTATTGTCTGACGTTGTAATCTGAAATAAAGTGTTTTAGATGTGTATTTTCTTTATCTGAAGCGCACAGACAATGATCCCAGAATAGCCAAAACATGCACTTCTAAAAAAGCATTTGATTGTGTGAGAACTAAAAATGATTCAAACTGATAAATTTGTAGTGTCACATTTAAGTCCTTATTTTATTGCAAGAATGCATCACAAACAGGTTAAAGTTTGATGATACATTTATGTCCTTAACAACCGTATAGAAATCCTATATGATAATTGCATCGAACTCCTTAGTGACAATCATGCGATCTGAAATTTTCTTTCAGGATATGGATTTCAGGATTTCAAGAATATGGTAATGTTAACATAAATGCTTGTGATGTAGCAAGAAAAGTAAACATCAGAACACATTATACAACCTTGTGATGCTTCTAATGTGATCATGAGCGAACGGTTAGGCTTTAGTTGTGGAAATAGACAGAAAATGGACGAAAAAAGGTGGGAACATTTCAGAAGACAACATGGAGTTAAACTTCAAAGATGCTAGAGGAGAGGAGGAGGACACATGTCAAACATTGACAAAGAGAAGCTTTGGCACATTAGGGCACTCATAGCAGAATCTCTGGAGCCCAAAGCCTTGGTGTGCGTGAGTGTACGAGCTCTCTGTAGTTGATTGGCATGGCCGAGGTTATTTTAGGCGGCTCTAGGATGCAGCTGTCTTTAGCTGAGGAAAGAAGCTGAAAGGTTTTAGATGGAGATCTAACTCTGTACCCTGCTATACACACACACACACACGCACATACCCATCATGCATCGGTCAATAAATTGAATCATACCTCACGTCTATTCCTGTCTCACATCAAGGTGAAATTTATCAGATTAAAGGAAGGAGACACAAACAGAGCTTTATGTAGGACGGGCAACGCTGAATGACAATCAAATCCAGTTTGAGATGTGTGCGCGTGTGTGTTTTTGTCGATAGCTAATGTAAGCGATCAGGGTGGAGGGAGAGTCGTGCAGATGGCCATGAGGTTGCTGGGAGTACTGATCCTCCTCTCTTATGCGGGCTGTAATTGCATGTTGTGCGCTGCATCTGTCCCGTCGCTGATGAATGGGAGGAAGAGGAGATGCGGTTGGGAATATGAATGTCTTTTCTCTGGCTCACATACGCACTTAACCCGCCCTCCTCTGTTTGCCGCACACACACTTACTTCGGAAGTCTAGACACTTCAAAAGAGCACATAGCAAATTATAGTGTACTCTGGGGGGGAAAAAAGTCTTCAGAACTTTAAAGCCAACAATAATATGTTTGTATATATATTGGATATATTCATACAGCGCAAATTGGTAAATAACAAAATTTGTATATCGCAAAACTGTATTTCTCCCAATTCTAACTTTTATATCTCACAATGTGGCTTTAAGTCTTGCACTGCAAAACCAACTAAGTTACAGTCACTCAAATTATTTGAGGAAACCGTTTGCCTTAAACCATTTATGTTTACAACTAATATTTATGAGTACTGTGAACTTATTTCATTTGAGTCCACAAAGAGAATATTAATTAAATTAAACAAAAAATACATTGTGTGGCTATAGCTTAACTAAATTGCATAAAGTCAAAATAACTACAATATTCAGATTAACTCGAATCTTTTACTGTTAGCTGCTAGTTAGCAATAGTACAAGCACACCTACATGTACTAATGTAATTATCACAGAGATTATCACTGACATGTGCACAGCCTTTGATTTTAAGCAACATACAGTCTTATTGATACTCAGTCCATCCACCACAGGCTCTTTTCTTCACCACAATGGTAACCCCAAAATTCAGACGTAACATAAACCTTTTTAAAATCCAACATAACAGAGCATTAAACACTAACAGATCACCCACTATATTATTCTTGAGCAAAAACACATATAATAACACTTACATTTAACTTTTACCCTCCTTTGACAGCCAGAGGCAAAGTATGCTGGGAATTAGAAATTTGCTGTAACTTACTCAGTTTGAGTTCTGCTTGATATAATCAGTTATTACAATTAACTTTGCAACTAAATGTCAGCTAACTCTCATTAGAGTAGTAGAACTGTTAGGGTTCAGGTTAGTAGAATAAGTTGACATATACTTGCAAAGTTACTTATAGTCAGTAGAATCGCTGTTGGTGGACTATTAAAAAGTGTTAGATATTAAGCAGACAGTCTACTGATACTCTGAATACTAGTTGGCATGTAGTTGCAAAGTTACTTATACTGTAGTTTGTAGAATGTCTAAAGTGGACTATTGAAATAGTGTTGGCCAATTTTCAAGCAAAAAAGTTTTTTAGGTTTTAAATCATAAATGTACTGCTCAAATTGAAGTAAAAAAAAAGAATTGGGATACTTTGCAGTTGTCATATGTTCATGTGTTGATGTGATGAACTACACCTGTGGTTACTCTATTCTACAATAATAAAAAAAAAAAAATCATTGCTAAAATGCCACAGAAAAGTCAGTTCTGAGAAAAGCTCTAGCTTTGTGCTTGCAGATGCCACTTAGTTCCAATAATGCAATGAGATTGATATTTTAATCTGTGCCTAAAGTGTTCAAATACTTTTTGTGGCCATTGTAGATAATTTTCTAAATAACTAGAGAATAAAAGGTTATTTGTAGATGTGAAAAAGGCTCTCCAATGGCCTCAAGCTGTGAAAACCCTATATGGTTGAATGGGAACCCTTAGCATGAAATCACATGGATCGCTCTGAGTGGGTGAAATCTTCAGTCTATTCAAAGTTGAGATAGAAAACAGGTCTTAATGATTTGTTGTGTGTTTCCATCAAGCTAGCACAGGACCAGACTATAATTTGAGTTTTGATTGACTCTCGGACAGAAGTATCACGATTTATTTGGTTTTTAATGTGCTTTCTCTCCCTCATTCCTCCCTTTCTGTTCCTACTTTCCCCCTCACTTTACTGTGTTTCAATTACTTTTAAGGCGCATGCATTAAATTGAATGGAACGGTAATTACAGAGTTCTCCGACTTACATTTGCTCAAGCTGTTTTGACATAAGTTATGATGTGCCGCCAACACGTTTTAACGCGAACAAAGCACCATTTACTCAATCTGTCAGTTGTTTGCAATTTTTCATAATGTGTTGTGATGAGAAATTAATTGTTAATCAGCTTCACAAAATGCAATGTACCTTAGCAGTGTCTTCTCCGCCTGAGAAACTGAAGGATGAGGGTCTGGAAGAGTCGCATGCCGAACTTGTGTTTTGCATTAGCTGGCCAACCATTCGAGCCCATTTGAAGTAAGATTCTAGGGTTTTCTTCTTCAACCTCCATCCTGTTGCCAATTTGGGCAGGAAAACCTTGAGGTATGGGCCCTAAATGGGTTTGTCCATGGGTTCCATGTTCAACATTGTGGAACACTGAACCCATGGACAAACCAATGTACGGTCAATACATCAAGCCCATATCCTACATTAGCAATGTCAGCTGGGTTAGGGTCTCTCAGACCCCCAACAAAACCCACTGAGGATTCTTAAATCGTCTTGAAAGTTCATTCAGTTCAGCTTTTTTCCCCACCTCACAGTCGTTTTAAGAAAATGAGTGATTCATTCCCTACACCGTCAACACGAATGCCAAACCTGAGTCAGCCCTTACTCTTACCTCTTCATTTCCCACAAATCGTTCCCTGCCAAGCGCTGGGTTCTTTATGACCTCCTTCAACACGTCTAATGTGGGTCCCATTAAATTATCATCCACCTTTTAATAAACCTCCCAATGAACTTTCATGTGCTCTGATTCTCTATAGTCATGCTGCGTAAGGCCTTCAAATCTGTGCCGACTCCATTCTCTTGAAACCTAGCTGCATGAATTATTCACAGTATTTCCTCCGTTTCTATGATGGGTCATCTCCATGTGGGTTTTTTTTTCCAGCTCCACGTTTCGACACCTTTAAATATGCGCAGACAAAATATTTATTCATCAGAGAGACCGAGCAGAAAAACGGAAAGATTGAATTATACAGATCAGCGAAGGCTAAGAACAGGCACTCGTAAGAGAGATGTTCAACTGGGCTTTTCTTTCTTTCTTTCTCTCTGGGTTTGGCAGCGTGGACTTTAATGAATGCCTCAAGGACCTGTCTGAAGACTATTTCGGCCCCTTTGCGTGCCCAGGACAAGCCTCCTAAATTGGGCTGTAGCTCATCAGTCCAATTCCTGGCTTCCGCGGGGCTCCCAGGTAAAAGCACAGAGAAAAGGAAAATAAAGCAATACAAGCTCCATTGAGTTTCTAAACCACACTTTTATCATTCCGAGGGATAACTACATATAGGAAACACGGATCTCGATGTCATTCTCTAACCAGCTGCTGAAATTGTTCTTTTGCAAAATAAAACAACGTTGCAAAGAATAAAAACTGAGCTTCACTTTCTGTCTCTGAAGACTCTTTGACTTGGGCTCCCATTCAGTTCACAGAACAGATCCTAATCCTGTTAGGCAAGTCCCCGAACGCAGCGGATCTGATATTGCAGCTGACCTCAGTTCAGTTGTACAGGGAGCTTTCAGTCTTCATATCTTCCTGAAGTGAAAAAAAAAATCATGTTCAGCTTTTGTATTTTTTAGTAGAACATTTTCTACGCCAAATCTGTTTATTCAGAAATTGATGAACTGGCTTATTAGCGAGCAAACATGAACCGCCATGTCTGACAGATACTGGTAATATGAATATTTCATACTGATTCTGCATTAATATTCATCAGCACTGTTTTAATCATGCAGGAAGCCTCTGAAATGCATCATGAGTTGTTTGTCTGCATCTCAAACCTTGTGGCTCCAGCAGAAGGCCCTCGGTCCAGTCCAGGCGGGGTGATGAACGACCGGTGTGGCGTGCTCACTCTGAGCGGCATTGTCAGGTATGAAAAATGACATTATTACGGTTATACCGTTACCATGGATCCTGTCAAAGGGGTTGAAAAACACCACCGGCGTTCATGATATTGTGTCACTCACAGCTTGGCTTGTATATGCGTGAAGCTTGACAGAAAACCAGACAGAATCCAGAGTTTTTTTTCTCTCTCTCTCTCCTTCTGGACTAAGATTTATGGATGTTATTTTGCGTAATATTATGCGTGTTCAAAACGGTTATGCAGGATTGCATTCGCTCTGATGCTGAATGACTGACTCATGGGAGTTTTATTACATATTTAATGTAGTTTTATAAGTGAGAGTTGTACTATACTCCTCTACATTTTATATGTATGAGTAATGGTCAAGGCAATGAAGCAGGTGTTATTTTGTTCAACACTGAATGGAGTACTGCAGAGATAATGAGTGCTTCAGATTGCTCACCTTCTCCACACAAAGCCACATATAATACACCAATGAAATAAAGATATAGTCCGCATTCTCGTTCTTTTAAGCATGAAAATAGGAGTTTTTTGTTACAATCGCAATCACAGTTACCTTGTAGTCATCTATTCGCCATTACAGTCATCTGTTCTAATACTTGGATTTAAACTTATGTTATATTGATACTTGTTTGCTAGACATTGTTTGTTTTTTCTTTACTTTACGGTCTAATTCAGACCAAACAAACTCATTTCTCCACACAACTAATTTCAGTGGACAGTTTAAACTTTAAAGGGACAGTTCAGTTCACTCAAAATTGTCATTTACTCTCCCTCATGTCGTTCTAAACCTGTAGGACTTTGGTGAACCTGATTTCACCAAGTGCAACATGTTCCTGGATCAACAACTTTGTTGATCCTGGAACAATATTCCAATCAACCAATCAGATTTGAGGGACAAGTTTACAGATGATGTCAAGTTTAGGGTTAGGTGCTTCTACATCAGTGTTATTCACCTATCATTTCCCTCTGACTTTAGGAATAACGTATAAGGTAAGGTTTAGGGGTAGGACAACATTTTCAGACAGAAATGATATTCCAGGATCAACAAAATATGTTTTACTTGGCAAAATCACGGTGACAGAAGAAGTTTTTGAAGAATGTTTCTACTGTTTTTGTCCATATAATGAAAGCCAATGGGGTCTAGAATGACATGAGGGTGAGTAAATGATGACAGAATATTAATTTATCATTCATATGAAGAAACATATATTTAGTCAGGTGTGCCCTGCCCAAATGAAGACCTTTCAATCATTCATTTTGATTCAATGCAACATTCCTGCAGGCATAACATGAGCAGCAAAATAATGTTTGGCCTGAGAGAGAAGTTGAACATAATAAATGTTGAAAAGCTCCACATCGACCGTGCAGAATTTCAAATACACTGATCATTCATTTAAAGTCATGTTCAACTCCCATGCATGCTGAAACAGCCCTTCTGATGTCCTCGTAGTCCAGTCTCCAATGATAAGGATCATTTCTAATAAGCATGTCTCTGTGGTTTGACCTACAGCGTAAAGAGTTTGAATAAAGATGTTCCTTTTCATTTTCTGTATAGATTCATAAATATATCTTCAGCTGTGGTCTGACACTTATACCGGCCGCCGTGGGCCGATGCAGCACATCTAACCCTAGCTCAAAGGTCCATTGCAGATTCAGAGTGTTATCCCAGAGGTAAAGTTAGATGTTCTAGATTTCAACCGAGGCGCGAGTTTTGTCACGATGAACTGTAGGGGTGAAGATTCTCCTGAGTGGCATGCAAACGCATGCATCAACACTGTCGGGTTTAGCTCACGGGACTGAAATAGATGTGACTGGTAACCATGGTGACATCAGCGCCTGTCATATTTTGGCGCCGTTTCTCTAACAACCCGAGGCAGGGAAATGCTCTGAACAAAAGTCACTAAATTGACTATGATGGCGCAGAACACTACTATTCTGGTTCATTCAGTTTAAAACATAGTGCGTGGTCACAGTACAGAATGCTCAAATGAAGGAATCCTGTTAGCTTTGGAAATGAATTAAGTTTGCCATGGTGTGGTTTTGTGAAAAGGCGAGTGTGGGTTGCCAGTGACATTCATAAAGCAGATTTGCTTTTCTTGAAGGAAATAGCAGTGCTAGCAAGGCAGCAAGAGAAAAGTTCTGTTTAATTAAAATACTGAATCATTTTGATGGTCGGAAGGTCAGAGTATTATTTGGAAAGAATTATTAACTGGAAAGATTGTATATAAAGACTGGAAAACCAGTCCCAGCAAGCCTTTGAGATCAAAAACCTCTCTCTCTCTCTATATATATATATTTAAATATTTTTTTTTTTTGGTAACATGTTGAGAGGTTAAGCTTGTTGAATGCATATACAAGTTGATAACATGTTTTCCTGCCATGAAAGGGTCCAGATAATGTTATTTCTTGTAGATATCACAATTTTAAGAAGTGTTACTTTTACTTTTAATCATCTAGTATAAGGGGTGAGAAATCTGGGACAGTTTAATATAGCATTTTTGATCCTTAAAATTAGTTTATTCAGTGCTGTTAATAAAATGCTGCTAATATTATATTAGAATATAGTTCATCTAACATTTCTAATCAATCTCACAAAAATAGACATTGGAAAATAAATGAATATTTAAAGAAATACAAGACCAGGCGCAAATTAATATGCAAATATTACGATTATTCTGCTTATTCTGAGATTTTCTTCTTAATTTATTTTACATTGAACATTTTAAGTTTTAGTAGGCTATAACTAAAAACTAGATGAACAGAATGTGCATTCTGTTGTTTGTGCTGAATTGCAAAAAAAAAGTGTGTGGAGAATATTTAAGGGTTATCAATGCAGATCTGCATTTTAAACACTGTAATAAAGGGGAAAGAGAGAAATGATACAAAACCTAAAGATAATGGAAATTGGCTATTACCACTCGAATCGCGTTAGCAATAATCAATAAGGCGGCAGTGCAACTGTGGTTTGGTCGCTGTCCATGGTACTGAAAGAAAATCAGTCCCAGCAAGCCTTTGAGATCAAGAACCGCTTTTTCTCTCGCAACATTTAATCTGTGATGCGTCTACGTGACTAATTTGGAAGGCAATGGAGAAGAGGGAGGCCCTGCGCCAGGAAATTCATCACGGGGGCGCGCAGACAAACACGCATGGCGCTCTGAGCTGCCGCAGCTGTTTTGGTTCACTAGCTGAAATCAATTTTTGGCAAAGTCGATTTTGTCAGAAGCTGCGCCGAATGGGATATTACCTCAGAAATCACAGTCCTGAAGGATAAATATTAGAAATTGTTGTCCGTTTTTGTCTGGATCCATTCGAGTTCTTATTTCAGTGAAGCGATTTTGTTTTAAGTATGTAGGATATCTGAAAAACTTTTGTCCGTCGAATAGATGTCAGTGTGGATTAATCACATGATTTGCCAAATTTCTTTTTCTTATATTTGAATGAATTTGTTTTGTTAATGCCCCAGTCGACGCAGTTCCTCACAAAATCACACGGCTATAATATATAAAACGAGCATAAAAAACTTGCCACGTACAGCATTTTTCCTTTTATCGACTAAAGCATCCTTATTTGTCATTGACCCATGTATAGAGAGCTGCAACACAGATAATCGCATTTTGAGCTTGCTGATTGTGATTGTCAGAGCAAGAGACCTTCACATGACTCGAATCCATTCGCTCTTACAGGTCTGATCTTCCCTCACCTCTGAAAACTGTCTCCATCTAGCGGCTTCCCCCACTGCACATCTAGCAGCGCTGGATGTGTGAATCAATAACCTGAGACGTGAAAAAATATCCGCAGCGCTTTGCCCCAGTCTCTGAGCTCGTCATTCAACACTTCACTGAATGCAGAGAAACTCTGTTGAATAATAATTCAAAGAAAGCCAATGAATAACTTTACACAATGCGCTATATAGGGTTTATAAGAGAATCAAATGCTACAAATAAGCATTTAAACGTAACACTACTCATGGCACATTATGCACCATTCACACAGGCTGTTACATTCATTTGTGTTAACCGATGCCCGTAGCACGTGACACGCCTCCAATGCGCCGTGAGCAGAAGCAACTTGGGCTCCACCGCAGACTCACAGATCTTCATCGGTAGCGGATGAAGCAACTTCCAGCGAATCATTTGTTGCGGGTTCACTTTTTGTTCTGGTTACAGGCAGACCCTGCGGAACAGTCCTCGGCTCATTGGATTACATTTAAGAGAAGCGGATAGGAAAGTGACATTCTCTGCTTTTGAAACACCGAGCGCGCACTCGCCAGGGTGGTCTTCTCTTCCTATGAAAGGACCACTGTGGCAGGTTACTTCAAGAGCGTCAGTGTGAAACACAGAAGCTTTGACCGGTAAAAAGGATGTCCTTGGACAACGTGAATCATCTACCTGACTTCTAAACTTGTTGCATTTGCTCTAGAACAGATCCGAGAGCGCATTTCGGATACTTATTTGTGCGTAACGGCAGAACAGCGATTCAAAGTGGACTGTAACTGATGATCTGTGTGTAAAAACCTGCACTTTTGCATCAAAATCCATTTATGAGGAGGTAAGTTGTTTCTCTTGCTCATGAGCAATAGGTTACATAGTAAAAAAAAAGGTCCATTCTCAGCCAGTCGTGTTTGACCGAAAAGGCGGTATTTTCATGCATACATACACCACCATTCCATTCTGCGCTCACTGTAATTCCACCTTGTCATTCGAATGCTTTGATCTTGATAAATATTATGGCTCACTGTGCAGTGTTCTGCTACGCGTGAGAAATAGTCTCCCTTGAACTTTACATCAAGTAATTGCGCATTGTGTCTCTCCAGATGTCCTTTCTGTTCGTGGCGGATCTGTGAGCGCAAAACCTGCTTCAGTCTCACCGGGTCGCGCACATTGGGTCAGCATGGCAGCCGGAGTCGCCGCGTGGCTACCGTTCGCGCGCGCCGCGGCCATAGGATGGATGCCCGTGGCGAGCACCCCGATGCCGCCGCCTCCACGGGAAAAGAGGCGAGGTCAAGACGGCCTGATTATCTTAAACGTCAGCGGCACTAGGTTTCAAACTTGGCGGAATACTTTGGAGAGGTACCCTGACACCTTACTAGGAAGCACAGAGCGCGACTTCTTCTTCCACGAGGAGTCCAACGAGTACTTTTTCGACCGCGACCCGGACATCTTCAGGCACATCCTCAACTTCTACCGAACCGGGAAGCTGCACTACCCTCGCCACGAGTGCATCTCCGCCTATGACGAGGAGCTGGCCTTCTTCGGCATCATTCCTGAGATAATAGGGGACTGCTGTTATGAGGAGTACAAAGATCGCAGGAGGGAGAACACGGAGAGGATTCAAGACGATGAGGAGAACGAAAACAGCAAGGACATGGTGCCGCCGGATATGTCGTTCCGCGAGACCATGTGGCGCGCGTTTGAGAACCCGCACACGAGCACCATGGCGCTGGTGTTCTATTACGTCACGGGATTTTTCATCGCCGTCTCCGTTATGGCCAACGTGGTGGAGACGGTCCCGTGCCGTAGCGAGCACAACCGGGCAAAGGAGATGTCGTGCGGGGAGCGCTACGCCCTCGCGTTCTTCTGTTTGGATACGGCCTGCGTCATGATCTTCACTGTTGAGTACCTGCTGCGTCTGATCGCCGCGCCCAGCAGGTACAAGTTCGTCAAGAGCGTCATGAGCATCATTGACGTGGTGGCCATCATGCCTTACTATATAGGCCTGGTCATGTCGGACAACGAGGACGTAAGCGGGGCCTTCGTCACCCTCAGGGTCTTCAGGGTCTTTCGGATTTTCAAATTTTCGCGGCACTCCGCGGGACTGCGCATCCTGGGGTACACGCTCAAGAGCTGCGCGTCCGAGCTGGGCTTCTTGCTCTTCTCGCTCACCATGGCCATCATCATCTTTGCTACAGTCATGTTCTACGCAGAGAAGAGCTCCTCCTCCAGCAAGTTCACCAGCATACCGGCGGCTTTCTGGTACACCATCGTCACCATGACAACGCTGGGGTGAGTCGATGTTGTTGTGATGCGCAAACTTAGGGAATGAGCTTGTGCGCATGATCTTCTGTCATGACTGCTTCAAAGCAGCCCTTTTACACCAACGCGTCAGAGAGGTTGAGCTGGAGATAGAATACATCAAGGGCAGGGGGAGATCAATAAAAGTGAAATAAATCAAAGAAATAGACTCCCTCTAGACTGTCTCTCTCTTTTCTCTATCTGGCCGGTGAGACAGGCCATCCTTTACTGCCTCATTGCTGGAAAAGACAAGACCCATAAAGCTATTTTATTTTTATTTTTTCTGCAATATTTAGTGCCATATGCACACACATCACAAGTATAAAAAAAAGTTTTTTATATATATAAAGACTTTTATGTAGTTTATATACTTTTTATTTTTTATTCTATTTTCTATTGCAGCATTAATAATAAATAAAATAATAAAAAATGTATATGATAAACTAAATACTTTATGATGTATTTTACTAAAAAATAATAATAATAATAAAAAATCATTTTATTGTATTAATCTAGTTTTTATATACTATATACTGTATTAATATAAAATACAATATGAAATATATAAAAACTTTCAGCAAGATGTTAATGAACATTGAACATGTTAATGAATACCACAATCCTGTGCAGACAATGAATACACAAGTGAGCATGGTGATTAGAACATAAATCGGCATCAGTTTGGCAGCTGTGTGAATGCCAGTAACAGTTTCTGACAGTTTAGGGAGTTACATTTTAGAGTTTTTAATAGTATTTCTCTCTTATATCTCTGAATTGAATCACTGTAAAGGAGAAAGTGTATCTGTCATATGACACCTCGCCAGTGTCAGACTGAGCACAGACTCTTCCTTCCTTTGGAAAGCCTTGCTTTTTTATAACTAACCATCCTCAATGTGCCTTTGGCAGAATGTTGTAATTTCCACACAGTCAATGAACACACAGAGAGACATGGCTGATTCATGTGACTCTAAGCACTGAAGGCGATTACAATAATGCATTCCCTATTGATGTGTTATTTATTCATTAATCCCATCACTCGACACCTCAGCATGGCTTCTCTGAGCCTCCCACCTGTGCTGAGCGGGTGCTCTCCATGGTGCTGAATCTGCCCTCTGCATGTTGCGGTCGCCCCACGGCTGCACTCTGCTGCTCGGGAGACGACCAATTCTTTGCTGGCGGGCCGACACGGTCCTGATTCACACTCGAGGGGATTAATCAAGCCGCATGCTCCAGTACACATCCCGTGCTTTGATCGGCACGCCTTTGAAGTGCATTACTGTGTGTGTCATAACGTGCATTGCGAGCGTCAATCTGACGCCTGCACCTGGCTGATATGATGCACCTTCCAGACGTAAATATGATCGGGAATCTTTTGGTTTTGAGGTTTTTAGTTTTGAATTAGGTGTTTGGGACTCGTTTTATACTCTAGTTCAATAATGTGTGGTTCAGAACAACTGTTGGCTTCTCGTTATATATGACTTCATGTCTGAATATACTCTTTGACATACTGAATGTGACTAATGTTGTCTTTGAAGTCAGAAGTTCCTCCTTAAGACACCATGAACCTTCAATAATAAGAAAATGAGGTTGTCAGAGGTTGTGCATGTTCTTGTGATATACAAAGAGTTATGGCTCACAGACTTCAATTCATTCCCATTCCCCCTCTGCTTTACTGTCAGGTCTACATTGTCCTATAAAGAAAATATGAGGTTTGGAGACAGCAGGAGTGAAGGGGGGAAAAAGAGATCCAGTATGAGTGAGAGAAACGTCTTATTGTGTGCAATTTGTGTCCTGCAGTTTCTTGCCTGTCAAATCGGATGACATCAATGAGAAAATGAAATTACGGGCTGACGCTCAGCACTGTCTTAATGTTAGGAATGCAGTGTGTGTGTGTTTGGAAGAGATGATGACTTGTTGGAGCCAGCTGGTTATGAACTGTCTTCCAAACAGACCCACAGCTGCAGGGCTTCAGTGATGCGGCCCATATACTCATCTCCTCTCTCTGCAGGCAGGCATGCTGTTCCTCATTTCAAATTTTATTGCATTGCCTCAGTGAGCCTATCAAGAGGAGCACGCAGGGGGGCTGTCGCTACAGCAGAGATCTGACCTGGCAAAGTCGACTTCATCCTGTGATGAGCAATAGCCAAATCTTGGGATGTCAAATCGGGCTATGCCTTGAGACCATTTCATGTTTGAGTGACCACAGTTTGATCTGGAAAAAAAAAAGTTTCACGTTGTAGATGTCACACAGAGAGAGTGGGGTAAGGAGAAACCTTGCCTCTTAGGTTTGAGATCTCATCCTCTCTTTGTCTTTGTCTTGCTTGTTGAGTTCATCCATTACCCCTCTGTCATGTCTGAAATCTCATTCCCTTCCCATTTCTCCTTAAACACACACTTGAGTGAGAGGCCAGTCCAGGCATTGCTAAACGACTTTACCTGCACTGATTGAACAAGAGCCTGGCTCTGTAAATGTATGCATCACTTTTTAATGCCTCATTTCCCAGACTGGATGACAGGGATGGATCCGTGGTTCAGAGAGCGAGGGAAGGGATTTACACGAGGCGGCTGCTTTAGATTACGTGAACCTGCTTTTGAGTTTGGATTACTAGTAATGAAGCCATGTGATGTTCCTTTACCAAAGTGCAATTGAAGTCTGAGAACATTTCGACTATCAGCAAGGTTTTCACGCTTGCTAGATTATACTCAACCCTCAGGCGTCTTCAATCTGTCTGCATGAGAATGATTGAGAATTTTAATTATCCGTAAAGATAGCCTCTATCGTGCAGAACTCCGCATAAGATACCTGAATGCCTCAACCAGATTTAGCCCTCAAAGTTTTGGGTATATGCACCAGAGACTGCTGCTCATTTCGGTCTCATTTTGATATAGATAAAGTGACTTCTTTTATCTCTGGCTGTGCTTAAAGTATGCATAGAGCTTTACTGCCTGGTAATGTAAGATATGCTGGTTATCTCCCAATTGGCGTAATATCATGATGGTGAGAACAGAACTTGCATTGATATTCTTTTAAACCTGGCTCAGAAGTGCCAGAGATATTTATTCAACAATATGTCATAATGTTCACCTACAGTGAACCATGACATACCTTTAGCCCAGGGTTGTCCAATTCTGCATCTGAAAGGACACTTTCCTGCATACTTTAGTTCCAACACACCTGCATGAAAGTTTTTAAAGATCCTAGATACCTCGATTATCTGGTTCAGGTGGGAGCTTAACTCCGCTGGACTGTGGCCCTCCCGGAGCAGGATCGGATACCCCTGATTCTGACTCATTTGGTGAAGAGACTGAACAAATCCATTAATTGACTCTAATTTGAGTCAATTAATGCATCAATGTTCAGTCCTCACAGAGTTCTGCTCTTCCCAAATGGGAATGCGCCTAGCAGAGAGGGAGGAGACAAGGGACGGGATGTGACTTTGGTTCACAGCACGAATGGCCTCCGCTTCACTGGCCCCTATCGCCTCTTTAATGGACTCATTTTCTGGCATAGGCTGATTTTGCCCAGCTCAATTAAATCAGCAGCATTTTAATTGGCTTATGCACTGTCAAACGGGATCTATTAAGTGAGCAGCTGTCAGAGCTGAAGACATGCAGATATGACTATGAGGGAGAGTGAGACCGGTGAAGAGGGGTAAATACATCAGCTTTAAAGCGCTCGGGTACAATGATAATGTCTTGTAAATGAAATGCCCCCATGATCCTCCACACAACCCATCATTCTTTTCACTGAAATGCACTTCTCTCGGTTCATTCTCCCATCTTCCAATCCTTTTTCATCCTCTCATCCCCCTCCTCCTTCGGGGTTATGAAGGCTCATAAAGAGTCCTACGGAGAGGTTGTAAAGTGATTGATGGAGTAGCTTGGAGAGTCTATTAAACTCTCTGAAGTCACCCTGCATCAGGTCAATTAAGGCCAGAGGCTTCAACGCCCGCCAGCTATGTATCCCCTCCCCAGGATGTCACACAGAACGATGTTCATCGTGGTCACCGCGGGTTAAGCAATAGGCTTAATTTCTCCTAAGGGAAAAAATCATAAGTTCATAGTGCATGACAGAAGAGGCTTTGGTGTGGTTTTCGACACTCTGATCAAAGCGAAAGGTTGGATCTTAGAGAGGTCATGCCTGCAGGGTTGTGGTAAGGTCAGGCCATGGTACAACATGTGAAAGGGACTCATTATTGTGTCTGAAAGAGCATGCCGGTGTGGGGTTACCCTGATTAGCACACCTTGATCAGGCATCACACAGCAAAAGGACGGCCCCAGAGAAATGCAATGGTGCAGGTTTATTATTGATGATCCCGGGCCTCTCAAATGCGTCCACCTAAGACACAACTGGATGCCTGTAAAGAATTAATGCCCCTGTGCTGGTGGAACCTATAGTGCGTTGTAAATGATCCACATGACACAGGTTACCGTTAATTATTGTATTTTGTTTAAAGAAAAGCACAAACCAAAACAGAATCTATTCACCTCCGTCACTCTCCCCACGAATGCAGGGTTTTGGAGGAACATACACCCAGACCATAACACTGGGCTCATTGAAGGGACAGTTTATCCTAAAATTCTGTCATCATTTACTCACTCATGTTTTTTCCAAACCTGTATGACATTGAACAACCCCAATGGACCCCATTGACTTTCACTGTATGAATGAAAAGAAACTGAGATCTTTTGTTAGACAGAGTCATACTGGTTTTGAATGGGTGAGAAAATGTTTCCTTTTCGGGTACTATCCCTTTAAACACTTTAGGTGAGAAACACTGTTTGAGGTTGTGCAATTGGCCACAACGAACTTCCTCTGGCTTGTTCAGCAGACGGTCAGTTTATGATCGCTGCATTCCCCCAATGTAATAAGTACACTCAAAAAATGAGTGTTTTGACCATTTTTTGTTTCACAGATGTGCATGACATGTTTCATGGCTCAAATAGGAGCACAAGAGAAACGCTGTATTTGAAAGATTTACACAGTGGCACAGCCAAGGGGAAATAAAGAGCCCAGAATGAGGTAATTAAAGGCTCTTTGTCATGTGGAATAACCCCTGTGGTGTTGCTGTAGAGGCGCTAACTCTATTCATCCATCCATTTCATACTCGCACTATTACTCCACACCGAGAGGCTAATTGGACTACCGTCTCTCTCCTTAACTCTCGTTCTGTGTCTCCCTCTTTCTCTACCATACTTTTTCTTCCTCATCCCTTCCTTTATTCCACATTTTTATTTGCTTTCTCTCTCTGTCTTTGTTCTGGATACACTCGCCTTCTCTGTGATAGTTCAAACACCATAAAAATGCATTGAAAGTGGAACATGCTCTCCTCAGATGGCTGCCTTTAATCACATAAATGTAATGGACAGAGGGCTTTCTTCCTCCACCTCTTCCTATTAAGTATTTTTAATTACTTGGCCAGTCTAAAAAAAACAACAGTGGTAGCAGTAATGGTACTGGCATTAGAAGTTTTAAGCACTTTAAATCTAACACACACGTCTTGGCACACATCAAAACTTTGAAAATCAAAATACGCACTTGTTCAGTGGTTGCTCGAAATGACAGATATTGTGAGAGTGAGTGTAATGTAAAACTTCAAAAGTATAGACCTTTTTTCCCCAAGATGATTAATGTTTGCTTGAATGAGATCCAGGATTGAGATTCTGGAATCAGATCAGCTCTATGTTTAGACAATTTCACATCCAGATACAGGGGATTAGTGACACTACAATGTTTAGAAGTTTCACTTTTTGTTCCCCAATCCCTACTAAGGTTTTTTTATTTTATTTTTATTTTAGACAACTAAATTTAACCCTTCACTAATGTCTAATATATATATATATATATATATATATATATATATATATATATATATATATATATATATATATATATATATATAGTTTTTAACCCTTAATACCCTGTTTCATATTTTAGACTGTTCAAACTTGACACCATATATCTTTGGCACCACAATGCAAGGTTATACTTTTGTCACAAGAAAAAAGGGGGAAAATGTAACCACACACTTTCAGATCATTCTTCCACTCAAGTCCATATACAGACACAGCCTCGATCCCCCATATTTGCTAGATCCAACATTGTATTAATCTGTCAATCAGAAGCACAATCATAAACACAGAATTCTTCCCTGTTCCACTGCTCATCTCCTCTCATTCTACTGTACGTGTCTGTTATCTTCTCCAGGTCATGACTGATTCGATTTGTGTGCAATTAAGATTGTGGACTCTTGCTATTTCCTATTATGTTGCTCTCTTTGTGTGTGTGTGTGTTTCCTGTGTAGTGTTCTGGCCTGCACTGGACTAATTGAATTAACGCATTCGTCTGTGTAGCGCTTTCTTTTTCCTGTCTCGTTCTTGTGCACGTCCATTCTCTGTTATTTTTTCATGAGTAATTCTTTTTAATAAAATAATTTAAAAATTCATGACACCTTGAGAAGTCCTGGATGAATGTGATGATTTGATCCTCTGTGTCGAAAACGAGTGAGCGAGAGAGTGTGTGTATTTTCGGTGAAAATAATAATGAATTGGCTGAAATTCAATAGGGAGCTGAAGTGTTTTGCTAAAGCCTGCTAATACCGTACAAGAGGCTCATAAATAGCAGAAACCGACTGAAGTGGGGTAGTGAATACAAATTTGGCCTTTCATATGGAGATCTCCTGTGATAGATGGACGTGTCTTCATTACAGCCCTACTGAATAGTGTTTAAAGACAGAAGGAGAGACGGCCATCAGTCTAGAGTTGGCTTTTTGTCAGTGTACATTGATTATGCCTCACTAGGTACAGAAGAGATGACCTGCTGAAACTGTTCTAAAACCGTCTTTAACTGCTTGCAAACATGCTCGCAGCATGCAGAAAGACAGGAGAAAGACAAACTGAGAATCAATGAGCCTGCGGTATCCTGTGTGCGTGTGTGTGTGTTTCTGAACTCAATCCCTTTAGACCTTTTACCTTGACCCATTTTCACAAAATCTTTTCATGCAATGCCACAGATGTTAACTTTGCTGGATGATATATTGGAAATAACTAGATTTTTGCATTTTCCAAAGAAGCTGTGAGAGGTGCAAAGCCGTTGTAGGAGGTAGCCAGGTATTTAAATATATATCAAGACTATTACAAGCAATTTATGTCAAAACCTGTTCGCCAGCTACAATGCCTCTAGTACAAACATTGCAGGATGAGCTATTAATATAATATTACATTTGAGATATAGTAATAGAGACGCTTGCCTTAAACAATTTTCAGTTTTTTAACTCGTTGACTCATATGTGTCATTTAAAAGCATATTTCTTTCTTAACTGACCTTTGAATGCTGACTTGATCTTCTTCTTGAACTCATGTGAACATATAGCTGGAACAGGCTGAACGTTGCTCGTCTGTTTGGAGTTTGTGTTTCGTTCATTGCGTTATGTTATTAGGCAGTTATGATCTTCCGGTAGAGAGATGCTGTACACAGATCACTTGCATTACATTTTTCCCTGTCAGTGTGAATCTGAAGAAGGCCGGTGGGAAGGCCATTTGTTGGTCTTTGCGGTTTGGACTCAAATGGAGTGAATCAGTAGGTGGACGCCATGTAACTGCTGCAAGTCAGGCAGAAAACTAGGGGAGACACTGATTTTATGGTTTGTGATACAAACACTCGAATAGGCCATTACACACCTTATAACACACCTGTCTCTCTTTTCCTTATTGTCGCCTTATTTTCCCCCATTTTTCTTCTGTTGTTCGTTTCTTTGCTTTAAGGCACAATAAAAAAAAAATTCAGCTCAAATTGGAGCACCCACAGATTGAAAAGTCTAAATGCATAAATCCCTAACATTTCCCAATTTAGATTTACTTGCCGGTCTTGAAGCAATATTCTGGGTTCAATGCTACAATTGGACACGTTAGAATCTGTAAAAACTGTGTTGACAGTAATGCAATGGACCATTCCTGGAGTTTAGATTAAGACATTTTTCCCATTTAAAAATGTGTTACTTGAGCTTTAAAGTTTCGAAATGGTCCTTTTAGCTGTGCCACTATAGTTCTTCCTGTGGGTGTTTTTACAATGATAACAGTCTAGTGACCACTGACCAGGTTTACTTTACATGGTCTTGACTGCAATCCAGGAAAAAAATCAGCACTAATCACATGTTCACGTGTTTCATGTTGTTGCTACACTTTACAATAGTGAGTATTTTAACTTTTTGACCTGTTCCCTATAGACTTTCACTGTAAGTACATTACTGCACACATGGTTGTTTTGTTTCTTTGTACAAACTAAAGGATGAGGTGAAATTATTTTCTGTGGCAATCAACAGATGATGTCATTAATTAAATTGTATTAAACCTGGATCATTCCTATTGGATATTCTTTAAAAGAAAGTACTCAGAGGAATGTTCTATATCATTCCCTATACCTCAAGATAACTTTAGTATGGGGAAGCGCACACAGGAATACTTCTCAGGTGACTGGGTTCAGAGAAACACAAGCTGTATTGGTAAACTAACAGGTCTCATTACATTACGGCTCAGTGTCCTGAACTTTAAACACACGCTTCATCATCTTTGACATTTAAACCTGACACACATATCTAATATTTCCTCTGAATCTAAACAAATACATTTGCTGTTTACATGTTTTTTTATTGAATTAGAATTGCATTATAGATTAATCCCCAAAATGACATGATTTTAAAATGTTTATGGTCAAACAAAGTGCATTTTCTTTGATATAAAACCATACAGATTTAGTCTTTACATTTCTAATGCTCTAATTTGACAGTAAAGATTCCTGCTGGCGTGAGAGTGACATTTCTGACCAATCACATGTCGCCTTAGAATGATGCATCGGAACAGCCCATGAGAGATGGTGAATTATTTGATCAAGTGTGTTTTCTAGAAATGCCGTTAGCAAAGCATTTGATACATCAGGTATTATTATTTTGAAAGTGCAAAGTCGTCAGATTGCTTCTGGAATTGCTTATTTAGGTCCAATCGAGCGAAGAATGTAATTTATTTAGCGCTGATACAAACTGTTGTACACTGTCACCTGAAAATCAAGCTAAAATTTAATCCAGTGTTTTGGTGTATATTGAGAAATTACCGACTGAGTAAATGCTAGAAGCAGCCGTGGATATCTAGGTCATTGAATTTGACGCTCTTGTTAACTGTTTCGGGTGTCCTCCTCAGTGTCCTGTACTGTAGATATAGTGTTGTCGCTCCAGTGAAGGTAAACCGGTGAAGATGGACAGCTGAGGTCAGTGTGGACAGAACGACGGTAATCGGAGAGCGACAGAGAGAAAGGGGGGGAGGGTGTCGTTTAGAGTGTTACATGTGACCATGACACATCACTGGAAAACACAGAATCTATTTACCATTGACTGCCCTCACTCTGCTTCTGTCTTTTCCCCCGACAGGCCGTAATCACTCCGCTCACACACATCTCTGATGCCGTGTTCAAATATACACACCTGCATTCACAGGAAATGCGCAGTAATGAACTACCAGTCAGGAAGATAGAGTGTGCGGTTGTCTTGGAGGCAGTGGTGGTCAAACCGCATTTGAAACCCTAAAATACGGGACGTGTATGTGCTGAATGCTCGCAGTTCCTTGCGGACAGCACTTTCTAAATATGTGAGGACAGGTCGTGCTCTTTAATCCAAGATTGGTGAGATGGAAGATGGCGAGAGAGAACAGGAAGTGCGGACTGCGGTGGTGGCCTCATGTTTTAAACATCGCAGCCATTCTCTTCACCGCCTGACATTCAGCAAACTCTCCGTCTGTCCGGCCTTGATAGTGTCTCCCGCCAGGACGATCACTCCTGTAAACTAATTATCATACGCACACATGCATGAATCACCTTCAGAGGATTTCTTTTTTTTGCAAACGTTCACTCACACAGTGCTCTATTTTATTCATTCTCGCTCGTGATTTTGCTGAGGCGTAGGGGCCAAATAAATGTTTTTCACAAGAAATATCCGCAAACTTTTTGAGTGCTATTCACAGTAGTGCAGTAATTAAACTACGCGTGTGTGAGTATGTAGTAAACAATGTGTAATTAGAAAGTTTGATGTTTTCAAAGAGAAAATCTCTGTTTTGGTTTTACCCATTTCCAATCGCATCAGTCTTGATAATAAACGACATGCTGCATAGGGAAGCTGTGTGTGTGTGTGTGTGCATCACTTGAAATGAATCTGCTGTATATTTTGCGGCTAATGCATTACGCTCGGTCGCTGCCCTCAGCGCTCACAGAGTGGAACTAAATAGTGATGGTTGTTTTTTTTTTGCTGATCTGTATGGTATCCATCAAACTGAGAGAGAGAGAGAGAGAGAGAGAGAGAGAGAGAGAGAGACTGCTGTGATCTAAGGGAACAGTACTGGTCTTTGAGGCTCTCTTTGTGTGCCAATTCGACCATTGGGGAAAGCAGCCACATCTGTCACATATTTGATCTAATAGTCTACATTTTCAACATTCTGCTCTCATTAACAGTATTTAACCTATTAAAAAAGTTGTGCACCCAGGGGCAAAGCAAGAATTATACAGTAACTGTATATATTTATTTATTCATCCCCCTTCCTTTTGGTGAATAATCAAGAATATAATCATTATGTCCCAAACATCACACCCCCCTCATGTTTTTGTGCATTTAATATATATATATATATATATATATATATATATATATATATATATATATATATATATATATATTAAATATAGTTATATTAATAGTATTGTTGTTATAAGTAGTAATAATATAACAATAAAGTTGTATAAGATATTTTATATAAATAACATGCTATTTCATATTGATATAAATAGCAAGAGTGTTGTTGTTCCTAAGAGCCTGATTGTGAGTGTGATAATGCTTTTATACAAAGGTTCAGCAAGTTAATAGTGAGTAACTTAAATTTTAGACATAATATTGCCAGTTACTTTGTCTGTTTTTGATCCACCATCAAAAACAGCTCCAAACAAAGCCACATTAGAACCGTTGAACATCTCTGAGCATCAAACATTAGTGGTGTTCCTGAAAAAATCAAGGTTTTTGAACAAATTATTTGAATCAATAACTCACTCATAAAGGCACTAGTTTCATTTGGGAATGCAATCAGCATTTTCAAACGAATCGATGGCATGAATGATTCAATCCCAAAAAAAGTTTTGTTCGAAAGTTCGAATTATAGTTTTCGAACTAATCTTTTGAACGTATGATTCTGACCTACTGGTGTATCGATGTGACCTACAGAAAGAGTTAGGAAGAGACTGATTCATCAATATTAAATAAAAATTTTCGGGTAACACTTTATTTTAAAGTGTCATTGTTACATATGTTACATGCAGTTACTATAGTAATAACTATAAATTGTGCATGCAATTAACCCTAAACCAAACCAAATCCTAATCCCTAACTCTATAGTAAGTACATGTAGTTACTTAATATTACTCAGTACTTAAATGTAACAAATAAGTGTAACAAAGACACCCTACAAAGTGTAACCTATTTTTAACCTAAATGAAAACAGTTAATTTGAATGTTACCAAATAAAGCACATATTTTACCTGACAGATTCTTTATGCCCTGATGTGCCCCTCGTTGCCTGTTTTCAAATTTACTCTCTTATATATTTATTTACAGCAAGAACTGTGATTAATGTGTATTGAAGGTTCTGACTGGTCTTACACCTGGTAGATTCCGATTGGCTGGTTGTGGATGGTTGTAGCTTTGTATTGGCTGAGGGAGAGATCATAGCTGCTGTTATTGGCTCAGGGTTTGTGCCATTGTGTGAATACTGATGTGTATGTGTATGTGTGTGTGTGTAGGTATCTGTGCTTCAGTGCTTTAGCCCACACAGCGTCTTTGAGACGACTCAGCCAAAACGGGCTCAAAACAATTTAGCTGAATCCTCGATACGCCTTTTAGATACAAGAAATGAAATAATAGCAAGACTGCCAGGGATCATTGATCCACAGCCGGCTGTGAATATCAATGAAGTACCATTACACAAAGATAAATACGGTTTCAGAGTGTTGTGGCGCACCCCTCGCACACATAAAAGCACTCCAGCTTTTAGATAAAAAACCAGCAGACTGAAACGCGGGGTGACATGAAAGCATTCGTGGGAAACAGGTGGAGCTGCAGTCCCTAGAAATCAGCAGAAAAAATGAGCTCTGGATGACATGGAGACTCGAGTTTCTTACAGGTGAAACCTACAGATGAAAACCAAAGCTGCAATTTTTAATTAGAAGAACTGTCTTTACCCAGAACGTCCTGGATCTGATTTCATTAGAGCTCAACTGTTGGGTTCCAGAAAGAAAAATCCCCTTTATTTTGCCCAAAGAGATCACTTTTTTTAATGGTGCTGTAGAAACCTTTCAAGAAAAAGCTATTGTGTGCTTCTGTTGAAGCCATCTGTCAGCGTTAATTCAACTTAATTTCTACAGAATCATGTTTAAAATAGCCCAATTCGAATGATGAACTATCCACTGATAAGAAATCTGTGGCAGAAACCTCAACAGTTGCCACTGTATCCCATGAAGCATTGCAGACAACGTAAATCCTCCACTCTTAAACTGCCTATGTATGTGTATATCTTATATAAAATGTAATACTTATAATACTTAATCTAATACTAACGTAATATATATATCTCATGCAAGTAATAAAATGCTATTAACAATACAATCATGCATAGTTAGGTTAGTAAAATAAATGAGCTTATCATAAAAGGTTCTCACTGAAAAACATTTAAGGAATTATTCATACCCAGTCCCTCTTGTACGATTCTCAGTATTCCCTAATTGGTCGTGTTCGTGATTACCTAATTTACTAATTAGCTGAGCGTGTTTTACATGTGCACTCTGAGGGAGTTGATAGGAAGGAAATAAAAGTTGTATCTCTCTTTATGTGCAGTCACTGCAGGAGACCGCTTCTGAACAAACTTCTGAGGCCTGAAATGAAATGAAATTTTTTCTAAAATTCTAACTGGATAACAGTATGGGGATTTTCAGTGTGAGTGTCTGTGTGCAAATGGTGGCAGAGGTGTCAAAAGAAGTGAGGAAAAATTCATAGACGTGTGTGTGTGTGTGTGTGTCGTCAGTAGAGGTTGATGTAATGGTTTTATAATGGATTTAGAGCGGTCACGCTGATCAGCACAGGATGACATATTTAAATGTCGCGCACTCTTCTCATCCTTTGCTGGAGATGAGGCATAGAAACAGATGAGGGGAGAAAGCGAACGGATATTTCACCACTGTCACTCTTCACTCGCCATTTCTCCTGCAAAGCTTAGACTGGATTTACGGTTCTCTGAGAGAGCTAAATCTTCATTCGAGTCTAATTTCAAGTCGTTACTGTTACATGACAGAGAGGGCCAAGGCAAATATCACCTGAAACGAATGGAAGGGAAAAAGAGCAGAAGGGAGTGATAGAGAGGCTGGCAGAAGGTATCATTTGGGGCTGGCTGTGAGTTTCTATAAACTCTGAAAAATAAAATGCTATTTCACATACTTCAACTTAAAAACTTTTTTTTAATTTTTAAGTAAAAGAGAGGCCATTAAGAAGCCTCCGCAAACTTCCATGCAAACTTCCATGGCTTAAAATGATTAAAAATAAAGCAAAACAAGCATTAAAGTGTGTGTTTATTTAAAAAAAAAAAAAAAAAAAAAAAAAAATATATATATATATATATATATATATATATATATATATATATATATATAAATGAAATATATCAAAATATATATAAAAAATGAAAAATGTAAAACCAAAAGAGTAAAATATACATTTAATATTTTTATGCATTTAATATAAAAAAATTCCCTTTCATTTACAAATTTATTTCTTACTTTTTTATACATTTGCCATAAAAATTTAATTTTTGGCCATTTTCCTCTTTTATAACTAATGTATTCCATTAGCAAAAATAAATTGAAGGGAATTGAATTATTTTTGTACATTAAATATTTACTTTTACATTATGCATGACAAATTTACAGTAAAATACATTTTATATTTTTATGCATTTAGCATTATTTTATTTCTTATTCTGGACAATGGAGGGCTGTGGAGTCAAAAGTTGAAAACTATTGTCTTAAGAACTTTTTTAGTTTCCATGATTCTAATCTAAGGAACATATAATGCGTCCAATTAAATTATTATTGTTTTTTGAAATTCCCCTAGGAACCATCTAGCCAACTGAAGAATGGTTCTTGATTAGAAGAGGGTTCTACCACGTCTGCATATTAATAATCCTAATGATTGAGACATGCTGTGCATGTTTGCGAACACGTCCCTGCTGTTCCACTGGTTGGCGTTCAACGAGCTGAAAATAAGGGAAGTGAAATATGAAATACAGCCAGCCATCTCTGTAAATCATATGACTGAGATGGAAATGAGGGGATAAGAGAGAAAGAGAGAGAAGAGAGTCCTTTGAGACAGGTAGATGATGACGCTACTCTTGATCAGTATTTATGATCACGGTCACAGCGTAGCGATCTCAAATATAAACCCATTCAACACACACAGGCAAACCGCGCTGAAGTGCTGACGACAAGTAAACAGCCCGTTGCTGTATGCAAAGATGTGAGTAATGAGTTCTAAAGGACAGGAAGAGCGGAAATGGGCCAGCCCGGCGTTTGATGACTGGGGTAATGTGGCACAGGAAGTGATGAATATATCGGTGGGCACCATTTGGCACGACTCAGCGCTTTTCTCCTGACGCAGGTCTTTAAGACAGCCAGATTAATGAATCTCACTGAAATTAGATTAAAGACTTATAGCCCTCGTTTCTCTCCGGAACCAGACACGACGTCTTCTGAAATGTACACACGCAGATAAACGACAGATGCGTCATGGGTATTACTCATGTTTTTGCTCTTTATCTGGAATGTCACTCCAGATGCATCAATGTTTTGTGCTGAAATGTGACATTTCTGAACGGTCAAAACTATATTATTTGTGGAAAACTCCATTTACAGGCTCTATTAGTCACTAACAGCAGGGGAAATTGGCTTCGGTTGTTCTCGAAAGTGCGGCGTGTCAAATTTGAGCATGTTGGAACCGACATTTGCCTTAAAAAATGGACAAAAGTACTATTTAATATAAAATGAAAGAATGTATTTAATCATTTTTTCCTCTCTAAGACTTATTTATGCTATTTTGGCAAAAATGTATTGAAATGTACTATTCTGATTTTTTGCATTTATATATTTAATCGTGACATTATGCATTGGACAAAAATGAAAAGATTTGCATTTAGCATAAAAAAATATTTATAACTTTTTTGATTTACATATTTACTTTTTACATGTGTATACATTTTGCATAAAAATGAAAAAAGTCAAACTAAAAGAGTAAAATATACAGACTAATTTTTTTATTAGTCTGTCATTTTACTTTTTACATTTAAAAGTAAAAAAAAATCTTCCTTATAACTAGTTTATGCCTTAGCAAAAATAAATTGAAGTGTATTATTTCGTGTACATTTTTGCATTTAAATATTTAGTTTTACATTATGCGTTTGACATACAAAAAGAGTAAAATTTACATTTTATATTTTTATTCATTCAGCATAAAAATATTCGTTATTACTTTTTAAATTTTTTATGCATTTGGCACAATGAAAAATAAAAAAAAGTCTCTTACATTTTTTATGAATGTTTTTTTTTTAACATAATTTATTCAAACGAAAAATGTAAATGGCTTAAATTTGCTTTTGTTTTACATTTTTATGTATTAGTCTTGTTTTTTTTTTTTTTCATCTGGAATGCAGATTCAGATGCATCAATGTTTTGTGATGAATGTTACATTTCTGAACAGTTAATACAATATGAGTGTGTAAAACTCCATTTACAGACTCTATTAGTCACTAACAGGAGGGAAAATTGCTCCGGTTGTTCTCGAAAGCGTGTCGTGTCAAATTTGAGCATGTTGAAATTGTGCAGGTCCATTTATTCGTGGCACACGTCGCAGGTAAGCAACTGAAGGCTTGTACGCGGCCATACGTGAATGGAATACAGCAGAGCGGGATTGAATCTCGCCCCAAAACGCTTCTGATTTGAATGCAGCAAACAGCCACTGCTGCACACACACTCGAGATGAGCTTTCAAAAGTTGAGGTGTTCAGGAAAGCAGAGCGAGCAACTCTGAAGGGGTGTGTGACCTTTAGCTTGCGCCACTTTTTTTTCCCTGCGTGCGTCTGAAGAGCGAGGTGGAGAGGAGCTTGGATGAGAGTACCACTGGGATATGACATTTCTCATTCTTTCAGTTTGGACACAGCAAGGCTCTGGCAGAAAGCGTGTGAAGAGGAGGGTGGGATTCTGGAAGGATGCCCGCAGATGTTAACCCTCACCCGGGGACTGGAAAAACACCCCTGTGGGGGCTTTCTGGACGAGGTCCGATTGCTTTTTCAGACCACAGTCATTACTAAACCACTTACATTCTGTATTACATTAACTCCATCCCTCTCGCTCTCTCTCTCTCTCTCTGTCTCCACACCCTGAGACCAAACAATACAACTAGAATGTGTAGCATCCTCTGAACTTAAAGGGATAGATCACCTTAAAATGAAAATGGTTGTTTAGGCTAGTCATCGTTTGCAATAGTTTCAGTTTTATTTTATATTTTCCCGGTAGAGAAGTTGCATTCACATATTTTTTATGTACATTTTTATGCATTTGTCATTAAAAGGTGTTAAATTTACACATTACATTTTTATGGTAAAAGTCTTTTTGTAAAAATGTTGCATTTGGCATAAAAATGAAAAGGGCATGTTCTTGCATTAAATTTTTTTAATGCATTTGACATAATGGACATAAAGTTAATTTTTATGTTGTTGTTTTTTACCCCCCCCCCCCCCCCCCAAACACACACATTTTTTTATGTAAAAGTAAAGCGAAAAGTACTATAAAGATGACCTTAAACCTAACAGACTCAAACTTTTTTCAGTATGTGGACTTATGCGTACTTACAGTGTACTAACCTAAAAAAGCATTAGCTAATTTAAGGGTAATACATGGGTTAAGGTTTAGGGGTATGTTCAGGTTTAGTACCTATTTATTACCCTGTTATTGCAATTACCATAAAACTACATAGTATGGACATGTAATATGACTGTAAAATAGAGTGCAACATTTGTTTTCTCCCTGTCCAGAACCCCATTCTCGACCGTTTAAAAACTGAAGGCTGTGGTTCCCTCTGTGCCAGCGACTGCTCACTCTCTCACTTTCTATTTGCACTTCCTGTACGATATTTTACAGCACTCCTCCTACAAGTGCCTCCTAAAATAGTGATTTTCCAGTTCTGTGCAGGACCTGGCCTGTTCAAATCAATCCTGCACAGAGCTTTTCCAACAAAATCTCATTACTTATGTTGATCCTTGAGCTCCATCTTCTCAATGTGCCCTCCAGAAGCTCGCGTTCTGCGAGTGAACGGCACCTCGTGGTGCCATCCCAAAGAGGCACAAAATCACTTTCATGGACCTTTACCTTGACTGTTCCACGCTGGTGGAATGACCTGCCTAACTCAACTCGAGTTTCAAGAAACGAAAGAAATCTTTTTCGTCAACACTTGACCCATTAATAGCACTTACTAATCTATATATCTATATATTTTTTTAAATCCTTGCTACGTGTACTGTGCTAGACTAACTGGGACTAGTCACGGCACTTGCATATTGTTTCCCTATTGTTGCTTTGATTGCTTTTATTGCTCTCCTTGTTTGTAATTCGCTTTGGATAAAAGCGTCTCCTGAATTATTAAATGTAAATGTAATGTGTTTTTAAAGCCGAGCAAGACGCGGCAGATAGAATCTACTGCAGTTGTTTCAATATGAGCTTTCCAACAGCGCTGACTCGTCACTTGCTTGGATGTGAGTGACAATCTTTTTTAATGAAGATTTTGAAACCGCATTCACGGTGAGTATTTATTCATTTTTTGACATTTTGTCTCCATTTAACAACCAGAATTACCACCAGAACACCTCCAAAACCCCAGCGTTGCATTGAATATTGAGCAGACACACTCGTCAGCAGTTGTGAGTGTGTTATGCGTGTGTGTGTGCATGTAGACTAAAGCATTACAAGCACGGTTTATTTAGTACTTCTCTCTGCATGATCTATCATCATCATCATAATAACCACATTGTTTATGGTGATGCTCTCAGCGTTCATATATTCAGGCCAAGCGCTGGATGATGCATCTCCCAAACTTCACTCTTCACTGGGCAATTACAGTCCGATCTGGTAAGCATAACTCACCGCAAAAGGAGCCACTGAAAGGCTCTTCATTTGCGCTTGATTTGGAGAGAGAGTGAGATGAGAGTAGGGAGACTGGGGTTGGTTGGCACAATTTCAATTTGTTGTTGAATATCTGTGGTAGAGCAAACATTAAAAAAGCTAAAAATGTCTGTAGTTTGAAGGGAGAAAGCAAACCAAATGAAAAATATAAAATAAAAAGTGTTATTTTAGTATTATTTATATACTGTTATTGTATTTATTAATGTTTTAATGAGCTTTTAATCTTTTTAGTTTTATTTTAATTTTATTTTAACTTTTAGTTATTTTGATATCTGCATTATTAACTGGTTATCTGCCATTTTTATTAGTTTTTTTAGATTTCTATTTCTATTTCATTTATTTGTAAGTTTTATTTGCATTAAATTTAGAACTTAATTTATTTTATTTCAGTTAGTAGCCAAGATTTCAAATTTCGTTAAAAAAAATTATTTCAGTTTTATTTCAATGAAAATTATTTAGTTGTTTTAGTTAGTTAACTATATATATATATATATATATATATATATATATATATATATATATATATATATATATATTCTTTTATAATGCATTATTTAATCATTTGTAAAAATCAATGGAGAAACTTAAAATAGAAATATTTTTACAATTTTGATTTATTTGATATGTTTATATATCACACACAATCTTTTACAACACTATACACATTATACTAATTTTAATCTTAGGTATATTAGCTTATAAAAACATTTATTTGACAAGTTGCCCTCGTGTTGACGTGTTTTGACTATTTATTATCTTTATGCATGCAATGAGCGTCAAGAGGGCAAACAATAAACTTTTACATGTTCATGGCAGCATCCAATTATAGACCGCAAATGAGAAATAAAGCATGTAGTCAACCGACCCCAGCCTCCTCTAACCAGTCAAACAGAGTCTTTAATCAGAGCTCTCCGCCCGGCTGCAGCGTGGCAGGCGCATCTCTAAGGAAAGTAATAAGACACAAACACAAACTCTCTCATCGGCCTTTATCTTACCCAAGACAGCTGGGGGATTTAAAAGAGCCGCAGTCATTGAAATTCGTTCAGCTGTGCACTCACACACATGCAGGTATGCACTGGTTTTACTTGGTACTGAACTTTCTACCAGGTCCACTTGTGGAGACCACTACCTCTGGTGCTTTCAGTTACCCTGGCAACAGCATTTCCCTAATAATCCCCGCCTTCCATCACGAGAGAGAGAGAGAGAGAGAGAGAGAGAGAGAGAGAGAGAGAGAGAGAAGCTCTGTGATAAAGGGGGAACAATGCACATTCTTTCATTCAGACAGCAGACACCCATTTGTATTTTTCTAGTGAAAGCGAATACCTACGCAATCTCTCTAATAAGGGTTTATGAGATCGAGAGAAAGAAAGAGAGCAAGAAAGATGAGTCCTGTAGAGGTTCAGGGTGGAGATGTTTTCTTACGACCCATAGTTTCTATCTGTAATAAAATCACATGCATTGCATTGTATAATGGAGCCAGTGAACATAGTAAATCATCTAGCACCAGCCTAGTATTAGCATAGCAATGCACTTAAAAACACCCAGAACAATTTGCCAACTGCATAGCAACACCCTAGAAACCACCGTCAACACTTGCTGTAACCAGCTTCTTTAGCAATGCACTAGAAATACTGCATAGCAACACCCTAGCAACCTCCCACAACACCCAAGAATCATGTTTGTGACTTTAGTACACTTTTATGAAAATGTATAAATTCAGTTTCTCCTGTACAGGTATGTGTAGATACTGTCTTCTTGCTGTAACCAGCTTCTTTAGCAATCCATTGAAAAACACGGCATAGCAACACCCTAGCAAAAATGTACAACACCCTAGAATCATGGTGGTGACTGTTGTACTTTTTTTGAAAATGTATAAATTCAGTATTTCTTGTATGTGTGGATGTTGTCTTCTTGCTGTAACCAGCTTCTTTAGCAATGCACTAAAAAACTGCATAGCAACACCCTAGCAACCAGCCACAACAACCTAGAATCGTGGAGGTGTAAATGTCTAAATTCAGTTTCTCTTGTACAGTATGTGTAGATATTGTCTTCTTGCAGTAGCTTCTTTAACCCGAGCTCAGACAGCAAAGACATATCGGATTTAACCACACATGCCCCGTGATCATCTAACGAACGCTACTATGTTACTGAGAAGTATCGGGTGTTGAACAATAACCTACAGCAAGCATTACTTCAACTCTTCTCAAACATTCCCACATACGTAATCCACAGATTACTGTTACGTGACACTGGCCTTCGCCAACGTGCTTGACGTGAGGGGATTTGATGCTGGAAGAGCGCACCTGAAAACATACGTGATCACAGCAGAAACGGCCTGATGCTTACACGTCGCCTGCTTTCAGATAGCGCTCTATTTGACTCGGCTTGTGACAAACATGTTTTATTTGATTTTCACGGCATACTGTAACATCAAAATGCAAACATGACGTAATCAAATAAACGTGCTATAAAAAGTGCATATGCATGCAGTGAGCTGTATAAAGCAATGCATCTTTATAGTGCTACTAACACAGCCTTTATGAAAATTTGCCATGGTTTCATAAGGTGTTATTTATTTATTTATTTACTTATTAATAAAAGACGGGCTGAATGTTGACTGATTTCCCAGCTAAAACCACTCTGCCATTGGTGGATGCAGCATTGGCTGTGCTCAGCTCCACTTTAACAGCTGTCTGAGTATTTTTAGCAGGCATTGTGTATCTGGCCTGTGTTTAGTCAGTGATAAACATCTATAGAGAGAGAATTACTGTATGTGTGGCACCAAACCAAACCGGCTCATGTTAGTCAGAAGCATGTCGTGTGTGATTATATGTGTTGTTGTTGATACTTCCGAAAGAGACAAATTTAATGAGCATCCAACCATATAACACCAGATCACTTCCAAGGGTGTCAGGTGAACCCTGGGTAAAATGATCACTCCCGAGACATATGATTTAATGAGGATCAAAGCGCTCTCATCATGTGTGTGTGGGTGCATGAATGTTTAATGTTGTACAGATGCTCCAGATAATGCCGCCAGTGTAATACACTTAAATAAGTTTATCTAATTGTGCCACGTGCTATAAAAAGGCATTAGAGTACTCTGTGGATGGCTCATCCAGAAAAGTAAATTGGATTTTTGATTGCGGAAAGTTAATAGTTTGCTCAGTAAGCTCTCCTTCTCTTTAGCACACAAACACACACTCTAACGCACCTGCGAGTGAAAAAGAGGGAAAAGTAGGACAGATAAAGACTTGAGAGCCCAAGGCAAATGACTCTAACACACACACACGCACACACACACATACCCACACACAGAATCACAAAAATACCGCTCGGCCACCAGCAACACTTTCTCACAGCCTATTTAACACATATTGCACAAACTGCCAAAGAGCAACATGTCTCACGTCAGGCATGTGTCATGGCTGCAAGTCAAGAGCTGGGGAACTCAGAGTTTCACTTATAGCCTGCCTGTAACCGCTGATCCGAAGCCTCAAGACTATTGTAGAGTGGGAGGGGAAGTCATCATGGCGAGGGGCGAACTGTAACCATAGTAACATGACCTTAAGGGTGAATTTGTAATTGCAGGGCCCTGAGGGTGTGCATAATAAATGTACATGTTAGAGTGTACGAGTGTCAACACGTTGTAAGTTTTGTCACATTTGGACAAAAATACATCAGGATTTCATTATGATATCATTCTGAAAGAGAAACCCTTACGTTGTTACAAACCCATATGACTTTCTTCAGCCCCCCCCCCCCCCATACAATGAAAGGCAATGGGGTCAAAAACAACCCCTTTGGACCCCATTGACTTTCATTATATGAACAAAATGTAATTTTTCAAAGTATCTTCTTTAGTGTTCTGCAGTCATACAGGTTTGGAATGACATTGGAGTAGATATTGCCCTGTCCCTAAAGTTTACATAATAAATTAATATTTTTATTCAGCAATGATGAATTAAATTGATCAAAAGTGACAGTAAAGACATTTATAATGTTTTTCAGGGATTCATCAAAGAATCCTGAGAGGGGGAAAAATTAAACATTGATAATAATAAGAAATGCACCAAAATATTAGCATATTAGAATACTTTCTGAAGTATCATGTGACACTGAAACTGGAGAAATTATGCAGAAAATTCAGCTTCTGGTGTGTTTGACAAAATGTGTTGTGAATAGTGTAGAACATGGCCTGGCCATGTTGCTCCTGCTAATGTGATCAGCTATAATTAATCATTGATGTTGTTCAAAGTGTAATTAGCTGCAGTTGTGATCCTGGGGTGTACTTTACCCAAACAATGAGTGCAGAGAGACACTTACAGAGAGTCATTGGCATATTCAGCCTGAGGGATACATTTACCTGAGCAGGTGTGAAACACAGCGCAGTCCACACAGAGCAGGAAACGCATATCCGCGGGCAAGGACAAAGTACACGCTGGTTTGATTGTGAACAGGCATTAACAATTAAAATGAAACCGGGATCAAAGACTGGATCTTTGAAGTGGCTGTACGAGAGTGTATCTGAGCTGCGTTGAAATGCAGACGTTGTAGGGAAAGATTGCTGCACTTTGCCAACAACCCATGTAGGTTCTGAGCTACAGAGCCCTCAATCGCTCGGAGAGAGAAAACAGCACTGAGAGAGAGACATTCTGGGCAAAGAGATGAACGGAAAGGTCAGATGGGTGTCTGCCAAAGAGTACAGAAAGGTACAGCCTCTTGGGAAATATTCAAAAGACCTTGGTGTCCACAGTTCTCTGTAATATGCGTGTTTCACACATACACACTCTCCTCTCTCTTTCTTTCTCAAGGCTGTCTAATGATGAATGGGGCTTGACTTAATGGTAAAATGAGAAAATGTAGCCGATCCAAGTACGAGGATATCTACCTCTACATCCCACTATACAATCACAAAATCAGCACAAATCTAGTAAACCCTGCTAGCAGCGAAACACACGTCAACGCAACTCGATCGTTTTTACAATCAAACAACCCCTGTAGCAATTTAACGGCACTGTGAAGGATTTTCATTGTTCTTTAGATCATTATTTTACCATTAATGACAAATGCATAAAAATGTAATCAAAGCAAACGCAAATGCTAACATTAGCTTTAACAACAGTGTGCATTGTAAACAAAAGTACTAAAACTGTGTCCTAACAACACAAGAAGTTTCTAGCGTTTTGACATTTTTGTCCACATTTTAAATGCAATTGTCACAATGCAACAATTTACATTCACAGCTAATCAGAAAATTTAATGTTTACTTAATTTACATTATTGTTTGTTCTTGGTTATTAGCATTAGCATTGAAAGCTAACTAACAAAAGCTGTTAAGAAATAATGTTGCGTTCATGCCATGTCGTAATTATGATATGACAACACGTGACATTCTAAGTCAGAGCTCTCAGAAAATTCAGTTTACAAATAATTACTAGTTATTTGAGGGCATGAACACTTTTTACAACTCGGAATCTCGTAATTATGGTAATTCCGATATGGTGTGAACCTTAACTTTAAGAATAACATTGCTATGTGCACTTGTAAAGTTATTGTTCATACACTGAAGCAAACCACAGTGAACTAGCAACCTGTATCATATTATAAAACACAGCTTTTTAGTTTCCAAACATACTCAGTTAACCTCTATAAAAAAATAAAGCAAATGCAATAATATCTCATTAACACAGTGCTTCACTTGTTCAGCGTGATCTAAACCCCATGCGCTCAAGCTCGCTCTCCCAGCAGGGCCATGTACGTGATTTCAATAAGCACTTGTGATATATTGGCACGCAAAGCCAGCGGGAATCACCTGCTATTTTTATCCACTGCAATAATGCCATCCAATAACACGACTCTCTACCAACATGCCATCCGCAACAAATGCAGCGATGCTGGGAGAACAAAAGAGGCCTGGCGTGCATTCTTACCACATGCCATGAGACGCTGAGTCTGACAATGAACATCGATATCTGTCATCAGACGTATTGGTCGTGATTAAACGCTGCAAACGTTAGCGGCGAGAGGGCTTTTTACAGACATCTGTTGTGAAGTCAGTGTTAATTTGCATGTCTGAAAGGATTTTGATAACGTTTCTAATTAATGACATTTTGATAATGATGATAATGATTTTGTCTGTCCTTGTTATGTGACCAATTTGTCATTTTTCTCAATAACATGTTGCTAGTCTAGTTCTGCATTGCCTGTGTGTGTTATGAAGACATCCAGAAATCCATCCAGAATAGGGATGACCATGAGCAAATGGAGTTACGAGGGAATTTCGTACGTGTTTTGTCTGTCATTAGAGCGGTCGTCTGAAGCACTAAGTGCATTGCATTAAGTTGTTATTAACTTATAGGTTATGAAGTTTATTGTAGCTTTGTTGCTCAGTTCTTTTCTGTCATTTGGCCAAAAGTCCATGTTATTAAAAATGAAGTGTTACACACAGACTATTTAACAGTATTGCCTATGACTCAGCGACAAATGCTAGACTAGGAAAACGCTGTACTGATTTAAACATGCAGTTCTTTATTAACCCTTGCATTTCAAACAAGCAGAGACAGCCCAAACTGTGAGCGACACTACATTCACGATTGAGGTGGGTGGAGCTATGAGCTTTGACTGACAGTTTGAGGATTAGGTTTAGTCACAAGCTCTTTTTAACACTTTTCATTGGTTAGATATTTGCAAAACCCACAGACAGACATAAAGGGTGACCAATAGTAATGATTTATGGAAAAAATTTAAATAACGAAATATGGAGATATGAGGTTTTCGCCCCCGACAGCGACTGTGTGTGTGTGTGTGTGTGTGTGTGTGTGTGACATTCTTGCCCAGAGCATGATAATTACTCAGTAGAGCCGTGTTGTCCAGACCTCTCACATTGCCCTCTGCTCATATCGTCAAGTGCAGGGTGTTTTATCCAAAGTGACTCAGCATTTGTCCACACAGTCGAGACCTTCCAGTCAGCCAGTATCTTTATCCTGAGCAGGACAGCATGTCCTCACTTTATTCCTATCGGAAGCGAAGCGTATTCACCTACAGGCATGAATAATGCTGAAACCAATGCCTCATTTATTTCAATTTGAATAGAAACGGCATTTCTCCAAATCTTCTAAAGTCATTTCTTATTCGTTTATTTTTTAATGTCATGGTCAAAATAAGCTGTAAAACAGGCTATGTGGCTTACATTCCTCTTTAATTTATGAAGTTTGGAGGGTGGAATCCAACTCTGATTCAGACCGAGCAACTGAACCTGGTGTTTAAACAGCCTCGTTTTATATTCCTCTCATCCTTCTGTGTTTATCTAACACATCTTTCTGTTTTTAAAGGCAGATGACCTGCTTTTGTCTGGACATAGTGTGAATGTGTAATGTTATTCCAGCAGCGACAGATAACCACACAGCAAGTGACTCATCGTTTTCACCTTGAGTGTGTTTTGTGCAAGTGTTTGTTTGGGTGTCCATGACTGATTTGTTCATCAAAACCCCATGATAATGTGTTGGAATTGTCAAGGATGAATGGAAATTTGCAAGTACTGGCAGCTTTTTCACTGTATATGTATATGGAAGAGTGTTTGTGCTGTTTATGAGAATTTAACGGGCTGCCAGAAGACTCACAAAGACGTTGTCACTGGAGATTAAAATGTCAAAGGAAGAATGGCAAGAAACTTTGACGGTTTCTCATATCGCTCTTCTCCCTTTCATCTTCTCTTCTTTTATCTTCTCGTCTTATCTCTTACAGTCAACTTCACCGCACGTTTACTGTATTTTAGGTTGATTTATAAATTCAGTTAAAAATTCTTATTTTCAATTAACCACTTCATAAAAACTGTGTTTTTCATTCATGAATCGGCTTGTCTTTCATTATATTTTTACTGCATTTACAGATTTCATTTTTGTTACAGGTATGTCCTGTCCTTTTGAGTCAGACATTTTCAATGAATTGGTTAACCCGGCTAATAAAACCAGTCTGAACGATTTGTTCTTGACTTGAATCCTTCAAGCAGATATGGACTGTATTATTATTCTTATTCTGATTTGTGAATGATTTGTTCTTTTGAGCCAGAACTTGTTAATACATTTGTTGAAACAAACTTAAATGATTAATTCTTTTGAGTTTAATCTTTTCAGGGAATCCTTTATGTTTTTAATGTTTCATTAACAAATAGAATCAACCCCTACATTTTAGTTACAGTATGTTCAACTTGTGAATGATTCATTCTTGTCTGTAAATAATTTAAAACAGTTCACAAAACAGATTTTGAACAATTCTTTCATTACCATGTCAGGTGGATTTCTCTGCAGATACAAATTGCATTTCGATTTATGAATGATTCAAGAGTTGAATCTTTTGATGATTCTTTTCAGTGAATCATCTGAACCAGTTCGTAAAACTAGTCTGAATGTTTAATTCACAAATTGGATCGACCCCTTTCCAGGACTACATTTTAGTTATGCTCACTGTGAATCATTCATTTTTGTCTGAATCATTCGAAGCGGTTCACAAAACCACTCTGAATGTTTCATTCACAAATTGGATCAACCCTTTCAACTACATTTTTAGTCATGTTTGATTTGTGAATGATTGGTTCTTTTGAATCAAATTCTTTTCAATGAATAAGTTGGTCTGAACCGGATTAATTGATATATGTTCATATATTATGGATGTTATTCATATATCTTCCCCCTCCAGCTGAATAACACATTTACCATTATATTAGATTTCTAGTGAATCAATTGAACAAGTTCACAAAACTGATCTATACGTTTCATTCATAAATTGAATCGATCCCTTCAACTACTTCACTGCAGATACACTACATTTGATTTGTGAATGATTGGTTCTTTTGAGTTGGATTCTTTTCACTGAACTAGATTCATTTATATATGTTCATATATTATGAATGTTATTCATATATCTTCCCCCTCCAGTTGAATAACACATTTGCCATCTCATACACAGGACAGCTGTAATAGACCAAATGGACTGGCACTTGCATTGGCTTGAAATATTTCACCGTGACAATGGCAAGCTCGCTAAAGGCAGTTTGCTTGATTTGTAGTAATTTCTGTTGGTTGGTGCTTTGTGCTTCTAGTGCTTTGTATTTTCAGAACAAGAAATATTTCATCATCCAACATCTTGCTGGTTAAACAAATATAAAGAGTTTTTTTGTAGTGCGATTATCTGAATTATGTAAAGCATCTATTGTATTTGTACAGGCGGGGTTTGAATTGCAGATGTAGTTATATGTGCCAGAGGGAAAAGCAACATTTCTTTTAACATTCTCCCGTATTGCATTGCACATTGAAAGGCGTTACTATGAAAGGGCTGACTGAGCGGCCTGTAGACAAATCCTGTTTATCATTAATCAAACAGGACATAGCCTGTCAGATAAAAGATGTAATTCAATTTGTGGATTGACTTTCTCTTTTAACGCCATCAATATCACCTCCTCTTAACATGCCAATCATTCCCTCATCGTCTCTTTCATTTTCTGTCGCAGTCCAATTTACACTCTATCATCTAGTGGGGATTGTGATGTCATAAATAATAAGAGCTTCCTCTTATTGGCTACTGATCAGCCAATCACAGAACACGTGTCACAGATTATTCATATTATTCATACTCATATTATTATTCATTCATATTTCTGTTCATGTTCCTCTGCATTGCAACATTCAGGAACAGATATATGGATTTTCAATATGATTTGGGACTTTTGGTCGCCACTATATTACAGCGTATTGCACATGTAAGCAACGCACATATAAATGCAACATTCAGACATTCCTCCAATGCCACTAAATCTACATGCAGCTGACATGTCTGCACAAATGTATGCTCTTTATTATGGGCCATTAGTGAGCCGAAGAGCACGGGACAGCTGTCATGATTTATAATACATATGTTCAGCATCATGTAAGGGCTATATATAGTGGTATATCCATGGTGAGTGCATCTGCCCTGTTCTGATATTTCATTCATCATTCAAACCTCTACTAAACTGTCATCTTGCTGGTCTTTTTTATTTATATCTAAATGCACCATCTGTCAAAAGTTTGGTCAAATGTATGCTTTTTTTCTGAAGAAGTTAGAATGTTATATTATATTACACTATAAAAAAAAAAAAAAAAAAATCACATTAAATTTATTGTAAAACAAAACTGGCAGCTCTGCTGGCCAGAAATTCACCATAAAAATAAATAAATAAATAAATACTGTGACAATATTTCCAGTTTTACAGGATGCCTGTATATTGTAACATAAAACCATCTATTTCATTAAGTGATATAATGTTAATGTACTTACGTTAACTACCAAAATCTGCCTTTATACGTTAAAATGGTCTAAAAATAATTTATGGTCCCCATGAGGATAACAGCGTATAAATCATAATAAGTGATTTAAAAAAAAAAAAAAAAAATGCAGAAAGTTTTGTGTGATGGATAGGTTTAGGGGCAGGGTTAGTGTAAGGGGAGAGAATATACAGTTTGTACAGTAAAAAAAATCATTATGTCTATATAATGTGTGTGTGTGTGTGTGTGTGTGTGTGTGTGTGTGTGTGTGTGTGTGTGTGTGTGTGTTTCCCAAGAGCTAGTGAAAACACTTCAGATATTTAAAGGCACAATATGTAACTTTTTTGCTTTAAAAATAGCAAAAATCACTATATCTATGTTATATATTTTTTTTAGTTGTGTACTTACATTATCCCGACTGTTTCCAACAACTTTTAAACCAGGAGAAATTTTAATTTAATTCGAAGACACGGCACGTTTCTTTATTTCCGTTTTGTCGCAGTCAATGGCGTCATATCCGCGTTGTCCCTGGTTTCCGCTCGTGCTGCCATGGTAACCAGAGCTATGAACCAGAGCCCTCTGATAGTAACCAAGACGACAGACGTGGACCACTGTAGTTCGCAATGTCTATCTGCACGCTGTTGTTGTTTCGTTCAAACATTATGGACCATGGCAAGCAGACTTTGGATAAAAAAGGAGAACTAAAACGAGAATCAATATCAGCGCGGTGTTTTCGAGATGCCGAGAGCTCCCATAGACAGTATATAAACGAGAGCTCCACGTCCGAGACTTCGACCGCTCCTACATGTACTTTATTAAACAGGTGAGCACATTTACATAAAACTAATCAATGTTATATAGTTCAACAATGATAAAATGTCAGAATATGATCTGTATGTTATTCTAATGTTGAATGTCTAGTTTACTGCTAGTCTCATACAGACAGACTAACACATACATTTCAACACATTCAAATGCAGTTTAGTGTGCTAGTGTAATGTTAGACCAAGTGAAACAGCGCTGCGTTACCTCACAAGTTTAATTTGTCTAATAAACTGACCTGTGAGTAGTAATTCTGCGTGTAGTTCGGTAGAATGAAATGTCCATATTCCTTTTATATCCGCGGGACTCGCGTCGCGTGTGGAGCTGATAGCTGTCTCTTAGCAATCCCGAACTGCTTCATATCACAGTCATGATAAAAGCATCGATGTATTCAGTCATCCATAAACATTATTAGATCGGTCGGCTTGACGTTGACGGCAAGATCCATAATTCTTAGCAAATGTTGCGTCATCAAACTACGCCTTTGTTATTGTAAATAGGTTAGCGACCCCTAGTGGAGAAAAAATCCCATACTGTACGTTTAAAAGGCAAAAAATAGGTTGTGTAAAATCACAAAAAAAAGTGAACGACTTTAGGTGAGATATCACTCTTAAAGGTAAAAGGTATAGACTGATGTATCTTCAAATGCAGTATAAAAAGTTAGACCTGTTTCTGACGATATCAAAAATCACAATCACGTTATCACAAATATACTCTGACTCTATGTATTTACTTAACAATCATAATAATAATTTTGACTAGAAAAGAAATAACCACAAGGTATGCAAGGAGCATGAACGCAGCTGTAATAACTGTAAAATATCATACTATTCCATTCTGCTTGTTTTTGTTTTTTGTGCGTTTGATATTTTACTTGCTTGATTGGTGGTATTTTGGTTATTTCATAGGCTGATGGTTTATTTTATTAGTTATATTGCCTGGTTCTGCTTGGGTATGTGTGTGTGTGTGTGTGTGTGTGTGTGCGTGTGTGTGTGTGTGTGTGTGTGTGTGTGTGTGTGTGTGTGTGTGTGAGTGTGTCTACACATATGGTTGCCTCCATTAGGGAGTAATAAAAATAGAGTTGCGTAATCCTGATGTGGATGCCTCCAGGAAAGTGGCTAGATTCCTGGTGACACAAGATTACAACAAATGAGAATGTTCTTTTCTCTCGTTCTCTTCCACATCTCCGCCCCCTACACTCATTTTTCTTTTCTGTTTCTGCTTCCTTCCAGGAGGTCTGTCACATATCCATCCCTTTAGTGTTTTTGAGTGTAATGATTGTGTTCGAACTGGCACCTCTGACTGTTTTAATGCATTTTCCCATCTCATTCAAATTACAGCTACACTGGTTTATGTGACATGTCAGATTTTTCTCTGTGTTGGAGTCAACAAAGATTTAGATCCATTTGTTTGTTACAACAATTATGCAATCCGGTTTGAGACAATTACAGAATAACACTGAGAAAAATTGTGTGTGTGGTTTTTATTACATATTTGATTTTTTTTTTTAAATATATATATATTTTTTTTTCTTTCAGAAATGGCATAACGTAATGTGATTATTTTGTTCTTGGAACCTGATGGAAACAGACCAAAAAATAAGATTATTCATGACAAAGTTTGGCAGCAGTACAAAAACATCTTTTAAATTATGTAACAAAATTAGACAACAAAAGATTCAAAATAGTAACATAGTTTGCATTCTGATTGGATAAGCCACGTTTGACATTTTTTGACAACATAGCCGATGCACTCACCCATGTTCCACAGATACTATGGTATAAATTGTACCTCATCTCATCTGATGATTGACAGGACATTTCTGCCTGCTGAGTGTTGAGTAGCGCTGCTGTAGCATGTGTTGGATGCTGGATGGATGGATGTACTGTTCATTTATTCTTTTTACATAACTGACTGATTGTGTCTTCTTCGTCTTGTCTCGTGATTACTGTAGTCTCCATTAGTGTGTGTGTGTGTGTGTGTGTGTGTGTGTGTGTGTGCCAGAAATGTTTAGTAATCCCTTAAATGTTGTCAAATATTCAGCTTTCATATCATCTATTTCAGCAGAGTAAATGGAAAATAATTTATGTATGTACTGGATGTATGATGTACTGTATGTATGTATGTATTTTTGGAGGAAATTTAGAATTTAAATATTTCATAATTATTTACAGACTAAAAACTGTAAATAAAATTTAATAATATGAATGATATTCACGAAGAGAAATCGGAGCTGTATTATTAAAACTATTTTTAAAAGCTGCCGCAGAAAATGCAGCTGTATAGCGACATCTGTTCGGATGTTTTGCTACAGTGATCATTCAAAGGCAAGTCGCACAATAAAACAGCTATTTAGGGGATGATTTACAGAGATCACACCTGCATTGTATGCTTAGTAAATACACCAGTGTGATGAGAACTAGCTCAGGGTGTAATCACATACAAAACACGGCTTGCCACAAACAAAAGCCTTCAGACGAACCAATGGCACTGCTTTTGAAAACTACATATAAACTAGACCTTAAAGGTGCAGTATGTAATGTTAACTGAAATGGTTACTGCAGTCAAAATTCAAAATATTGGAGAGAGTTGTTTCCCCGTTCCCTCCTCCTCAGACTCGACACTTACACGGGTTGCCAGATTGAGGACACGCAAGAGGAACAAGTGCCAATGGAAAGCGCCGAGCCTTAAGGCCCGTTTACACCAAGAACGATAAGATAACTATAACGATAACTATATTAGCATTCAGACTAATGCACAATATCGTTCTGTTTATTCTAAGCATGCTGCAGTTTTGACATCTGTCTCTTTAAATGCTCGAGCTCTTTAAAGCAGGACAGATTCTGAGTGGCCGTCAATGTTTTTATCGTTCATCAGCTGGAAAAAAATTTCTAACGATTCTAACAATATAATTTCTCGGTGCGGTTATAGTATATTCTTATATAGGCTATAGTATATATAGGCTATTCTTTTTTTTTTTAGAATGATTTTTTAATTATATTTTTATCATTATCTTTTATCGTTCTTGGTGTGAACGGGCCTTCACACCAGAGTCCTGCACGGGTCCATTTTTGGAGACCCGCCCCCGCCCGTACCCGCAAAGTTCAGCACCAGATCCGACCCGTCACCCGTGATAATATCAAAATTAAATCCGCACCCGCCCAGACCCGTTAATATTCGGCCCGTTACCCGACCCGTGCCCGCGATAAATCACACACAAGCTAAAATCTATTGAGCGGTGGGGACGCGTTCATAGGGTGCGCTGCCAATAACGCACCTAAAAGCTGTCACAAAGAACTGGGAAAAGTAATGATTATTAATATGTCAAATATATCAAGGATACATTTCAATTGTTTATTAATAAACAAGTGTTTTCTGTGTCAAAGTTGAAGTTGACGATGCTGACTGACTCGCGATCTTCGCAGTAGTGAGCGCGCCAGAGAGAAAATCACATTACGGATTGCATAAGCAGAGAGCAGTCTGCTTTCTTTTTCTTTTATTTTTTTTTATTGTTTTGTTTAAAAGTAGACATTTCATGATTTCTATTTCTCAGGTCTGTGAGGCAAGTAGCTTATACGCTGAGTTTCGGTTTATTTAAGAGACGAGCCTCAAGTTCACGCGCCCGCGCCACCGTGTCGTGATTATTGCCTGCTATAGCCTATTTACCTCCTATTTATTGAATCCAATAAATTGGTTGATGAAACATTGATTAAAATTAAGATACAATTAATACGAAACGAAATTCACTTTAAAGAAAGGTTTTCTACATAAACTTAATGAAATGTTCAAAATCATGTCTGTGCACTGCATTTGTCTCCCGATATTCGGGATCATCTTATCTTATTCATGCTTTTCACTTTTCATATAATCAACATGAAATTTAAAAAAATATATTATTTTATTTAAACATGAATATGAAACTAAATCGTTTTTAATGACAGGGCTACAACACATACAGTACAGAGAAATTTAATGTCGGAGCATTGCCGGTGAGCAATTGTGGAGGGGGAGATAGGCTACGATTTTCGATCATTTATCAATATTATTTTGCTTGATATGCCAATTCTTAATATTTGGTGTTTTTAATGTTTGTTTGAGATCTCTGTGAAAGTTTTAATTGTAGGTTCGTGGCCCTGAGTGTCGCGATTTCGGTTTCATTTCGCATATAGCCTACAGCCCTTATAATCATAGATGACGCCACCGGTTTTTATTTAAAAGAAAGACATATGTATATATGTTTGTATGTAGGCCTATATATGGGCAATTTATATACACAATACTTACTAAAATATAATTAATATCATTTTATTGCATTTGTATTAGTTGTTTGAAGAGTAAAAAAAAAATCGGTAGGTCTTAACACAAGTTCACTACCGGCAAGTCGGTCGGACTAAAAAGGGGGAAAAAAAATAATTGGGTTGGTCCTAAATTGACAGGGTCGGTCGGGTTACTGCAAACAAGAATATTTTTAAGGACGGCTTGACTAAAACACATATTTGCGTATGTGTAATGGTAATTTAGACATACAAATATTGCACATATTTTTCATCCGTTACCCGCCCGCAAGGAGTTCATTATCCGCCCGCATCCCCGCCCGTGAATTTTAGGAATGTCACAATCCACCCGTTTTAGCCACTTTTATGCGGGTACCCGCGGGTACCCGCAGGTACCCGACCCGTTGCAGGACTCTGCTTCACACTGTGTATTTATCCACATTTTAATATGTGTTTTAATATTCCTCTGGTCATAGAGCTTGATAGATGGATGCCGAGGCTTTTTAGGTCGGGTAGAATCTGCGATCACTGACCCAGATCGTTTGTTGGCTTCCATGGCTGCAATACGTTGTGTTTTCCATCAGCTGGCAACCCAGAGTTTCAAAATGCCATTGGGTAAATTGGCAGTGGGTGAGATCTCACGGACCAAAAAAAAAACAGACATCCCGACACGGAACGCACATTCAAAGTAGAATATCTGGCTGTAGCATTGTTTTTCGGAGAAACAAATATTTGAACCTAGCATGTTTGATAAATCTTTATGCTTTAGTATAGAGAAACGATTTACATACAGCACTTTTAAGCAGTGATCTTTTTAGTAATAGTCAACAGTTCTTATACAGATGTTATTCACTATTAAAATGTTTTTTCAAGACTCATGAGCAGTTTCATGGTGCTTTGTATTGAAATAATCTTATTTCTGGCTACAATTGAATCAAATCATTATTGCATCATGACCATGGGCTGGTGGAATTTGTTTCTGTGTCTTTCATTTGATTTTGCCATTAACCAGCAGCATGAACAATGGGCCTGGAGCAGCACTGGTGTTCAGTGGCTTGCTAATGGTCTCAGTGTTAATGGCTCATGGCTCGCTTCTTGTGGGTAATGAACCAGCAACTTTCCAGTTACCAGCCCTGAGCCTTAAACACCACACCAAAAAGTTGCATCATACGTCTTGCACTGAAACCTCAAGCTGTTACTCAAGGCCAAGATATTTTTTTTTAACAATAAATGGAAGAAATAATTCTGTACCTTAGCAAATATCCTATAGTGAACAATACCACTATTGGGGTAAGATGACCACTACCAGGCATTGCCATCTAATTTTAACATCTGATGTAAAATAGCATACAAAACTGTGTATACATTTAATTTAATTGTATTATTTTATTTTAAATTTGGCATCCCTTGTAATATTTTGTTATTAATGTAATAGTCCGTATTTTTTTTAAATTTGATGTTAATCATAAATTATGCATACCAAAACTTCCAATTAAATAAAGTCAAGGATAACTGCCAGATTGCAGCACAAAAACAAAACAAAAAACAAAACTACTGAGTGCACCTTTAAATGTGTTTTGAGTGACATCTTACGCCCGGTAGCATCTTGGCCCATCCTACCTAATTTTGCTTCCAGTTCCCTCACCTCCATTTAGCGCTTGTACAGTATGCATACAGCATTAGTGAAGTTGGCTGAAGAGAGAAGTTAATGAGGAGAAGTGGTGATCGACTCTTAGATAATCTCAGTGAAGCCCAGAGAGAGAGAGAGAGAGAGAGAGAGAGAGAGAGAGAGAGAGAGAGAGAGAGGTGGAACACTTATGGCTCTTAATTCTCCACTTGGGTTTGAAAGAAGAGCTCCCAAAGACTTTCTTATCGCTTTTGACAGCCCTTTGTTCTGGAGTGAGGGAGGTGACAGAGAGGAGAGATCAAAACGAGAGAGAGAGAGAGAGAGAGAGAGAGAGAGGAGAAGAGATAGACGTACTCAGAGATAGACGTACTCAGAGAAAGCAGAGCTCCACATGAGCAAGTGCTAGAAAAACCTGGGACTCTGAACTGCAGTGTACTTAAAGAACAAGGGTTTATGTCACCCAAACGCTTATCTTCTCCTCTCACTTAATCCAATTGGTTAAAACGGCAAAAGATATGGGGTATGAAATATAATCCTTATCTTTACCCCCTTTTCAACCTCTCATCTTCTCATTCACAGTTTGCTTTGGCACTGCAAGCACAATATATTTAGTGGCTGCTGTTTAATAATATTTTTCTCTCGCTGTCTAACATGTGGTGAAACTGTATTTCCCTTACGTGCCTATTGAACCAGAAAACCCATCTTATTTAGGCTGGGTATGCTGTTTATGTTGTGATTATGTCATCCTCCTGCCCTCTGCCTCTTCACGTAACTCAATGTCATTTTCTCCCTCCCTCTCACTCACTTGTTCTTTTCTGAACACACTTTAACTGCCACTCAGGGTGAAACAGATTTGCCTGACCTCTGGCTTACTGTTATCTTATAATGTATATAAAAAAATATAAAAAAATGTTTTAGTATTACAATATATGCTATCATTCAATATATTGTTTTCACATAAAGAGGAATTTCTGTTGGGAAAACGCATTTGCTCGCATATCTTTACTGATTAGCTTGCAGTAACTGATGGCGATGATATTAGTATCGATTATCTATAAGAGCCTTCCCACTATAGATTGTCAATAGAGCAGCATGTTATATTAATTAAGCGACTTGACGGCTGAGCACTCATTGGGGAGTTAGCCGTTAAACTGCATCATAACCAATGTCGCATCGACCAATCACGCGGCCACAGAGCAGTTAACGTGTGTGTCAGCAAACTGAGCCGCGATCGATCGAGCGCTAATCGATATCTGTAGGGTTTTCTCTCTCTCTCTTTTCCATCATCTTAACATTACCATCTATCTGTGTCTTCCTCAGAACGGCCGGCTGAATTTCTCCATTGCTTAATCTTGTCTGCTTTCAAAGGAACAGTAGCCTACCATAAACAGCCTGAATCGTCACTATGGCCTTGGCAATAACATCTTTTTGGAAACCTTAAGCGCAGGGGTTGGGTGATTTTCACCTAGATAAGGCTTCACCGGTGGCGTGAGTTATACTGCTGTTGCTCGAGTGTGTAAATCTGAGCTCTGAGCTTTGCTGTAGAGCTGCTTTCTCTGCAAGTCCAATAGCCTCTGAGAAAAGAAAGATGTAAATAAGCTCTGTTAATTAGCCCTTGCTATCAGCTCCCTCTGGGCTCCGGAACACAACTCGTGCTCAAATAAGGTCTTTATCAGTCCGACGGCTCCTCAACACTGCACACTTAACAATTGTGCTACCTTATGCATATGCAAAGTAAACCTGGTGTGTTTCGGGATGGATTGAGTCGGTTTTACATGTAGAACTTTGGGTTTGTGTCCACTCCAGGATATATATATATACGATTGTGTGTGTGTGTGTGTGTGTATGCATGTATGTATGTATGCATCCATCCATCCATCCATCCATCCATCCATCCATCCATCTATCCTAATGCATGTACAGTGCACAGAGCCTAGAGTTTGAGTCAAATTTGGTCAATATCGGTTGGGTCAGATGATCAGTGTCTTTGTTAACAGACTTTAGTTAGATGTCCTATTTACAATGTTTTACAATGTTTTACAAGTTTTTAGCGCACAAACAAAATGAGGCTGTGAGGAATATGAATGCAGTTTGTTCACTGTGTCAGACTATCAATGAGACAGTCAATGAGACATCAATGTGTCAGAAAACACAGTGGGTGGAAAATCAGACGTCATCTTGGATCTAAGAAGACACTTCTATCCGTCATAGTGTAGTTTCCGTTTGCGTCAAACGTATTACCGTCTTCTCTGACTCTGTGTTATAGAAGGCCAGGGTGTGTTTCCGAGTTCGCACGTTCACATGCGTCTGTGTGTCGTCAACTAAGGAGCTTCTTTTCCAAACATGGTAACGGAGTCTCTGTCTCAGGTGATCTTCTGTCTGCAGTGATATCAGGTTTTGATTTTCTTTGTCTCTCGTTCTCTCTCTCTCTTACTGTTTGGTAACACGTGTTAAATATTCATGCGCTGTTTTGTGTTGTAAGTAGAATCTTTTATCGGCGTCGCTCTCTCTCCTGTCTCTGAGGGAGACGCTCTGTGAAGACAGATGATGAAAAGAGACTTCGTGGTTTCTCTGAGTGCTTTCTACAGAGTTCACACTCAGCTGTTAAACACTTCAGCTTCGAGCTGATGCCTCAAGGTTGGTTCAGTGGGGTCACGGGAGCGGAGATTTGATGCCTTAGGCACATTATGGCGCTTTTCCACTGCATGGTACGGCTCGGTTCGGCTCGGTACGGTTCGACTCGGCGCGGAACGGTTCGGCTGCTTTTCCACTGCAGTTAGTACCGCTTCAAAGTGGGTGGGACTGATCGTTATAGTTGCCGTCTCTACTACCATGACATCATCATATTAAATGCGAATTTTTCATTCCGTGTTTCCCCATCCGCTCCTCTGCAACCAAGGAGAGGAATGTGCACCTCGTCCACTGACCACGATTCAGCCATTTCTTTTTTGGAAGTTTATACTCTTTTTTTGAAGCAAATACTTTTAAAACAGGTGCTACAGCGTTGGGTGTTGTCTACTGGCTATTTAAATCTAGCGGGTTTAGTGTCTCGTGTCGTAAATACAATGACGCTGGTAGAGATGATTCTGTCTGACCAATCAGTGTTTTGCAGTGTTTTCACGTCACATTTTAGTATCGGTACGGTACACTTGGAACCTCAACAGAGGTGGTACCATTTAAAGCGAGCCGAAGCAAGCCGTACCGTACCGTACCATGCAGTGGAAATGCGCCATAAGTGAGCCGTACTGAACCGAGCCGTACCATACCATGCAGTGGAAAAGCGCCAAAGCGTGCCGTACCGTACCGAGCCGTACCGTACCATGCAGTGGAAAAGCGCCAATAGATGTCTTAAAAAGCATGACGGATCATCTATGTGGGAAAACGGGGATTTCAGCTTCAGATTCCAACTGATTGAAAACTTTCTTTGGTTCAGTAATTGGACTTTCCTGTTTGCCATAAAAAATCCAATCCTTTCTATGTTGCAGGTTTTATATTAACAAAATTGTCCTATCTATCTATCTATCTATCTATCTGTCTGTCAGTCTGTCTGTCCGTCCGTCCGTCCGTCCATGATTTCATTTTAAATTGGCTACTGTAAGTTCAGTCATTCATCCTCGTTTGTCTCACTGTATTACTTTAGTTGTACACATTTGAGAGCTTTTAACATCCACATGGTTTCCTTTTAGGTATCATTTCTATTTTTGTGGTCACGTCTGTCAGATGTGTAAGTGTTAAAGACAGCAGGAGATGGATAGGAGAGAGAAGAGTTGGATGTTTTCCCAGACATTGGGTTTGCTGTGTGGCTGAAGATAGATGCGTTTGGCACGGTGACGACTCTGGGAGGAATTGTCTGTTGCAGGGCGGTGGGGACACATTGAACAGGCGTAATCACCACAGAGATCACTCCTGATCCATCAGCAAAACAAAACAAACTGCCCAGTTTCTTAGGATCAGCAATCTCTTTTGACGTGTTTTCTGACATGTCATTTGATGAGATTGCTGCTGGACATCTTCCAGCGGGATCTACCTCCAACATATGCCATAACACTGGGATTTGGAAAGATTGGAGAACAAATATCTGCTCTCACTCTGTCCTCTCTTGCTCTTTCTATTTCTATGACATTCAAAGTCAAACTGCAATCAAAGTTGACTCCACTTTGTGTACTTTAATACACGTCTAGGTCTTATTGTGAACAGTTCACATTATTACAAAGATGTTTGTCTTTGTAATCCGTCATCAAAATGTAATAACCTACTCTGACTCTAAAACGACTTCGCCTTTAATTTCCTACACACTTTTTTCTCTTTGAATATTCTGTCTAACTCAGAAATGAGTCTTATTATGGATGTAAAATGGGGTGGGAATGTCATTTCATGTTGATATTTTTTTAATACCTGTGCCATAAAGATATTTATCATTTAATGTTCAGATCCAAGTTCAGGAAACAGGAAATTGCTGCACTTGTACTTCAAGTGGACCCAATTTAATGATTGCCTCTTATTCTCGTCCCATTTTTTCCTTGAAATCTGTTCTCATTACCGTTTAACTACTTTCAAAGAAACCTTGATTCATGAACCCAATTAATTTAAAAAAGCTCTCTGCTTAGTTGTCCAGTTATGGAGGATCTTTAGCCAGAATGCATCGAGGTGCATCAGTTCTTGAGATGTGTATTTCAGCTCACTGCAGTGATCTGCAGTCTAGCAAATTACAACTAGCCGGTGGGGTTTAGAGCGAAAGTGTGCGGAGGAGGGAAGGGCGCAGTGTGTTGGATCGGTACAGTGGTGTTTCCACAGGCCCTCGGCGGCCCATGAGCCCACTGTGGTTATTACCAGACCAATACAATCAGCCTTCACTCAGTCTGCTCAAATGAGGCTGCAAATGCAATTACAACACAACTAGCGAGGGGGAGGGTGTTGGGGAGGGTAGCCCTGGCCTTGGCAGACAAGAAATTTAATTAAAATGGGACAGATTTGACTCTCTCTCACTCCGTCTAATTTTATTTCTCAAGGACTTTCCAGCTCAGATCCAACGAAGAGATGAAGTCAGGCAAGCAGAACTCAAAAACCTTGGGTCATTTCTTTGGGGGGGTAAAAAAGACCCAGATCTGCTCTCCGGTCATTTGGAAGACCACCGTATGTCAAACCGCTGACCTTTACGGCACAGGATAGACCATCTTGGTGTCAGCACTAATGTCTTACAAACACACTACACCTTGGCATTCAACATTCAACCTCATGGGTGCAGATGCATTCTCTCAAACTCACACACATAGTAGTGTAGTAGATAGTACAACTACTCTTTACAGCCTCAGAACGGTGTTGTTCTTGTGTTTGCTGTGCTCAATCCCACTGTGATATTGTCTGCCTTCCTATCTAAAGTTTACTGTCTGTCCACATAGCATTCTGTCTGTCTAACATTATATCGCTTCTGTTGTTCTATCTAACGTTTACTGCCCGTCTTTCTATCTAACATTCTGTCTGTCCGCCAGTAATCTGCTCTTGTGATAACAAAACATTTTGTTTAGATAGTAGTGTTACTACATTTAGTTTATTGCCATTGCACATGCAAGTACTACTGCTGTTTTTCTTTCTCAGACACATGCACACATGAAGACTGACAGTAAGATTTGCATCAAATCTTTTATTGCTGGTGTGCTGCTGATGTGTCTTTGTATTTGTATTCTCTGAGGAGATTTACATGAGTAAACTGTCTTTCACACAGTCACAGAGGAGCCGTTGAGAGGATGATACAGCATAACGGTGTGGGTTTGTGTATTTTTGTGTGTGTGATAAAGACAGCTTGTAATTAATTTTGTTTATTGGCTCACCTTGCCTACGTCTAGATGTAGAGCAAACTAATCTGTTTTTATAGCACCACCAGGCAGTGAAAACACGCACACACAGTCTCTCACACACACACATTTTCAGAGATCATCCTTTCAAAATTTTATGGGCACATCAGAGTAAGGCCTGGGACAGCAGCAAACAGCAAGACTCAGTTAAAATCAAACAGGAACACATGCATTTATACATAAACACAATGTCTGGTAAGTGGAGCATGCTAAGCTACTGAGTGAAGAACAGAAAAGAGTTAAAAAACAAACTGTAGTTGGAAAAAATAGGACTTTTTTCCTGTCAGTAGCAGTATTTCTGTAAATGTGACACTGTTCACACCTTGTCACAGCCACACATCTCAAACCCATCCTCCATACATTTCATCCACTCAATATTGTACCACAGTCTCTGTTGGCTTGTCACATTCTGTTCTTCACTTTTTGTCACAACTAGCTATTTTTTTACTTATTGTTTGTTAATATTGGGCCCAACATTCCCTATATGAAAACTGCTTAAAGGGTTAGTTCACCCAAAAATGAAAATTATGTAATTAATGACTCACCCTCATGTCACTCCAAACCTGTAAGACCTCCGTTTCTCTTCTGAAGACATCTTAAGATATTTTAGACGCTGCTGACGTATTATCTGGTGCGTCAATGTGGACTCGGATGGAAAACAGACCGGAAGAGAATACAATATTGAATAAAGTCGTAGTTTTTGTTAATTTTATTCAATATTGTATTCTCTTCCGGTCTGTTTTCCATCCGAGTCCACATTGACGCACCAGATAATACGTCAGCAGCGTCTTACGTCAGCAGCGTCAATGTGGACTCGTGAACGCGGATGGAAAACAGAGCGGAAGAGAATACAATGTTGAATAAAGTCGTAGTTTTTGTTAATTTTGGACCAAAATGTATTTTCGATGCTTCAAAACATTCTAAATGACCCACTGATGTCACATGGACTACTTTGATGATGTCTTTATTACCTTTATGGACGTGAACAGTGAAACGTCCATTGACTTACAATGGAGGGACAGAAAGCTCTCGGAATAAATCTAAAATATCTTAAGATGTCTTCAGAAGAGAAACGGAGGTCTTACGGGTTTGGAGTGACATGAGGGTGAGTCATTAATGACATAATTTTCATTTTTGGGTGAACTAACCCTTTAATACACATTCTAAATGTGGTAAATTAAATGCTAATGAAAATGTAAAAGTTTATGTCCATACATTAAGGATTATGTAATAGAAATGTCTCATTAGCTTAGTAGAAAAAAACTAAACAATAGAAGTCCCCCACCATGATAGAAAAACAATTGTGTATGTGTGTGATCTGCGTGGATCCTCCAAGTTTTATTATTCTGTGAAAGTGGTTTATGAGCAGTCAGTCTTCTGTAAGCAATTATTCATGGACTGTGATTCCCTTTAAGCCAAGTGCAACAGCCCGTATATTGCAGATGTAGCTTGTACAGTCTCGTTTATAGAAGTGCAGGACCTTTTATTCTCTGAATGCTGCTAATGGATTTTTAACACATAAACTTACATACACACAGCTGCTGTTGCTCAGAAACCATCTGCAATGTCTACTGTACGCTGGAACAGCAGGTGAATTAGTGTTCTCCAGCCCAATTGTATCCTAAGTCTTTCATCACAGACAAAGAAAGAGAGAGAGACAGGTCTTAATCTCACTATAAAGCTGACCCTCCTTTACTGCGGCTTTATTTGTAGTGACTGGATCCATCTGCGCTCTCTCTCTCTCTCTCTCTATCTCTCTCTCTCTCTCTCTCTCTCTCTCTCTCTATCTGCCTCTATGTTGTGAGAGCTAATTTGTCCTTCGTCTTCATCTCTAATAGGAAGTCATTTGGGCCACATAAGGATTCATTATCCTAACAAGTCTTAGAACAGATGGGCTCACATTACCAAGCTAGAGCATTCACCTTGTGAAAGAAAAAACATTTGCAAAGCGGGATACCAAATAACAGACAAAACTATTAGAATATTATGCTGAAGGAAAGGGAAACAAAGAGGGAAAGAACAAGAATAGGGCTAGAAATGTAGACGTGAGGCTAGAAATGTGTTGAACATAATGTGTGATCTTGCAATGTTGTGGTCATGTGGCTCTTTTTTGACTGACTCAGGTGTATGGGGGGGGGGGGGGGGGGGGTAGTATTCAAAATCACTTTTAAGAGAAAAGGAGGAAGTTCACTGTAGCGCCCCTTGTGGTAACACATACAGGTATTGCTGGTGAATTGCTACCTTGCACATTTCAGAACTAAACGGCTCACAAAATCAAGTATTTTTCATTGGCTACAGAAGTCTTATTGGAAGATTAAAAGTGGGAGGAGAAAGGGTAGAATGAAAACAAGAGCCTGAAGTGGGAGGAGAAAGGGTAGAATGAAAACAAGAGCCTGAGAGGGAAGGTGAGATGCAGCAGGGAGGTAAAGCTTGAAAGAAAGAAGTGTAGATCTTTTTCAGGCCTGTATTGACTCTCCACTCACATAGCTGATCGATTGCTCAGGCAGTAAGAGGTGCTTTGTGATTGAGGCTTATGGTCTGAATGAGGCTTAGAAGGGGTTAGCAGCTACACTACAGTGAGAGAGCACTATTAAGAGTATCCCAAATCCCTGCTGTCCAATAACACTTCAGGGTCACAGGTCAAAATCAGATTTTATTAGCATTAGAATTAGCATTGTGCTGACTCTGCCTTTGGTGTACTCAACAATTAGGGATTGGCTATTTTATCAGTTTCCACTCGAAAGAATAAGGGTTTTTACCCAACAATGTTTGGTTCCTAATGTTGCCTTCAAGTCATCCTATGCAATTTCGTTTATTTTTATTTTTATATATATATATATATTGAACGATATATAAAACATTTGTTGCTACTAGGTGTTAAAATATACTTGCATAATTATGTTTGCATTGTTTTAGTTATTTCCTTATTGGCTTTTTTTTTTTTTTTTTTTGTCTATATTTATACTGTCCAAAATGTATTTTAAAAAAATATTTAAAAATGTATTATATATATATATATATTTTAATTATTTTTACCCTTGAATTACATCTTGTAATATATTTTGCCATTTGAGTGTTTAAATAAAATATATTTTTAAAATGATATATTTTTATTTTCTGTTTACAACACATATTTTAAATGTATTTTGGCCAGATTTTTTTCCCTAGTGTGAAATGAAAATGACTGGATTTACAAAATAAACACTCAAAGTACCAATGGACAATTCTGGATTTTGTACGAGTGCTGACTTTCTCACTTGAGGGAGTTCATTAAAGAATTGTGGGTTAAACAAATTGATATTGATCAAAAGCTTTTAAAGAACCTCATGAATGTCGGATATAACAATTTAGACAGTATGTGATTTGTGCACTGTTGATGAAAAATAACAATAAAACTATGAAAGGAGGCGACAGGTGTGTGAGGTCTGTGGCTGCATATGATCTATAAAACACATCAAGTAAACTACACAAGCATTGAGCATGCTTTGCTCTTGTACTAGTACTTCCTGCTTTTGTTAGAAAGTGAAAGTGAGAAACAATCTGAAAGCCCAATGAGTAAATTTAATTCCAAAGTCATAATGATTTCCAAAGTCATAAGAACCTCCCAGGAGGACCTGAAGGCAACACTAGTACTGTATAGCAATTTACCACTTTTGCATCAAGGTTCTGCCTGGTCAGACTCTAGAGATTTACACGTTCGCCCGATAAATGTGTGATGTGCCCATAAACACGAGTAGTGTAAGGCTGACGCATCACATGATGAATAGCTGGCAGTCAGCACGACTCTTTTGTCATGGGTTTGTGTCAATAAAATGGACTCTGTGCATCAATTCACCAGCTAATCAATCAACGCCTATAAACAATACTGTCACTTTACTGGTTTACTCTCTTGCCCTGTTTCTCTCTCTCTTTTATGTCTTCTCTCTGCATAAATCAAACTTAACGGCCTATAATAATCACAACAAAATGCTTACATGCACCGTTTTCTTTCTCTACATTTGTAAACATGGCAAAGCTAGCGTAAATGCTAATGCTTGTACGATAAGATTCCTCCCTTGTTTTGAGGAAAACAAATAACAACGGCAGAGTAAATGTAGTCATCATCAGGCTGATTTATTCTTATACAGAAACATGAAATGGGAGATAAAAAACGGAATGGGATGAGGGTGTCAAGGACAGTTGGGAAATCATAGTCAGTCTCTTTGGCTATGATAGCAAGTCTTATTTTTCCAACACTCTAGGGTTATTTAGCTATACTCAAGTTTTGGATTTATTCCATGAGCTCATCTTCCTTTCCTAACCTAGGAGGAGCTGAAGTGTTTTGCCGGAAACGGCATCTGGTTTGCGTAACCATAGCAGCGGTGGCTGAGGGGATATTCCTCAAAGGGTTTGAGAAATGAGGTCTGAGTCATTTATGTGTAATCTTCACAGTCTTTTGTTAACGTGTGAATGTGTAATGGCCAATGGAGAGCCTGTCATCTGTTTTTAAAGTGGAACATAGAGAATTGTATGAAACAACAAACGGCCCACGGCCCACTTCGCTCATTGCTGGTTCTTTATTGTATGATCTTTTGCTATTGAGAGCCCACCTTTATGGGCCCACAGATGAGGGAGCTCTCCAACCCTTGAATTATATATCAGGTTTTGTGTATATAAACCAGTATAATGGAATAACTAAAAGTCGCAACAGTAGACAACATTTTTTAAAGACATTTTAAGTGGCATTTCAGATCGTATATATCATAGCAAAATTTTTAGTTATATGATGCTGATCTTTGCTAAATTCTATAAATTAGAGTGCATTTTTTTTTGTAAAGTTCTGTTGAATTTCCATGCTGTCTTCTGAAAATGTTATATATATATATATATATATATATAATATATTTGTGTGTGTATAAATATTATATATATATATATATATATATATATATATATATATATATATATATATATATATGTAAAGGCCTATATACATAATTTACATTTAAAATAAATAAATGATTATAATGTACATTTTATTTTGTTGTATAAAATATATTTTTAATTTATTTATAATTTATATAGAATTTAGTCAGAGAACCATTTGTCTAATAATTACATCATCAGATGTAAACATACAGGCAAGTGTATATGAATGAAAGCATGTATGAGACCTAATACTGTTGATTAGCGTAGAAATTGGCTTGAGAAGAGGTTTGTGGTTCATAAATGCACATATAAATTCAAGACCACCATCTGACTGCTGAAAGCATCTGTGTGTGTGTGTGTGTGTGTGTGTGTGTGTGTGTGTGTGTGTGTGTGTGTGTGTGTGTGTGTGTGTGTGTGTGTGTGTGTGTGTGTGTGTGTGTGTTTGTGAAACCATAGCTGCTGGGGCAATTTGTCTAGCCGTGTGCGTCCCCTGGAGTGGAGGTGGAAGTGAGTGCAGAGAGAAGAGAGATCTGTTCAGGTCTCCCACCAAGTGAACCGACCTCCAGAGCACATTCACACTCTTATACCTCAACACAAACACAATGTAATCTATGGAAATAAATAGAGAGGGGCCAAGAACGCAGACAATAAAAGAACAGTGAAGAATGGAGTGTGTCTGAAAGAGATGAGGAACAGCGTCTTCACTACTTTGATGCCTCGCACCACTGTGGTTCCTCACCTCGTGAATATTAATAAAAAAAAGTCGCTTCTTCACCATAGGTGCATTTCTCTTCTTTTCTTCGGGCTCCACCCCTTCAGATCTCTTTATGTAGACCTGATAAAAGGCAGAAAGGATTGTCTTTTGGGAAAGATTTGCCATCTCGTTGCACAGCAAAGAGAAAAAGTGAAGTCCCTTTCACATGACCTTTTCAAGTTAAGTCATTTTTATTGAATGATGGTTAAAGTTGAATTAGTTTGAACTTTGATTGTTTGATGCTTCACTTGTTCAAAATATTGAAAGGGCTTTAAAGTCGTGATAAAATGAAAGTAGTGACAGATCTTTTCTTCAAGTATGATCTACATCCATGTATAACAGAAAAAGAAAAAATGTAGGGCAGGGACTTGGTTCTATGCATTGATTGTTCACTGGATTTTGAGATTTGTTGTTTTAACCAGAAGTTTCACAAGGTCAAAATAAAAATAAAATTAAAAAATTAAACATATGCACTGATATACGTATGGAGCCCCTCATAGGACATGGAGACGGTAAAAAAAATTAGATTGTCACTTGCAAAACTTTTGCGTTCCCTCGAGAAACTCACAAAACTTTTGTGATGGAAATAATGAAATGGAAATAAAAGGCTGGGAGAAAAAGCTATATTCAGTGTTTATGCATCGGACGCAAAGTTTCTCAGGGGAGCGCAAAGTTTTTTGCAAGTGAACGCAAAGTTTCCCACAAAGCTTAATACTTTTTTTCCATCACAATGTCCCCTTAGGTCCTCCATAATAACATGCATTTATAATACAGGTAAAATTTCATTTCATTTTGACTTTAAAGATGAAAAACTGAAAAGAAATGACTTAATACAGCAAAGGGCGAAAGAGGAGAATAATATAAAGATGACAGGATTGAGACGTTTTTTGTTTTGTTCTGCAAGAACTCTCTTGTCGTCCCTTCCTCTGACGGGCGTTGGCCGGTGTTATTGCGATACCCCGTGACGCTGCAGGCTTTGGGAACAACTGTGGAGCCAGCAGGCTTTTGGGTTGAGTCCTGCTACTGTTCCGAGAAAACTGCATCAGACAGTGCGTAGGCGTTCCTGTCTACTCTCCTCCTCTCTTCTCTAACTCTTCTTAGCTATTCTCTTTCTATTCCTAAAGAGGACCAGATGCAAAGAAACAAGCCAGCTTTCATCTTAGTCTCTCAAAAAAGCCTTTCATCCCGGTATGACTGTGTGTGTGTGTTACAGGGAGAGAAACATGCTAGATGTTTCTGAGCCATTTCCATCAAGATTTCAATTGTCATCATCAATGCTGTTACTTACGGAACATTCTGGATGGGAAAAAAGACAGACGAGCACCTACAATCATCTCTTACATTTCAGAAGGGCAATTTTCATTATCCTGAGAGTACATACTGTCTTTGCACACACACCGATACACACATCTGCAATCTAGAACTACTCAGAACCTTTCCTGTTGCCACAAAATACCTGCTTTGCCTAAAAGCATTGCGGGTAATTTCTGTTATTGTCTCTCACTTGCTATTTCTCGCTTTCTGTCTGTCTTTCTCCTGTTTATCTCTCTGTTCTTGTTTTTTTGCGAGTGCAGAAAGCTTGTTGAGATTGCAGGAGTATATGTCTGCTGATGCAGAGATGAAGGGTGATCAGTCCACAGGAGCGTCACCGGTAAAATAATGACAGATAACAGGGTTCTGATGAAAGTTTCTGGACCGTGCCCCACTGTCTTTGGCGTAGAGTGCTGTCAGGGTCTCTGAGGGTCTACACTTTGGGTTTTACCATGCTGGAGAGTGGAAACTGCAGGAAGAAGTATCTCACTCCAGAAGGAATGCATGTGCAAATGAAACCAATTCATCTTAAATGAGTTGACGTTGATTCACAGAAATGAGGAGAAAGCAGGCTCTGGGACATCGTGTCATTTGTAATTGTGCTTTCTGTATATTTTTGTCTGGAAATATTAGTTTTTTTTATTTATGTTAATTGTATTTCTGTAATTGCAGAATACATTTTGGCTTTGCAGCACTGTGGGTTTTGCAACATCTGTGCCGAATGTTTCTATATGGACCTGAAATCACCTACTTGAGGCTTATACCCCCTACCCAGAGCACCCTGAAAGCCACATTGCAAAACTACTTCTCTCTTGTTGCTTTATATAATATCTATAGTTTCAGTTAGAGAGGCCTATGTTATTGATTTCTTTGCCTGTTCTCCATCTGGGCCTTGGGAACCCATGTAAGAATTTTATGTGTACTCTGATTATAAGAGGATAGTAAAAGCTGAAAATCACACTTGGGCTTATGGCTTGGGCCTGTAAAGTCCCATTCTGGAATCATTGGAAACTGCATAGCAATAGCATGTTTAAAAAACACTTTCAGAATGCGTTTTACCAACACCAAATTTTTCTACAAATTTTATTCAGAAAAAGTAGAATCTAGTTCTCTCCTGTTGCAATATATTTTAGCTATAAGTTCAGTGAGAGAGCCTCTGTCATCTCTTCTTTTGCCTGTTCACCATTGGGACCTTGGGAGCCCATGTAAGACTAAAGGGAATGAATTATATTCTGACCTCTCTGTCTTCCTCCTCTCTCTTGATGCTAGAAGAAAGCATAAAGTTTGAGTTGTGGCGGATTCTACGATGGTGCTCTGGAGAGCTGAGCTGGCCTGATTCAGATACGCCACCCAGGAATCATAAATCTGCTCCTCGCGTCAGTGCAGCGATCGGCTCGTGGGCTCCTTTAGTCTCTCACTGTGTAGATGTGCTGGAAGTAGAGACGGAGAGCAGGTTTATTGCCTGCCTTATGGAGATTAGCTCCATCCCAAATGAGTCACTTATCCTATGCCTGACACTTCAGTGAAGATAAGCAGTCTGTCTAGGGGACAGCGGCATTTGCACACTTTGATTTCATGGTAGCACTGCAGAGAAAAAACGATCACAAATTCTTAAAAGTGTTTACAGACTCCTCAGTGAAAGCAGCCATTGTTGTGCAATGTTTATTAATTGTCACACTTTTTGACTAATTGTTGTAGTAAAGTTAAACCTAAGTACACATTCCTGTGAAAGATTAGTCAGTGCACGTTATTCTTGCATGTTTATCTTCATCATTTTTTGTATTTTATATATATATGTATATATTACCATGGCTGAGAGAGCTCAACACGCTGCAACTAAAGAAAACACATGCAAATAGAAAAAACCCCCAGCATATTAAGAAAACATCTTAATCAGTTTGACAATACATTGCTGCAAATGCTCACAATGCAACTAAATAAAGAAAACACGCTGCAAAAACTCGCAACGCAACCAAACACAGAAATGCGCTGCAAATACTCACAACGCAATCAAATACAGAAATGCGCTGCGAATACTCACAACGCAACCAAATACAAAAACACGTTGCAAATACTCACAATGCAAACAAATACAAAAACGCACTGCAAATACTCACAACGTAACCAAATACAGAAATGCGCTGCGAATACTCACAACGCAACCAAATACAAAAACACGTTGCAAATACTCACAATGCAAACAAATACAAAAACGCACTGCAAATACTCACAACGTAACCAAATACAGAAATGCGCTGCGAATACTCACAACGCAACCAAATACAAAAACACACTGTGAATACTCATAACACAACCAAATACAGCAATGCGCTGTGAATACTCACAACGCAAACAAATACAGGAACATGCTGCAAAAACTCAAAAAGCAACCAAATACAGAAACGTGCTGCAAATACTCACAACACAACCAAATACAAAAACGCGCTGCGAATACTCACAACGCAACCAAATACAGGAACATGCTGCGAATAAATACTCACAAAGCAACCAAATACAGGAACCTGCTGCAAATACTCACAACGCAACCAAATACAGCAATGCGCTGCAAATACTCACAACGCAAACAAATACAGGAACATGCTGCAAATACTCACAACGCAACCAAATGCAAAAATGCACTGCAAATACTCACAATGCAACCAAATACAAAAATGCACTGCAAATACTCACAATGCAACCAAATACAAAAACACGCTGCGAATACTCACAACGCAACCAAATACAGAAATGCGCTGCGAATACTCACAACGCAACCAAATACAGAAACGTGCTGCAAATACTCATAATGCAACTAAATACAGAACTGTGCTGCAAATATCACTCCTGTTTCAATCTGAAATGCATTATGTAAGTAAAGCAGGTTCCAGACATCATTTCATGTTGACTTTAAATGCACATTTATTTAGTGCCGTTGCCACCGCTCAGTCTGTTTAAGAAAAGGTGTAAACAAACAGACTCTGTAAACAGCTTGATAAATAGTAACACTGCAGTTATCTCTTGTATGGCCAATTTAAAAAGTTACCCACTCTTGAGAAATGAAATGCATTCGCACACACGGGTGGAAAATCCTAACCCTTCGCTTCCCCCAAGGACCCAACCCTACCCCACTTTTCTCCGAGCCTCTCTGTAAATGAAAAGACCCTTTCTCTCTGCTCAGCACTGATGGAGAGATACGCTTGTCGCTGCAGACCAGGATATAAACTGGCAAACCTCGCTCGTGCTCATCACTTTAAAACCTATGAAAATGGAGGATCAGAGCTAATCTCCTCCACCCACTAATAGCGCTGCGTTTGATTGGATAATCTGTCAAGCGGCAGATAAGCTCAGCTCTTTCTCTGACTGAGGGAAGAGGATGTGAGACAGCTCATAATTCTGACCCGGAGCAAAATAAAGTCACTCCTCTCTCCTCAACACTTCCAATACATGCTGGCTTATTTCCCTTGGTGTGATGGGTTATGGCTTACGGATCCATAAAATTAGCATATATGACTTTGTTTTTGTCTCATAGGCTTTTTTAAAGGGTTTGTGTAAACCATATGAATTGCAGAAACCAAGTGGCATTTAACAAAAAAAAATTGTTAGCACAATCACAATTCTAAATCCCAACATTTCATAAAAATAAGTTTTGGTGCTATTTGAAAGTTGTTATCATTTACTCAACCAATTTTGAATAATAAGATATTTTGAAGAATATTTCAGCTGTTTTGTGGCACATGTGCATTATTTTTTTATTTTTTTTATATCTTTCCTAATCCTGTCAGGTCGGCCTTGTTAGTGTGGCTTCTGTCTGAGCAATCAGAGCTTATTGTTGGAACTGACTGAACGTGAGCACCTGCTCTTAACCTGGCTGGAATATAAATGAGGGATTAACATAGCCGCTCAAGTGGCTTCTGTTCTCCTGATATCCCCAGTTGTGTGTTTCGAGGAAGGCCCAGTCTGCTTTTGCATGAGGAGTGAAACCCACCTGCTCGCTGTCTGCTCTGGTGTTTGGCTCCTGGCCAGTCAGTCATGTCGGGAGAACTGGAGCTATGTGCTAACGTCTCCCTGACAGATTCTCCCACAGAAGCTCATTTGGGGTTTGCTCACGCAGAGGGAGGACAGGAAGTGTTGGAGAAAAGAAAGATGGAAGAGACGGAAAAAGGCAGACATGTTGCGGAAAAAAAGAAAGGGACATGAATGAATGAACAAACAAGTAAAAAAATGAACAAACAAATGACAATGAACGAATCAATGGAAGAGAACAAATTAGCACATTTTAAAATGTTAAATATATATTATTTATTTTAAATATTTTATAATAATAGTTGTTGTTATTATATTATAGTTATATTACAAAAATAATAATTTATTTTATAATTTATTATATGTATTTGTCATATTATATTACATAATTAATAACTTTATTATTTTAAAATATGATTACATATACAATAATATAATACATGTTGCATATTAATAATAATCATTATAATAATGTTCATAAATTAAAAAAAAAAAAAAATTAATGAAAGAGAAAAATTTGCGCATTTTAAAATTAAATATATTATTTATTTAAATTATTTTAAGTTAATTATTATATTATATAAAAATAATAAATTATTATTATTATAAATAATATTATATTGAAAAAAGTAAATTACAGAAAACAGTATTTTTGGTGATGTTTTCCATGGAGACCCTGCAAAGGATCTTTATTTGTATCACAGATTTTTTGGGTTCAATTAATTTTGGACTTTTTATTAAGTGATGTTCCTTTTAATGGAGCCACTGAACAAGCGATGTAACAGGAGGGACAAAATGTGGCATGTTCATCCAAATGACAAAATTTACATGAAATATCCCCTCAACTCTAACCGACCCTTGGATCATATCTGTCATCGTGCTGATCAAAGTCATAATGGCACAGTGTTCACAGTTAGTTCACTAATTGGGCTGGATAAATTATCTGTCATTATTCCATCCCTTTAAATGTGTATTAACATGAAGAGCACACTTGTTCAGTGACCCTGCACTTGTCCTATCGTTCTCCTCACTGCCCTGCTCTTGTTCTAATTTTTGTTCCAGTAGACCTTAGTCAGAGTTGACGCCATTTAATTTGACATGAATGAAAATGAGGCAGTGAGGGATAGAAGAGCAGACTGTTGAATTTACTGCGTTTTATTCTCTTGGGTAATGTTTCATTTTCATAACTCATGTTTTTTTTGTTTTTTTGCCACCTGAAAAATGTGCATAAAATTAAAAATCCTGTTTACTCTGAGATCATATTTGATAGTATTTAGTGTTTTATTTCTGTACTCAGACATAACGCCCCTGCTTTGGTTATAAACAGCCAAATTCTCACGCAGATGCTGACTTGTATTTCTGCCCATGTAGTTCTGTCTGTGCCATATCTTCTGTTGTGTGCTTGTGTGGGAGTTTAAAGGTGTCAACAAGCTATCAGATGCCCTGCTTTAACAAGCTCAATCAGATGCTTCACTCATCATATCTGTGAAGTCTCCATCTCTCAGTGTATAGCTGTCCAGCAATGTAGCCACGCTAAATTTCACATTTGATGCAAGTTGCAACAATTATCAGTAATCTCTCTTTCGCTGTGGCCAGAAAGCACTTATCTCAGTTGAAGTCTGTTTCGGTTCAATTGTCTGCATTAGAGTGCAGCAAACAGTATTGAACTCTTGACTGAATTACCCTTGATCTAGATAAGTGCCAAGCATGAAACAAAATGACAACCACAGTCTTTTATCAGCCTGGGATGAGGCAGGTGGTAAAGGGACCAGTGGAGACCAATGGAAAAACACATTAGCTTAGTATCTGATGGTTTACAAGAGTAAAATGTAAACGCAGCATGAGATAAACTTTGACTGTATTCCTTTATGTAATAAATGTCTGTGGTCTTATTGTGCATGGTTTATCAGTGCACGCTTTTACAAAGAAAATCAAGAACATATAATATTAACCAGTATTTTTGCACGGCACTGGAATGCTTGATTCTGATTGGTCAATCACGGCAATTTGCAGCAATATTTTTGTACAGTGACCGCTGAGCAGTAAATTGACTGCTGTCTTTTAAAATAAATTGAAATAAAATAAAAAATAAATTCAGCTTAAATCATTTGTCACTGTGCTGGTTTCAAATCTCTCGTAACATTCCATGGTCTCTTTGTTCTCATAAATAATTAAATAAAATATTAATAAATAATAAATTCAGCTTAAATCTTGTGTCACGATTACATTCCATGGTCTCTTTAAAGTAAAATAAAATAAAACGATAAAATAAAATATAATGATAAAGTAAAATAAAAAATGAATAAACAATCAACTGAAATTAAATAAAAATCCTGAAATAAAATACTTTCTGTGCTTCGGTAATCAAGAAAAATTACAATATATGGCCATTATGGATACCTTCATGTGCTTGATGAACATTAATTTTTAATTTAAGTCTTTTAATTCTCTAGAATGTCATATAATGTATGCCGAAGCATTAAGATTTGGTCTTCCCTGGATTTAAGGATCCTATTCAAACACTTTAATTAAAAGGAAGTGTCCATATACTTTTGGCTCTGTAGAGTATCTCAATAGTCTGTGCCATTACAGGATTAAATCATAGCCTACATTAAGCCTTCGCTATCCTGCCCGACCATGTCCTTCACTCACAATTATCATGTGATCTCTGGCGGACTTGTAAATTATTCAACACTTCATGTACTTAGCCGCACTCGTTTACTTTTGGTAATGGCATGCAGTGAAAATAGTTTTCTCAGCTTTCTGTGTGTGTGTGTGTGTGCGCGTATGCATGCTTTATATTTTATGCATAGTCCTTTCGCTGTTCAGCTGTAATGAACATTTAGGTCTTTATAAATGTTACACAAGCCCTTTCCCATGCGCCTTTTAATACATGTCGTTTACAGAACAAAATATCAGTGTATGTGCACAATGTGTTTTATGTTTGTGCGCATTTGCCTGTGTGTTATTATTCATATTCATCTTCTGCACTAATCTCCCCTTCGCTGGAAACCCTCTATATTAAGTTTTCCGTGCCCAGCGGGCTGTTTAAAACCGAGAAAGGGAAAATAAAGAGGTAGTGTGTTTAATATTAGTCTGCTTGAACAATATATGCTTGACATGTTTACTTGGAGAACAAAAAATCAGAGGAATCGCTATTCCAGTGCAACCCAGTCAGCCAATTACAAGCGAAATTCCCTAGAGAAAGAGCAGTTAGCTTGAATTTACCTTCTTTTCGCTTGATTGCGCCATCTAGATATGTGAAATTATGTCTCTCCAGAGTTGCTCGGGGGTAAAGATAAATTGTATATTCTCAGTTAGAGGAACAGAGGGAGAGAGTGAGAATAAGATTTATATTCCTGCACATGGGAGAAGGGTTTTTTTTTTTCAGGCATTGATCCTCAGCACTGAGAGATTCAAAACAACAGTTGGCACTGAATTCATATCATCCCTCTTCAGTTTGAGATTTAATGACCAAATTAGAATTGTAGTGAACTAAGACACCAACATAAAACATTTTTTTCATAATATCAATTCACTTACATTGTGTAATGTGTTCCCTTTGATGGTGTATGAACGGATTAGCATTGAGAGGTTTGGGTTTACATGTGAACAGATTCATGGATTTGTTTGTTTGAGTCATCACTCAAAAGTGTTCACAAAACGTGCTCTCTCTGAAGGGCTCAGAAAACGACCATTTTTACCATTACATATTTAGTTAAATACTGCTGTTTATCGTGTAGTTGTCGAATGAGAGTTTATTTTAATCGGCCTCAAGTCATTTCAATCCAATATGCTGTTATTTTTTTCTATGGATTTTTTTTTTGAAGTATTGTTGTGCCATGCACACAATAAGACTGTATTGGTACCATATTGGTTATTGATTTCTGTCTGTGTATATATATATATATATATATATATATATATATATTAGTGCTGTCAAATCGATTAATCGCGATTAATCGCGATTAATCACATCTAACATAATTTTTTTTTTTTACATAATATATGTATGTATATATCAGCCAGATATTGTATCTTATATATTGTATACCTTAGTGTTGTATAAACCAGTTATGATGCTTTAATGGTGTTTTTGACAAATAAATGGCAGAATTAGTAAATAATGGCAGCATTTGCATTGTGGTTGAACAGTCCCTTTAACTAGTCTTGTTTCGAGTTGAGTTATTTGCAAACACTTTGTGAATCAATGAAAGAACTTGTCAAATCTAACATCACTAGAGTTTATGAGAATTTAACCGTAATCACAGTGGGATGTGTGTACGTGTGTTTGCATTTCCCCTGATGTCTTAAGATTCGAGTTCATTCCATCAGCGAGTCCTTAGTGTTTAATTAGCCAGCTTATGGAAGGCCCTCCGGATTCCCACAAACTGGCCCTTCATCTCCAAAACACAACATCTACACACACACACACCCTGGAGACATTTACTAACCCTCACATACACCAGCCGATATTAGTATGCAACAGTGTTTGCGGAAGAGAATGTTTCCATGGCTAGGGGGAAACTTTAGAAACATAAGCTCAGTTTAACCAGCCATTAAACCCGGATGAGGGCAAAAACTGTTGCCTTCAGCTACACAGCCTGGAAAAATGGCACGGGAAGAAAAATGGAGGAAGAGGAAGATTATGCGGTGCTAAGAAGAGTGAGATTTTAATATCAGGGTTTTTTTCGGATTTGAATTTGATTTCAGCTGTCCAGACCTCCAGTCCAGCGGCGTGATGAAACATGAATGAAAGAAAAGCAAAGAAAAGGCATCAGTCTGCCGTGTATGGGTGCAGAAAGGCGGATCGAGTGAGCTGAGGATCTTTCTTTTGAATGACCTGAAAGAGGGATGTCATAGAGGAATAAAAGGCATCTCTTTCATCGGTCCAGATGAGATAGAAAGCTCACCGCTGAGAGAAATAAAACATACACAAATAGAGTCCCGCTCTGTTTGTCCCACCCTTGGCATCAGTGTGTTTGTGAGAACATACTGTGTCGATGTGCTTGTTTCATCAAAAGGGATTGGTGCTGCTTATGTGGGCAAAGGAGATTAGTTTTGGACATTTTGCTTTGTGTTTCCAAGTATTACAAGAAACACATGTGGGAAGCCCATGTAATCTGTCTTTATTTTTTATGAGCTTAAAAAACACAGTTCAGATATCATAATGAAGGAGTTCTTAATAGTCGGTCAGGTATTTTATAATGGTGTCTATATTGAGATATATTTATATGCGGTCTCGTGTAACCAGACGTTTGACTGTTTATTCTTATTCCGCCCACTAAGACAGGAAGAGATGTTCAAAGCGTCAAATACAATTACTCCTTACAGTTTCTACTTCAGATGCCATTTTAACCATTCCACCAACTTTTTTTTTATCGCACACACAGGATGTGAGATCATCAAGAAAGTGACCAAATGAAGGAATTTGAATAAGCAGAAATTATTGAAATATAGGATGGAGGGAGGGAGGGATGGATGGATGGATGGATGGATGGATGGATGGATGGATGGATGGATGGATGGATGGATGGATGGATGGATGGATGGATGATGGATGGATGCACGTATATAGATACATACATAGATAGATACATGTATGGATTATATATGAAGAGTTCAGATGCAAAAGCCTCTAAGTGCCATCTGAAATTTTCTTCTAGAATGATCCTTTTTATAAAGCTTGTATATTTAAGTTCAGTAATTTCACTTAAATGATAATTAATAGGTAATTTGCATTGCCATTTAAATTAAATTATTGAACTTAAAGATACAAGCTTGATAAAAATTATCATTCTAGAAGAAAATTTCAGATGGCACTTAGAGACTTTTGCATCTGAACTCTTCATATTTTGTCATATTTAGTAATTTTTTCAGGAATTAATTATTTTTTTTCAGGTTTCAGACAGCCAAAGACTCCCTAAATCCCATCAGACATCACTTCCTCCTGTAGGAATACCCAATGTGTGTTTGAGATTATGTGGGATAGTGAATGAACAAAATTGCCTTTGGCAGACGCCGGTATTGAGTGGAGCACAATCGTGATCTGATTCAGGTACTTCTGGCCCTCTGATGAGGATCATCTTTTATGAGGGACAGATCGATGTGTGTCTCTGAGCCCCCAGTGTTTAGCATCTGTCTGGCTCGGAGTTGTAGGTCTGCTCCATAAACTGCTGTTTGATAGAAGCGAGGGTATAAAACGAAAATGCTTTCTCTCTCGCTTGTTCTCCATCTCAGTTATATTCCTCTATAAACTACACGGCTTGTAGAAAGAGGTCCTTATTACTCCGATGATGAACTAAAAACCATGATTAGGGTTCATTTTCACGGTCCCAAAGGAGCCACAGCTTGTAAAGACGTCTGAGTTCCATTTTGTTTTATGGCATGTCGTCTACTAGGTTTACAGTTTGAAGCCCCAAGAGCGTAATAATCCTTTCTTCAAAGGTATGATGCCAACAGGAAGTGGAGAAAAGGAGGTTATTTCTGTCCCGCATTCCTCTTGTTTATGTGGTTTTGTTTGACTGGAAAATGCAGGTGTGCATCAACTCCTTTGAGTTACGTTTAATGTCTTGGTACGTCTGTTGTATATTTCTGTCTGAATTCATTCTTTATCACCTAAGTCTGGTAAACTACCACTTTTTTATGGTGTGTTATAAAGTTTCAAGCAAGCATTTTTTGAATTAAAATAGTTTTAAAAGCCAACATTTTAAAATACTTAATCTTAAATTAACTGTTGATCATTAACAGCTGATATTCAGTCCAATAACACGATTGTGAGAGTGATATTTTTTTGTTTTATACAATTTTGTACTTTGTGGACAGTTAATATTAACAAATTAAGCTGCTAAGATACTTTCTAATGTTCATAAATTACAATGGAGTCGAGAATCAGATTTGGATGTGACTCCCTAAATCAAAATTGAATCATGAGGTGCTTAAAGATTGTCATGTTTCTTTGACTAAATGAATCCTCTCCCATCTCTTGAGTGCATTGCTGTAAATATCTGAATCTTTATTTAGAGAAGAGGTCTGCAAGCTCCTTATTACACATCTCAGTCACACTTGGACTAAAAAAAGAGAACGAGAGACTGAAGCTGAACGCCCACAAGGCCTTGTTTGACAAGAAATATACGAGAGCATGTGCCAGACAACTGAACCACAGACAGATCCTGATATCTCTCTTTTTTCTTCCTCCTAAGTAAATGACACTGTATTCCCCTGATTCAAGTTAGAGACACAGATCACAGCTTTTGAGGAAGTTCTTCGGCTTAATCTTGTCACACATCACCTTATGAGTGAGACACATATAAATGAATGAAAGACACGCAAACCTAATAAAGGCACCTTGTGATTCAATTCGATTCAATTTTGACTCACCTGAAATATTTTTTTAAAATTAATAAAATGGATACTTTAATATTATATTATTTTATTTAATATTATCATTATACAAATATTTATATTAATTTATTATATTATAATTCAAATGGACTTTTATTTTTTTATACAGAGAAAGCAGTGACCATGGCTGTCAGGCTTCAAAAAGGACAAAAATCCTCCATGAATACCATCAAATTATCTTCCCTTTCACTATAGCTCTTAAATCTCATTTTCTATATATTCAAGCCTGATCAGCCTACAATATACATGTGAATAAATGCCATTGGTATTTTCAAACATGACATAATGTGTCCTTACGATCGAGTTAGATGTGTTCCTGGGTCAGCATATTTTGTTGATCCTGGAACAACATTCCTGTCCGAAAATGTAATCCTAACCATATCCCTACCCCTAAACCTGACCCTACCCATAACTAATCCCTAAAATCAGAGGGAAATGATATGTGAATAAGCACCTAACCCTAGTTGTAAGCCTAAGCTTGACATAAACTGTACACTTGTCTCTCAAATTTGACTGGTTGATTGGAATGTTGTTCCAGGGTCAAAAAGATGTTGATCCAGGAATATGTTGCACTTGGTGAAATCTGGTTCTGCGTCTTTACTTGCCAGGTTAGAAAATGCAAAGGAAATTTGAGAGCAGCTTTGGCTTTAAAGACTTATAAAATGTAGTGCATAAGTGTAATGGACCACTTTTATGTTTTTTTCCCGTCTTTTTTGAAGCTTGACAGCCCCTGGTCACTATATGCTTTCATTGTATGGAAAAGAGCAGCTCTAAGATAATATGCTAAATGTTCATTTCTGTGAAATCCAACTATTTCTTGAAATCCAGGGTTTTCAACCAGGAATCGAATAATACGATATACAAGACATTAAAAGTTCTTATGATGTATAACTTTTAATTAATTCCTGACTTTCAAGCTAATTGTTACGCTTAACATAATTTACTGCTTTACAAATTATTGTAAAATGTTAAAATGAAAAAATAGCACTCGCTCCCCATTTGAAAACCCTTTAAAAGAGCAGAAAACAGGAAGACATGTTCTGGCAGAATTACACCAATACAGCACATTTTAGGCACAGAACACATTAATTCAGTTTTCAGTTCAGTTTATTTGAACAGCACTTTTTACTACACACGTTGTTCCAAAGCAGCTTCATAGACGAAATAAAAATAACGAAGATAAAAGGAAAATGTAAAAAAAAAATATGCCTCATTTCAACCACACTTTCCCGATTATGCAAACAGACTGCGGAGTGTCTGAAAGATGAAAGTTTCGACTGTCACTTTAGTGTTTGTCTGGTCGATTCCTCAGATCTGATTCTCTGGAGAGCTGGGAAAAACAACAGGATCAGGTTTGGTAAAATGTCACAGACAGAACAAATAACCTATCAAAAATTGTGACATTTACATGTCCCAACCGTTTGCTGAATACTCAGGTCTGTTCGGATGCCACAGCTAGGAGAATTACTGCCTTTGTGATGGAAATTAGCAGAATGAAAATGAACACAGTCATCTGTGTTAACTCATTATCGGCAAATAAGAGCGCTTCAGAAAAAAGACGGATGATTAGGAATATTGTTTGTCATGCGAAGTGTGTGTGAGTATGTCTGCAGGTCAGTCTGTGACAGATTCAGACCCTTATTGCACCACTGTCATCATTTGGTTCACATTACACTGATGGACGCAACAGGACGTGCATTGCATTTCAATGTGTCGACCACTGTGGTTTGGGCAGAAATCAAATTCATGTCTAATTATGAGTGCCGGGAGGGGGTGTGTGTGTGTGTGTGTGTGTGTCAGTCAGACAGCATCAGTCGTGATGAGATGTGAGTCTCGTGTTGCCCTGGGTGACAGCCAAAGATGTTGGCAGAGCATGTGGTGTGGAAGCCACTGACAGCTCCAGGAGGAACAGAAGTGTGTGTGTGTGTGTGTGTGTGTGTGTGTGTGTGTGTGTGTGTGTGTGTGTGTGTGTGTGTGTGTGTGTGTGTGTGTGTGTGTGTGTGTGTGTGTGTGTGTGTGTGTGTGTGTGCGCGCGGGAGTGTGGTTATGCATTTTAGCATGCATACCAAAATTGAATAGTAACAAACAGGTAATTTGATTATATAATAAGATTACAAAAATGAGGTTGGGCTGCAATGAGAAAAAGTGTAATTTAATTATAGTTGTATTCACAGAGATGGATTTGTGTAATTACGTTCTTGAGGAAATATTGCAGTCCTGAACAGTGCAATCAAATCATTTTTTTGTGGGATAAAATGAGGATTTTCTCAATGGAATACTTGCGTAGTCTGTATACTGTATACTGCCTACCAGGGCAGTATGTATAACATAGTACTGGTTATGAATATACGATCATATAGAAGTGTTTTATATTGTTATATACATTATTTCTTTACTTGTACACAATAAAAAGTTAGTTCTAGTAAATTTCACAAATAAATAAAATAAAACGGCAAGTAACAATACATTTTAAGTAGGATTTTCTTGTAAAGTTTGCTCCAATAGTCTGTTTTATTTACTAAATCATTTTTTACAATGTACATGTTTAAAGGCGGCATGAAACGGAAATTGCGTTCTTTTCTTCCATATTGTGATATTCAAGTGTAATGGATTCTTGAACAAGAAAAAATTTAGGGCGGGACTTGGTTTTGTCCATCGGAATTGATCGAATGGTTGTGGTTTGCTATTGGTCGATCTCATGTGAGTGACAGGTTGCCCCGTCCTATTGATTAAAGATTATGAGGGCACATGAATTTAAAACAGGGTTCACCAATCTCGGTCCTGGAGGGCCGCTGTCCTGCAGAGTTTAGCTCTTAGCCCTCCAGGACTGAGATTGGTGAACCCTGATTTAAAAAATGTGCATGGATAAATTATTTATATGAAATACTGCAATATTCTTTATTTATATTATATATTAATATTCTATTTAAAAAATAATTGTCCATTTTGGTGACTTTAATTCAGTGAGTGAAGTCAAGCAGGGCTGGGAGCTGATCCCAAAAAGAAGTCAAATCCAAATCCATTCATGTTTTTGCGACCAGGTTCCTTATGTTAATTTCTAAGCTATTACATGTCCCAGAAGAGCCTTTAGAGCTTGTAGAGGAGATGTTGATTGACTTGAGCTTTTTATTCAGTTCACTAAAGACTCATCAAGATTTGTTCTCTGATTCACGCTGTGACTCTTTCTGTAGCTTGCATTGTTACACCAGTAGCGATGAGTCAGTGAGTGTCTCTTTGAGTAAAGTATATGAGTGATTCTTTCAGTCGTTTGCTAAACAGATTAAAGGGATAGTTCACCCAAAATATGTGAATGAATTAGAACTCTTTGTGAACTTTTTTCAAAGTGGTAGTTGTGTTCAGTAGCTGTCAATGGAGGGACATAAATTGCTCAGATTTCATCAGAAAGATCTTGATTTGTGTTCCGAATGTCTTACAGGTTTGGAACGACATGAGGGCGAGTAATTAATGACAGAATTTTCAATTTTGGGTGAACTAAGCCTTTAAGTCAGAAACCATGAAACCAAGTTCATGACCAAATCATAATTTAGGATATATTGCTTTATATTGCACTTTTTTAAATATATAAGATCTCACCTCTTCTACCTTCTTTTTCTTTAAAATAAAGAAAATTAGTCTGTAATTAACTCTTGGAATCAACTCCATTGATTCTATGAATGTATATTTATATTGTATATTTTAAAATATATATTTTAATTGTGTAAAAATACCAGTCTAATAAAAAACAGTCATGAAAAGGGTGTTTAAAATTGTGGGATACAGTATTCCACACAGTGTGATTCATGGAATACAGAAAATGTGCTTGTATACAGAAATATTAAGAGAAGTCTGGTTGCTATTTTTCCAAAGCAAGTTTGAACAGTACAACTGTAATATAATTATTTGCAATTTAATGCAAAATCATGTCAACTAAAACCCAAAAGTCCCGTTGTCTGCTTATTCCTTTTTTATTATTATTATTTATTCAGTGGAGAGATGCACTGGGAATACATGCAAAGTCATTTATCAAAAACAATCCCTTTTGTAGAGCTTATGTTTCTTATTTTGATAAACGCTATTAGTTTATGAATATTGAATTTCAGCCATATTCAAAATAAATGAATATATAAAACCTATGAATACATTACCCAATTCTCTTATGTAACGATCTGTGTCTCTAATCAGGAAGACTGACGTGTGGTTTATATTCTGTGACAGATTACATTTGGTGTAATCTGTTTGTGTGTGTGTATTCGATGCATTTGTTTACAAATGCAGCCTTGGAAATATTACTCATAATGCAATTGCATGCTTGGCCATACACTGTGTGTATGTGATTTGAAGGCCAGCCTTCACAACTCTGTACTTTGCAGATTAACGAACCCTGTCCGTATGTTTGTGTGTGTACGGGGGGGAGGGGGGGGAGGGTGTGGGGGGGGGGGGCTTGGCATCTGTGGGCGGTAAATGAGGATTGCTGTAATTGGATTATACCTTATAAATGTTCTTATGGCTGACTGGGAATTATTATGGCTGAGCAGCATGGCCAGATTAATTTAAAGCACACAGACTGTGTGTAAGGTGTGTGAGTGTGTTTGTTGTGGATGCTGGAGTTAAAGGCTTAGTGGAATGTCCTCTCTCCCTCGCTTAACATTCAGGGTCTTTCCATTTCTCATGAAGATAAACGGCTTGAGGGTAGATATTCTCATGCCATCTCACAGTACACACACATATATAAAAACAATCCGCACTGCACATAGAAACATAATTAAGATTATGCGGTTGGCAAATTTTTGACGTGCATTTTGAGTTAAAGACTTGTGTGAAACACTCATGCTAGCACGTAGCAAACAAACAAGCAAATGCAAACTCGGAGGTCTCAGGTAGTATGAAAGGTCAGATCATACTAGTGATGATATCTGATGATATCTGTTTCATATCACATGCACAAACATAGCAAACTTTTGTAGTTTATGGCTGTTATCAAATGAAATGCTCAATGTATTTACTCAGAAATCGTTATATTCTGCGTCAAGCTGTGGGTTGCTCATGCAAACTGTGTAAAACAGGGGCTTTATGTTGTCTTAAACTCTGCCAGTGTGTATTTCCAGCGCAGTGGGCTGTTTTGGGGTCATCCTGTGTATCTAAGTCAGTGGAAACAGGGGTATGTATAGATTCAATTAAGACGCATCCATTACATCGTGCCAGATTAAAACATGCCGTGTTCCATCATCGCGGTTACATAAACACAGCTTAGCACCAAATCCTGGCCGCAGGCCACCGCTGCCAAGAGTGGAGAGACAGAGAGAGAACTGTGACTGGCATTTTAATGACGGCTACATGGTGGCAAAAGCTATTGGGAGTTAAGCTCTGTCTTTGGGGAAAAACATTACTTTTGTGTGTGTGTGTGTGTGTGTGTGTGTGTGTGTGTGTGTGCACTAGTCAGTTTTATAAAAACAAAACGTCTTTAAAAAAGGGGGAAAGGCAAGCAGCACTGCTTTTCAAATATTTTAATAATACTTTGTGTGTTTGTATATTTTCTGGCTTGGGTTGGTGTTGAATACATTAGATGTCTTTTTCACATTAGTTGTCATTATAAGGTGCTATTATTATTAGGCCTATTATCTTAATGTGTTTGCTGATCATGTGACTTTTTTGTCTGAAAGGTTTGATTTCAGTGACATAAAATGGTTGATATTTAATTTTATTTTTATATTTTTATTTATTTTATGTTATTTTAATATTTTGAGGGTGTACGTGCATGATACAGTGTGTTTGAATGGCCATGCTTCTATTGTGTCTTTTGCTTCATATCTAAATCAGATGCATGAAATCTCACCCGAGTGAGAAATGTAGGACACGCATGCACATTTAATGCATGCCATATACTTACATACACATTTGCTTTCAAAATCATAACTTAACATACATTCATAAACGACTCTAACACTTCATGATGATGAACTTTTCATAATGTTGCTCCATTTAACTTGTGCCAGTGTGGTGCTTTCCATACTTTGTAATACGTAAATTATTTATCTCTTTTTTTTCCTGTAGCCCACTTTTGTTAGTCTAGTTTTTGACAGTTGTTTATGTCTGGGAATGGCTGTGATTGTCGAGTCTTAGGATGTTGTTGTGAATGCAGTCGGGTCCGTTGGGGAACGTTAATGGGGTGCGTGACTAATCTTGTGCATTGTGTGTTCAACACTGATATGGCTTTGGATGAAGTACAAGAGATTACGTCCCAGAAACCATCTTCAGCGACCGGCTAATCTCTGTGTCCCCTCCCTCTCGTCTCCAGAACTCCCACGTAAAATGTTATAATCCTTCTGTTTTTATTTTGAGAAAACACAACACCATTTAAAAAAATGAATCTACTAGTTAGTGATATCACAGTTAAGTGATTGATTTAACATAAGGGGTGAACTTCAAATAATTTCACTACTTTGGTTTGAGCAGATGTTGGCATTTTTGTCATGGCTGCATTTGGCAAATTGGCGATTTATTTAGAAATATTTCAGGTGTTCTTGCCATTTTGTAAATAACCATGTCATAATAAAGGATGTCTGAAAGGAATATGAAAAGTCAATATTATAGAAATACTTCTTATAATGTATAGAACTGCATAATCAGCAGTAGTAATCTGCAAATGAATGTGTAAGGTCGTTTAAGGTAATCGTTCACATGACCTTCTCCGGCTCTACCGTTAATGACAGTTAGAGGACTGAGAACTGCACGGATACAAGTTTCCTGGGAAAGCCGCAAAGTTATGTAAGCATGTGTCTTCTGTTATCCGAGAAGGGATCTCCTATTACCCATGTTTCCTTGCCTCATGGTCTCCATACTTCTCTCTGTCTCTTAATCAACCTCTCTCGGGCAACTCGTCTTACCTGCTGGATTAGCCCTTTGTTTCCACATACCGAGCTCTGCCTGTGTCCACCTGTGGTGTTAGGGTTTCACCTGTGCATGTCAGCCTGGCTCAGGTAGGATTTACACTGTACTTAACTTGTGACTCCCAATAAAAAAGCATTGTAGCTATTACGTATAGCTTCTTTTAAATAATTTCACTATTTCAGTTTTAACAGATGTTGCCATGTACTTCTAAAATAAAAAAAACTGGCCATTTATTAAATATATATTGCAGGTGTTTCTACATTTTCCCATTTCTATAATCAAATTATTTCAAACAAGAAATTTTTTAGGGCATAATGTTGTAATTGCTCTTTTCCCCCCATCTTTTTTTCATATGGTTGCATGCCAGATCACCAATATAAAATGTGCTATAAAAGCATACATGGGTAAGCAAAGTGATGGGAAAACATTACAGCGTTTAGTGTTCTGTAATTTGGGACACACTTATTCTAATCTTGCATACTGACTCACATACTGACTCATATACTGACTCATAGCGTCAAACTCACGTACTGCTATGCTAATTGGGATATAGGGCATGTTTTCACTCATCCGTGTTAGTGTTTGTTCATATGCAGCTATTATATTTAATTTGTTTAAAGACATTTAACCACTTATCTGATCATGCTGCGACCGAAGAAACCACTCGGATGAATGAAAAATATTTTTTTTCAGTTTAGCGAGTCCTCAACAGCCTTGCTGGAGAACATCAAAACTACACCTATATAGATATTTGTGACCCTGGATCACAAAACCAGTCTTATGTCGCACAGGTATATTTGTGGCAATAGCCAACAAAACATTGTATGGGTCAAAATTATAGATTTTTCTTTTATGCCAAAAATCATTAGGATATTAAGTAAAGATCATGTTCCATGAAGATATTTTGTAAATTTCCCACCTTAAATATATAAAACATTTATTTTTGTGAATGGATGCAGCACTATCGCCAATAGAAATGGACAACTTTAAAGGCGATTTTCTCAATATTTCGATTTTTCTGTACCCTCAGATTCCAGATTTTCAAATAGTTGTATGTCGGCCAAATATTGTCCTATCCTAACAAACCATACATCAATGGAAAGATTATGTATTCAGCTTTCAGATGATGTATAAATCTCAATTTAAAAAAAATTACCCATAAGACCATTTCCAGGGTCACATTTAATTAACTCATTTCATCACTGAAAAGTAAATAAAGAACAGTCCACATCAGAAAGTACGATCTGTAACTTCTTTAAAAACTCCTATTTCTATTATAATCTTTGTTGCTTTTTGAGAAACATGTAAAGCTGCTTTTGTTTGCACTTTGCGCATGAATAAAATATATAGCTTGAAGCTAATGCACAGAGCAGCAGTGGCAGGACTGATTAAAGTTTCACAGTGCATTTTGGGAGAAACATCAGGCAATTCTATGAGCCTCTCTGCATCTATCATTTCTGTTTATATCTCCCGCTTTCCCTCTGTGGACTCTCCAACGTGCCGTTTAGCTAGAATCCGTCAGAAATCGATGGCGCCCAATAGAAACCCAGCTGAGATCTATCTGCTTGCGCCACATGCTGACTTTTCTCTTTATCCTCTCTGCCTGCCGTCTCTTTTTGTTTTTTTTCCCACACTTATCCCATCCGGCTCTCCGAGGACGGGTCCAAGGCTCCTTCTCACTTCTTGCCTTGAGCAACAGGCCCCAAATTCCCTGTTGTGTGCCATCCTGGTCATGCAGCTTTCTTCATTTCCTGTAAATCTCCCACATAAGGCACACACAAACATGTGATCTCCTATCTCACTTCTGTCATGACACAGGAGGACGCGTCCCCCAGGGGTCTGTCCTGGGTAATCTGCTGTTCTCAGCAGGTGTGTGTTTCTGGGGGTTGCTTCTGTTAGGGGTTTTTCCATGAAGGATTGGATTGTCCGGTCTCTGTTATCACTAGATGCTATCACAACTGTAACACCATCCCTCTAGCCAGCGTATCTGGCCCTCTACTCCTTTGTGTCTTCTGAGCTATAGATGTAGCCCTATACCTCCAGCGAATTATCAGATGTCTCTGTCTATATGTGTGTGCGACTGATGGGTTTGACAGTGGTAGATGGAACGTGTGGTGTCTGTCTCAACCTCCGCTTGTTTGTCATGCATTGTGCATTGTGCGTCCCATTGTTTTCTGCTTTAACAACATACTTCATTTATATGATAGACTACCACACATGAGACACATCAATACTGTTGAACAAGTAAATGTCTTTTAAAACAATACAAAAAAGCAAATTTAGCTCATTTGACTTCTGTAATGTGAGGGATATTAAGTGAAATGCTTATTAAATGAGAAAAAGTAGGGCCGGGATCGATTTATGTTAATAATTGTACATTCCGTTAATATCAATGACTTTGTAGCATCAGTTTGTCACAAAAAAAAAAATGCAACTGAAAAAAAAAATAAAGTTGGCCAGAGCTTTTTAATTAATTGAATATTGATTGTTTGGTGAAAAGTGGTCTCCTTGACAGGTGGTTGGAGGGGAGGGGCAGAAAAATGAGGGGGCTTGGTGATGTCAGCCAAAAGGGAAAGTCGTTTAAGAGGCGGAGCAAGTTGATTACTTTTTGATGAAAGACTGCAAATAACATGCACTGATGAATAGTTCAAGAATATATATTAAGAAAACATATTTTATGCTGACTTTAATGCGCCAACAGTGGTTAGTGTTACTAAATAAAATTGTAAAACTAGTTTACAAACAGGTCCACTTCAACCCTATGGGAAAAAAAAATCAGACCCTAAACCAAAGCATTGATTAAGATAGAGGGTAACGTAGGCCACTCAAACAAACATAATTGATGCGTGTTTACACTCTTCAGGAAGTGAACCTGGCGTACTTATAGTGGTCTGTTCACAAAAGACTATTATAGGAAAAAGTATCTCAACATCGAAAATTTTACACACCCGCGAACCGTGTCCATTTATTAGTGAACTCTCCTAATGTGTATTGTCTGTAGCACTTATTTGCTGCATTAAGTGGGTCAGATGCGCACACACGCCGCGAGTCAACCTAGATGAGACTCACAGCGAGAGTTGGTCCGAATGAGGCTGTCAATCAAAGAGAGGGATCACGTAATGTGACACCCTTCCCATCATGCAATAATGTGTCTCAATTTAGCACCCCCACATCTCTTTCTCTCACTCTCCCTCTCCAAACCTCTCTCCATCCCCAGACAGGTATTCGGCCCAGATCCCTTCCTCACAGTGATGGATGGATAAGGTACAAACAAAGGAGAGAAATTTTTTTTTCATCTAATACTACCTCTCTCTCTCTCTCTCTCTCTCTCTCTCTCTCTGCGAAATCTAATTTAAACACAACACCTCTCACCTTCCCGCCTCGGCCGTCAATATTATTTATCGATCAACACCCACGCATGCATGCGCTATTTCGCACAAACCTAAAGGCATCCCTTCCTGTCGTATGTGGGCCGCCACAAGCCAGCTTCTCTGGGGATGGGGAGAAAGATGGTGTATCTAACAGCTACTGACCTGTGAGGGAAAGCTAATTAGCTGAGAAAGCGTCGCTAATGCTGGAGCGTTCCACCCGCCGGTTTGGCCAGGGGTCACCCTTGATTAACCCCAGAACGGATCACTCCAACTCCAAGGACCAAGTTAAACTGTCTGCAAGATATATGTACATGAGCAGGAGTGAAAGATGGGAAAGAGCAAGAGGTTTGAGAGGAATGTATGTTGGTGCAAAACGACATAGACCACGTTCACACAGCAACAGAGTATGGTTGTCAGTCCTGTATTTGAGTCCTTAATATGGTTACATTCAAACACAGTGCAGTTATTTACGAGAGTGACAACCACATTCTATAACCTAAATCACACCTTAATTTTTAGGATTCTTTGGTCACTGTTGAATACTGGCGTGACTCCTGTTGAACGTTCATACAGTATTCGAGACGCTACTGTAAGTTGCTGTTTGAATGGGACATTTCAAAAATAATAATTGTAAGTAAATGCGATTGTCAATCTCAAAAACTGACAGTGTGAATGTAGCCATAAGCTACCGTACTTTACAGAAAATAGGTCGCACGTTCTATCGCAGTCACGTAAGTCAGACTGGGTCAAAATTGCATTGTTAAAAAAAAAAAAACCCCAGATAAATTGCATCTGTGTCAGCAAATAATATAAGATAACGTTAAATAAAACAAAACGTTTTAAACAATTATAAACACTACATGTGTTTAGTTCCTCTCACTCCACAGCAAATTCTTTTTTTATTCCTGTTCTTTTCCCATCCAGCTCTCCAAGGACGGGTCCAAGGCTCCTTCTCACTTCTTGCCTTGAGCAACAGGCCCCAAATTCCCTGTTGTTCCCTGAATCCCTTTGGAATAGGAGTCACTTTGGAAAATTATTCACGGCACATTTTAGATAATGAAAAACGTGTATTTCGAAAAATACGATAGTCGGTCGGTAATTAACTAATCTTAAAAGGAGAGTTTACTCAAAAATGAAAATTCAGTCTTAATTTACTTGCTGCCATGTCCTTTCAAACCGCTATAGCTTGTTTTCTTCTGCAGAACACAAAATCTGTCCATTCTATGAAATTCAGTGGTGTCCAATGGGGTTGTTTTGGACCCCATTGACTTGGACATGGACAAAACAGTTTTTCAAAATATATTTTGTGTTCTGCAGAAGAATGAAAGCCATATGAGTTTGGAATGATGTGAATATAATGAGGGGGCATGAGTAAATTTAAGAAGTTTTGGATTAACTTTCCTTTTAAGCCACAAATTGGCTTAAAATGAAGGCTGGCTTTGGTTTACCTGACCTCAATTTAAAATATTTCTTGGAGAGTTTACAAAAAAACACATTTTAAACCAGCTAGACTCAGCAGAATGGTTCACAGGCACTTTTGTAGCATGAATAGTCAACTATCATAATCCATCTCTTTGGTGATGGATGGATGACTGATGGTTGAAATAAAAGCAATTGTAAAATAATCAATAAGGGTTTCAAGGTTCAAACATGTCTAGATTTTCCTCGTTTGTGAATTGTGTATAATAAATCGTACAGTTTTCTTTAGCTTATGACCGCTCAAATTGTAGACAAGCAATTTTACATCATGTCATTAATTTACACCAATACCCCTCTCACTTTTTCTGATGTACTCGACAAACATCTTTTTTGACACGGAAACCATTCTAGGCTGTGTTGCCTCAGTCTGTAGATGCAGCATTTACACTTATTAAGATTCATGCCTTTGTCAGCTTTTTTGGTTTTGCTTCAGATTTAGATTGGACGTTAGGTAGCCAACACAGCACCAAAATTGTTCGTAGGACAAAAGTAAATATAAATGTCCTTAAAATCAAACATTGAAACCAAGCATCGGATGAATTTGACATCAATTCATCATCAGTCCCCCCCCCCCAACCTTTTTACACAACCCTACCAGTTTGGTGCTAGCTCATTGGGTCCAGCTGATCATAATCATGTTAGCATAGTCATTGTTCATGTATGTGTATTTTAATCCTGTTTCTTAATGACTCGTAGCCTCACTCAAGCATGGTTTGGTCACGGCGTGGCCTGCATGTAACTTCTCCTCATATTATATATGTGGGCCCTCTATCATAGCTGTCAGCTCCTCCATTATTCATGCCATAGTGTTAGCCTAGCAAGAACGCCGCTGATTTATACAAGCCATTCATCTCTCCTAACAACGTCCTGACAATGTTTGCGCAATGTTAAGCAGACGCAAACAGCTCGTATCTAGCAACATGTCCAACGTAGGTTGCTGTGTGTGTCAGTCAGGGTTATCACAGCAGATGTTTGATTAAGAAGTGAAGAAAATGGAGTTGGCCAGATCAGTAATTGGTTGAATTTTGCCTGCTCTGGTGTCTGGTGGTGTTGATGAGGCACTCAGGTTTGCTGTGGTCGATAGATCAATACATAGTTAGCTCGGCTGAATTCTGATAGCAGCCTATTGATTTGCAAACAACAGGTTTTTTTCCGTGCATCAGTTTGAGATGTTAGCTTGACCATTGAGGGGATATTCAGTCATTATTGTCAATTACTTGTATTTGAGGTTTGAGGCTTGCACATTGAACATTGTGCAACTTTGGATGCTGTGAAGTGTTGTGTCTGTGCATTTATGTGGATGGTGTTATTCAAATGAATGGCAAATAAAAGTGTCCATGATAAATAAAATGAATGCTCTTTTTAAAATCTAGTTTAAAACACCCATGCTAAGTTCTTAGAAATGTCTTAGAAATGTTTCTGCTTGTTGGTAACAGCACATTGACTTTTTTTTTTTAATTAATAATATATTTATTTTTGATATACATCTACAATGTATAGATACAAAAAAACAATTGTTAAAATAATAGATATGGACATACAAACAGTCATTTGTAATGTCTTTTTTTTTCTTATAAGTTTTTTTTGTTATTCAGGTGCATTTTGGTATCTTCTCTGCATGTCATGTCTTTTGTCCATCCTGCACTCTGTAAAAATAGAGTTATCTTGTATTCTTTTGAACAAATACATTCAATGTAGCTGTGGCAACGGTAGCATTCGTACTATACATTTTTTATGAACACATTTCCCAGTATTGCAGGAATGCTCTTACCAAACATTCTGAATCCTTTTCCTTATCAACAACCTACTTTTCCCACTCTTACTTTGTCATCCATAAACCTCTACTTTCCTTGGATGACGAAAGACAGGATGAGTTCCGGAAGAGTTTGCGAAAAGAAAGAAGCACGAACAAACTGGATTGTCTTACTTCCGCAAAATATATGTATCTCTTTTCCGCAGACACTTTCTTAGCCTATTTTCTCATATCTCCTTAACGTCTAAGTGCTGATGAACTCGCAGGAAACCCCTGCAGCATGAGCTGAAGGACAGAGGAGGATTGGAGAAGAGAAGGGATCGGAGGGATGCCGATTTTAAGCAGTTTTCATCCTTTAATATTTCAAGAGTTTTCTCCAATCTCTACAGTGTGGATTTAAATAAGTCGTCTGTGCTGAAATTGTAAAGTGTATTTTCAGATGCATCATTTAGTTTTTTATACATGTGATGTTATAACAGGACCTTAATTGCGGCATATGAGTAGCATTGAGTTTTGTGAATATATCTACAGTATAATGAGCCTTATTTACATAGAATGGAGGCATGCTTGCGCTTTAATAATAATAGTGACTTAAATATTTAAAAAGTAGTGCTAATTCAGCACATTTAGTGTCTGGTTGAACTGGACTATAACTGGTTAGTGACTAAAATGCAGATTTCTTTGTGAAATACCATGACCAATGTGTGTTTTGTGTGTGTTTGTGTGCCAGCAGTGATTTGTTCTAGTCATCAACCAGCAGTGTTTGTGCTTATCCTCAATCAGCAGTGTTTGTGTGTTCGTCCTCAACCAGCAGTGTTTATGTGCTAGTCCTCAACCAGCAGTGTTTGTATGCTAGTCCTCAATCAGCAGTGTTTGTGTGTTAGTCCTCAACCAGCAGTGTTTGTGTGCTAGTCCTCAACCAGCAGTGTTTGTGTGTTCGTCCTCAACCAGCAGTGTTTGTGTGTTAGTCCTCAACCAGCAGTGTTTATGTGCTAGTCCTCATCCAGCAGTGTTTGTGCTTATCCTCAATCAGCAGTGTTTGTGTGCTAGTCCTCAATCAGCAGTGTTTGTGTGCTAGTCCTCAACCAGCAGTGTTTGTGTGTTCGTCCTCAACTAGCAGTGTTTGTGTGTGCTAGTCCTCATCCAGCAGTGTTTGTGCTTATCCTCAATCAGCAGTGTTTGTGTGCTAGTCCTCAACCAGCAGTGTTTGTGTGTTCGTCCTCAACAAGCAGTGTCTGTGTGCTAGTCCTCAATCAGCAGTGTTTGTGTGTTCGTCCTCAACTAGCAGTGTTTGTGTGCTAGTCCTCAACCAGCAGTGTTTGTGTGCTAGTCCTCAACCAGCAGTGTTTGTGTGTTCGTCCTCAACTAGCAGTGTTTGTGTGCTAGTCCTCAACCAGCAGTGTTTGTGTTCGTCCTCAACCAGCAGTGTTTGTGTGTTCGTCCTCAACCAGCAGTGTTTGTGTGCTAGTCCTCAACCAGCAGTGTTTGTGTGCTAGTCCTCAACCAGCAGTGTTTGTGTGCTAGTCCTCATCCAGCAGTGTTTGTGCTTATCCTCAATCAGCAGTGTTTGTGTTCGTCCTCAACCAGCAGTGTTTGTGTGTTCGTCCTCAACCAGCAGTGTTTGTGTGCTAGTCCTCAACCAGCAGTGTTTGTGTGCTAGTCCTCAACCAGCAGTGTTTGTGTGTTCGTCCTCAACTAGCAGTGTTTGTGTATTCGTCCTCAACCAGCAGTGTTTGTGTGCTAGTCCTCAACTAGCAGTGTTTGTGTGCTAGTCCTCATACAGCAGTGTTTGTGTGTTAGTCCTCAACTAGCAGTGTTTTGTGTGCTAGTCCTCAGCTTGCAGTATTTGTGTTCGTCCTCAACCAGCAGTGTTTGTGTGTTCGTCCTCAACCAGCAGTGTTTGTGTGTTAGTCCTCAGCTTGCAGTGTTTTTATGCTAGTCCTCAACTAGCAGTGTTTGTGTGTTCGTCCTCAACCAGCAGTGTTTGTGTGTTCGTCCTCAACCAGCAGTGTTTGTGTGCTAGTCCTCAACCAGCAGTGTTTGTGTGCTAGTCCTCGACCAGCAGTGTTTGTGTGTTCGTCCTCAACCAGCAGTGTTTGTGTGTTCGTCCTCAACCAGCAGTGTTTGTGTGTTCGTCCTCAACCAGCAGTGTTTGTGTGCTAGTCCTCAACCAGCAGTGTTTGTGTGCTAGTCCTCAACCAGCAGTGTTTGTGTGTTCGTCCTCAACTAGCAGTGTTTGTGTATTCATCCTCAACCAGCAGTGTTTGTGTGCTAGTCCTCAACTAGCAGTGTTTGTGTGTTAGTCCTCAACTAGCAGTGTTTGTATGCTAGTCCTCAACCAGCAGTGTTTGTGTGTTAGTCCTCAACTAGCAGTGTTTGTGTGTTAGTCCTCAACCAGCAGTGTTTGTATGCTAGTCCTCAACCAGCAGTGTTTGTGTGTTCGTCCTCAACCAGCAGTGTTTGTGTGTTCGTCCTCAACCAGCAGTGTTTGTGTTCGTCCTCAACCAGCAGTGTTTGTGTGCTAATCCTCAACCAGCAGTGTTTGTGTGTTCGTCCTCAACCAGCAGTGTTTGTGTGTTCGTCCTCAACCAGCAGTGTTTGTGTGTTCGTCCTCAACCAGCAGTGTTTGTATGCTAGTCCTCAACCAGCAGTGTTTGTGTGTTCGTCCTCAACCAGCAGTGTTTGTGTGTTCGTCCTCAGCCAGCAGTGTTTGTGTGCTAGTCCTCAACCAGCAGTGTTTGTGTGCTAGTCCTCAGCTAGCAGTGTTTTGTGTGCTAGTCCTCAGCCTGCAGTGTTTGTATGCTAGTCCTCAACCAGCAGTGTTTGTGTGTTCGTCCTCAACCAGCAGTGTTTGTGTGTTCGTCCTCAACCAGCAGTGTTTGTGTGTTCGTCCTCAACCAGCAGTGTTTGTATGCTAGTCCTCAACCAGCAGTGTTTGTGTGCTAGTCCTCAACCAGCAGTGTTTGTGTGCTAGTCCTCAACTAGCAGTGTTTTGTGTGCTAGTCCTCAGCTTGCAGTGTTTGTATGCTAGTCCTCAACCAGCAGTGTTTGTGTGCTAGTCCTCAACCAGCAGTGTTTGTGTGCTAGTCCTCAGCTTGCAGTATTTGTGTTAGTCCTCAACCAGCAGTGTTTGTGTATTCGTCCTCAACCAGCAGTGTTTGTGTGCTAGTCCTCAGCTTGCAGTGTTTGTGTATTCATCCTCAACCAGCAGTGTTTGTGTGCTAGTCCTCAACTAGCAGTGTTTGTGTGCTAGTCCTCAGCTTGCAGTGTTTGTATGCTAGTCCTCAACCAGCAGTGTGTGTATGCTAGTCCTCAACTAGCAGTGTTTTGTGTGCTAGTCCTCAATCAGCAGTGTTTGTATGCTAGTCCTCAACCAGCAGTGTTTGTGTGCTAGTCCTCAACCAGCAGTGTTTGTGTTCGTCCTCAACCAGCAGTGTTTGTGTGCTAGTCCTCAGCTTGCAGTGTTTGTGTGCTAGTCCTCAACTAGCAGTGTTTGTATGCTAGTCCTCAACCAGCAGTGGTTTTGTGTTCTTCCTCAACCAGCAGTGTTTGTGTGCTAGTCCTCAGCTTGCAGTGTTTGTATGCTAGTCCTCAACCAGCAGTGTTTGTGTGTTCGTCCTCAACCAGCAGTGTTTGTGTGCTAGTCCTCAACCAGCAGTGTTTGTATGCTAGTCCTCAACCAGCAGTGTTTGTATGCTAGTCCTCAACCAGCAGTGTTTGTGTGTTCGTCCTCAACCAGCAGTGTTTTGTGTGCTAGTCCTCAGCTTGCAGTATTTGTGTTCGTCCTCAACCAGCAGTGTTTGTGTGTTCGTCCTCAACCAGCAGTGTTTGTGTGTTAGTCCTCAGCTTGCAGTGTTTGTATGCTAGTCCTCAACTAGCAGTGTTTGTGTGTTCGTCCTCAACCAGCAGTGTTTGTGTGTTCGTCCTCAACCAGCAGTGTTTGTGTGCTAGTCCTCAACCAGCAGTGTTTGTGTGCTAGTCCTCAACTAGCAGTGTTTTGTGTGCTAGTCCTCAGCTTGCAGTATTTGTGTTAGTCCTCAACCAGCAGTGTTTGTGTATTCGTCCTCAACCAGCAGGTTTTGTGTGCTAGTCCTCAGCTTGCAGTGTTTTGCATAATGAAGCTCACATTAATGACATCTCACTGCAAAACAATTAACATCAAATGCTTTTGGTGCCCATTTATCTTCAGTGGCACTTTTCAAAGGTTTTATTTAGCTGTGTGCGCTTGTGTGAGGATAGTCATAGTGTATTAACTTGAGTCACCATTAGCAGTAGTTGACTGAAGTGGGAGTGGGAGGTTGACAAGTAATATCCTGATAATTGGAGTGTGCTTTATAAGTGTGAAGGGAAGAACAGCGTGGCCAATGCAGTCATTCTGTCTGACTGTGCTACTATTAAAACACTAAGATACCAAGATAGACTTTTAGAAAATTCAAAATGACCTGTTCATTGATTCAGATGAGTCTCGGAAGGCTATAAAGTATAATATTATATATATATATATATATATATATGTATATATGTGTGTGTGTGTGTGTGTGTGTGTGTGTGTATATATATATATGTATATATATGTGTATATATATATGTATATATATATATGTATATGTATATGTATATGTGTATATGTTTATTTATTTATTGTTTGTCATTCTGAAGCTTGACAGCCCATTCACTTTCATTGTATGGAAACCATGAACCTCCATCTCTTTGTCCAATCGCCTGATTTATCTCCCATTATAAAGTACCCATTGTCACTAAGAGTTCACAAGCATAATCATCATATCTCGCACAGATTATATGTATCCTATCAGTTGCTAATTAGAAGGTTCAAATTGATTTTATCAATAACATGTCATCTCTCAAAACTTTTCTCTCGCTCACACCCGCACTGTCATTTCAAGGTCAGATTTAATTGAAAAGTGCATCTAAACTGCTCTGTGCCTCATTACGTGCCAGATGGCTTTGCAAAAATTAATAGCGAAAAAATGAAAGGAGGTATATAATTTAATGGCGGTTTCCCATCAACGTTATCTGCTAATGAAGGGCTTTCTTTGTTGCATTATGAGGGGAATCTGTGTTTTCAATAAGCCCGTTATTAACCTGAATCAGTGAAAGGAGATTAAAGGAGAGGATGTTCCAGCGCTTTTGTTTATGAAGCATAATGCCAGCTAGGTATTAGAAAACACGGCTTTACAGCAGAGGTGTTTGCTATGCTAATGCTCAGAAAATAACATAAGCTGTACTTTTAATATCTTTAAGATTGAAGATATAGATTAAAGCAGTAATCCATGAGAGACTGTGCTACAGCAAATTTGCCACAGTTAAGACTTATAAAATCAATGAGATACGATAAAATCTTTCAGTTTTCAATAAAAGTTACAATCTAATTCTAACAATTTTCCCTCAAGATGAAAAAAGTATAATTTCCAAAATATGTCCCAGAGTGTACCCAGATTTATTAATAATAATCAAAATGAACTAATCCCCACCAGTAATATAATTAGCCCAAACACTGTGTCCCAACTAACTAAATTATTAAAATGTTTAATTTTCTCCTCAATTTGTTTTTATTTAATTCAATAAAAGGCAAGGAGAAGTGAGGGAAGAGTTGAAAATGGATCAATGGAAAATATATGAAATAAGATAAACATTTTCAAATGTAAAAAGTATCATCATAAAACCAGATACAGAACGATCTGCCATGTTTCATGCATTTTATATATTATATTATATTATATTATATTATATTATATTATATTATATTATATTATATTATATTATATTATATTATATTATATTATATTCTCATTTTGTTGTTACAGTTTATTATGTTTATACTGTTATGATTCATCTCTTTTACAATGGTTTCGAACGTGACTCATCCTGTCTGTTTTATAATCATGAGGCACACATACACACACAAGGTTAAGTGGGTTGAGGCCATGAAATCTCAGACACACACATACCCACACACACAGCAGGACAGACAGGCACCTAGGCCAACCTCTGCGCTCACCCCGCAGTTCACTAACAGAGCAAGCTGTCGCTAACGCACACACACACACACACACACACACACGCACCTGCTATGGCTCTTCCACAGGTACAAAACCTGAGACACACACACCTGCTGCTTTATCCTAGCTGTACCCAGGGGGGAAATAAGACAGAGAAAAATAGATGGTTGGCTATTTTCAGCAACCTATGTCTTTTTTGTATGTGTGTGTGTGTGTGTGTGTTTCTGTGTGTCTAAGTGTGTATACTCACCGTTTCTTATTTACACCTTTCCATCTGTGCAATCACACCTCCAAAGTGTGCACCCTGCTGAGTGATGACAGAGCGAGGGAACGGAGGAAGAGAAATAGTGGTGAAAGTAGAGAAGGATGAAGGGATGCAGAGACTCCACTGTGAGAGGAGAAACGGTCTGTCTGAAGACATTTATAACAAGCTTAATGAGACAACCTGTTTGTCAGACATGCAGAGATCCGCGAGTCCTTCAGGAGAGGCCGTGATGTCTGCGCAGTGGTGTTAAACAAGCAGCTGTACACACAGATTTTTAGAAACAGGTCTTACTGGAATACCTTAGAGGAAAAGAGTTTGAGCTAAGTAGAGTGCGAACCGCAGGATGGCGAAAAGACCCGAGGACAAGCTTGATTAATAGCCAACTTCTGCGAGCACAGGGAGGAAGAGTCTGACTGTGGCCATTTTTAGTGACTTTCAGGCCATCTGAGATCAGGGTTTCATTTGTATATATAGACAGTACTCAGAAAATAAGATGGCAGATCTGAGTCTGGCAATTTATGCCGAAGACTGATGTGATTTATCTCGAAAGACGCTCAGATGAGAGGTTAGCATAACGGATGCATAATTCCACTGGGGGCCAACGCACTGTAATCGCTCAGAGCAAATTTGTGGAAATGATAAATTACTCTCGGGTTTCACATTTTCCTGTATAGTGTGTCACAGTTAAAAGGGACAGTACACCCATAAATGACAGTTAATGGATTTTGATGGTTTTAATTAGAAATTGCTTTGTTTCTAACACAAAAGATTGTAGTCAGTCTAGAGTTGAAAGAAGTTAATAGACTACTTTTATTCAGAAAAATATGCATTAAATTGATACAATATTAAGACAATAATAATGTTACAAAAGATTTACATTTCAAATAAATGCTGTTTTTTTGTTTTTTTTTGTTTTTTACTTTCTGTTCATCAAAGAATCCTAACCAAAATTGTTTATCATGATTTAAGCTGGTTTCAACAATAATAATGAGAATAAATGTTTCTTGAGCACCAAATTAGCATATTATAATGATTTCTGAAGGTGATCACATCATTGTGACACTGATGATGACTGACTATGATGCTGAAAATTCAGCTTTGCATCACAGGAATTAATTGCATTTTAAAGTATTTAGAAATAGAAAACTGTTGTTTTTATATTTCACAATATGTATGTTTTTGCTTTATTTTTGATCAAATAAATGCAGCCTTGGTGAGCATAAGAGACTTCTTTCAAAAATTTTAATAAAAAAATCTTACAGACTGCAAACTTTGTAATGGTTGGAACCGACTTTCATGTCCTTCCAAATCTGGCTTAAAAAAAAACTTAATTTGTAAAAAAAAAAAAAAAAGAAGTGTCCAAATGAGCTCCAACTTGAGCTCCAACTCCAACTTGAGCTCCAACTTGAGCTCCAAAACAGCTAAATAAAAGTATAAATTACTCAAAATTATTAATTCTTCTAAAGCCATACAATAGCTTTGTGTGAAAAACAGTCCTGAAATTTGTTCTCAGACCTGCCATAGCTCTCAAAAGTCATGTGTCCAAATGTGTCACAACACGTCTTGACATGTCATTTTTGAGTGAGATTTGAGAACAATAAGTCAAATTCCAATCTGTTCCAGCTGTATAATTATATAGGCTTTTATTAAGATGTATGGGATCAGGAATGTTGCTAGCCAGATTTCGAATGTCTCATTTGAACGAGCACCAATGACTCAAATGTGCAATCACTAAGCAGATTTAGCTTTCTGATGTCCGCCACATCTGAAGTCAGCAGTCACGCCAACCGAATATTTTGTATTCCGAGTGACTCTGCCGATGATTGACTGTGCAGAGCCCGTCTTAACACCACACTCATTAATCTACATCTGTTGTCATGGTTTGATATGAAAGAGAATAAATTAGCAGGCAACAAATCTTCTCTTCTGGCTGTGTCGTGCCCCCTGTTGGCTGGGAGCAGATGGTGTACGGGAGGGGGGAGAGTTCTGGACGGGTTTCAGTGGCTCATATTGCTTTTGGGATTAGAGTTTAGTTTAGGTTAGTTCAATTTGGTTTGGACATGCTGTGTGCAGGACCTCTGAGTGTCACCAAGGTTGTGCCAAGGAGCTGCATTGTATTTGAGCGCCCCCTAGTGGTGCTTCATTGTGCTCTGGCTCACACACACACACAATCACTTCAGTACACTCTTAAACACACATTCCTGCAAATAGATGAAAACAATAGAGTAGAGTTTATCAAAGAAGTGCTATTCTATGAGCATGAAACGCCACAGATCAAAGCGGATCTCAAACGCGCTTCACAGCGGTAGATCTGCGTTCTCACCTCGCTCTGTAAATCAGCTTGCTTAAGAAGCGAGTGGCTTTGATTCCAAGTAATGGCGTGTGAAGCGGCGTTGTTTACTTATAAATACATGCTCGTTTTATCTGACGAGTACAGTGTGAGAAATTCTCTACATTTGCTGTTTTGCTTTTTTCGTGTGAGTGTGTAACTGCAGAGTAATCACATTTATTGGCGCTGAATGTGATTACAGGCTCAACGGGGAGGCTCATTGTCTGACTGTATTTAGCTCATCAAACCCTGAGCAGAGCCAATATGATCTGTCAGGTGATAATCACACAAACACTTCAAGAAAAGCTAAATTTGCACATTAACGCATTGATAAACACAGCATGTGTGTTTGAGTTGCAAATTAGTACATAAAAATGGTTTCTGCTGCGCCTTAATGGCCCCTTTGTAGGCTACCTACTTTTTTAATATTAAAATCCAGATGTAAATGCACTCGAGACACTGTGAATAGATCGCCACATCCAGAGGTGGGCGGATTGTGACCACAATTGGTTTAAACTAGAAAAGGTTGTACATTTTTCCATCATTTTTTTAATCTATCAATAACAGTATATAATTAAAATAAGATACGTTTTTATTTTTATTTGCTCTTGCGAGGCCTTTTAAAACTTTTAACTTTTATTACATTTTTTGCTTCTAATCCCTATTAGCATACGCTGTAAACATTTGTATAATCAATTGGTTATGACAAAATATGTTTTTACATTGCTTTAACTCATAAAAATAAGTTAAAGTCCCCCTGTGGTGAAAATCAAGCTTTTAATGTTGTTTATGTCTATGTGTTGTTTTTAATATGCTTTAAGACAAACTTTGTGCAAATTCATTTCATTCATTCATTCGGTTTGAAATCGCTGGTGTTTCTGACGTCACAAACCTTGTAACCAATCAGGTCAGCGTGTGATCTTCAACGAGTGAATCTCTGAGCTGGTGTGAGTGAGTGGAGGCGGGGCTAATTTGCATATTCATAAACCGTGTATACTAAATGAGGCAAGGGTGTAGAGTTACATTCAAGCTATTTTAAGACATGAATAATTTATTTCAAGGGAAGAAAACATTTAAATATGTCTTTTTTGATGATCAAAGGTGAGTTTTAAGGGATACAATTATTGATCGGGGGATATATTGATATATTATTATTAACTTTTTTTTATAAGTTATACAAGTTTTTACAAATTTTTTAAGTTATTTTTAAGTCATTTAAGTTGAAATTACTTAAACATTCAATTTAATTGTACTTAAAAATTTGAAATTTAAGGCAGCAGCTGTTTTTTTTTTCACAGTGGTGGAAATGTCTCTAGCTCTTTTTGTATACATTAAAAATGGCATTCATACCTACAAAGACATTTAGATATTTATATCAGATATTTATAAATGAATAATTCATGATATTTGTACAATACCTTTTACTTTTTAGCTAAAATATATTTTAAAATGTAATATTTAATATATAAATATATTTTATATATATATTTATATATTCAAAATATATATATATATATTTGTATCTGTATACTCACAGACATACTAACTTTATGACTGGAATGAAAGGGTTTTAAAACGCATGAAACCATTATGAATGAAAAAAAAGTACATTTCTAAGAACCTATGATCGTTTTTTTATTTTTTATTTTCAAAATACTTTTTTTTCCCCTTTTATTTATTCATGGCCACTTACTGTCATTGACATATCTGAAGTAGGAAAACGTTATAAACTAGACATCTATCTGACAAAAGGAAATCAGCATCAATAGTTTAAAATTAAGTCAATGATGGAACATCATCAGGTAACAATCCTTTGTACCTAATTGTACCTAATTTTAATATGTAATGCTAAGTAGAGATACATTGGAATGCAGCAAAATGCAATGCAGCCACACACACAAAAAAATCCAGATACTAATCTGGACACGAAACGCAGTGTAAAGTCGACCTGTGTGAGTGTGTCTTTGTGATTTGGATGTGATAGTGTGATGGATCAGTGTGTGAATGAGGGATTGCGTGGTTGCCAGGGGTACCACCTCTCTTCACCCCTTCTCCAAAAAGAGATGGATGACATGGCCCGCAGCACCAATTTGGCGGATGACAAGTTCAAAAGCAGACGGATGAGTGAAGCAGCCCAGGTGGGCTATTTATAGTTTGCCCGCCTTTCATCCCTCTCCATCCTTGGCTCAGTTTTCCCTCTCATTTTTTATTCCGTGAATTATAGCGGCTCCACCGGAGACACTCTTTCAGAGGGAACAGGACTGGTTTATCCGTCACGGACTCCGTAACGAGTCAGGTGTGTGTGAAGATCTTATGATGAAAGATCGTGATGATCAGGATTTAACAGTTCTTCTGCTTTCACAATGCTCTCATAACCAGGTTAACAGTCCAAGAAAACTCCAGCTCTAATGTTTAGAGCTCATTTCTGTCGAATGAGTTTAAACCTAGTCAATTTGTCGAATGGTGCTGCAAATACAAGACTCTTAATTGTAGATGAAAACAGAATTGCATTAGTCAAAATTACCCAAGATTAATAAAAGCTGTGAAAGTTGTTCTTTGTTCATTTAAAATGTTATCGAAATTCTTTTTAAATAGTTGCACCCCTCTGATTATCACTGTATAATTTGCACGTACTTGATATTTGATATCTAAAAAATAATTGTTTTAGTCATCATGTATGCAATTATGAATGAGTGGTGTTTCTAACAAAATTGGACAGCAAAATCTGCCAATAAAACTTTTACTTCTAAATTCAGTCATTCATTTTCAGTATAAACACACACACACACAGAGGGAGACTATGGGAACCCAGTGGAGACAGTATTACTGGATTAGAGAGAAATATGGCATCTGCATCTGTCTTGCCCAAGGCCTGGTTGACTAATTGTCCTCTGTGCTCGGGTCTGTAGGTGGAATGAAATGTCAAACTGGAGCTTGTCTCTGAAAATGTGTGTGTGTGTGCATAATTTAGTGAGATTATGTGTGTGTGTGTTTAGCTCTGAGCTGAAAAGGTATGCAATAAATCTTTCATTTCACAACTGTTTGCGTTTCTTTCCTCCCCATGCGAGTGTGTGTTTGTGTTTGGCCTCTCCTTGAGGACTACACAGACAATCAATGGAACTGACAGAGACTGAGTCAGATCTGTATTCAGACAAATGCTGTGTTTTTTTTCCTGACAGCTCTCAGAAGAAACATTCAGTGTGTGGGTGTATAAATATCACATCTGCTTCTATATGTTTGTGCATAATGGGTGAATCTCACAAAAACTCTCAAAGACACGTCCTTGTCATGATTGTATGGTTTACAATAGGAAGGGGTGAGAAGCGTCCTTGCGTTGGCAGTTATGATCTGTTCTTCTAGTATAGATATGCTTGCAGGGACCCTAAGGCTCGTTGGAGCCAAAGGCAATCCACCGTATCATCTATAGGATCATCTATACGACTCTGCAGTAATGAGAATCATCAGGAATAATGGGAACTACAGCCAAAAAAAAAAAAAAAAAATCAAGATACATTACAATAATGAGTTTTTGATGGGAAATATAACAAAGTAATTGCAGATTTTTATTGTTATCATTTTGCCATAATATTTCTGAATTGTAACTTTTTCACTCAGCTGAAACCTGACTTCTTATAATATCAACTTTAAATTACTCAATGTGACTTCATGTCTACCTATAACTTTATTTCTCTAATTTGGACTAATTCTCTAATTTATTTGAATTTCTCAAATAAATATTTAATTCATATTTGAATTCGTTTTTATTTTTATTCTTCAGTTGTCATTTTAATTTTAGTTTAAGATTTAGTAATTTCGTTGGTTTTGTACTTTTTATTTGTTTTTGTTTTTATAAATATTTCAAAATATTTATATATTCCATTATATGGATAAAAACAGCTAAAACATTCTTCAAAATGTCATTCAGGTTTGCAATGACAGGAGAGTGGAAAAATTATGACGGAATTGTCATTTTTGGCTGAACTATCCCTTTAATAGTCTTAAAAATAGACTTCCTTTATGCATTTTTTTTTTCTTTTTTTTTTTTGGGTGGGATGGGTGGGGGTGAAATAAAACCTGGACATATGTTCTCAGCATGTTTTTGTGAAACCCACACACTGTAAGAACAGCGGTTGTGCATGTTTATGTGTGTATTGGTGTCAGGTTGACAGACAGCTACAGATGTTCTGTCTTGAGAAGGTCAGTTATCACAGATTGAAGCATCTCCACCCTCACTGCTGGAACCTGTGTCAGACACAGCGCTAAACATTCCCTCAATGTTCCATGGACAATTTCCGAAACATTATTGCAGCATAATGCCGCTTGACATCAGCGCCACTCTGTGACCTCTGCTACTGCCTCAATGATGTTATATCTATTCATGTTCTGCCCTCATACCTGCTTTCTTTCTCCTACACAGTGTTATTGCACATTGGCCTTTGACATTTGATGCAGAGTTTTCCTTTGTGATAATGTCAGGGACAGCTTATTGATTTGACCTCGCTCGCTTGCCATATGCCCAAATAGCTTCCCTCGGAAATAGAGGAATGAAAAAATGAAGCCATTTCTCACATTCAGCGGCTCTCTTATGTGCCTTTCCATTGCTGCCCTGTTATGACAGTCTGAAGGTTAAATTGTACGGATATATTATATGATGGATTATAGATACAAAATCACATGTTAAAGAGGCAGATGAAAAGATGTGTGTATGTGTGATGTTTCACAGAAGCATGACTGTAGTGGAATAGAACATTAACAATGGCATGTCGGTGGACATTGTGTTAATGTACTCTTCTGCTCACACACGACCACACAAGCACCTGCTGCAGGAACTAGTGGCACTAATGTCGTCTCATCTTCAGATGATGTCCTCTGATCATTAGCGTTGGTGCTAGCAGTGGCATTATTTGCTCATCCAAATCTCAGTCCCAGCCATTTATTTTGAACTTTGAGACATGCAGAGTTGTTCTGACACACTAATCAGACCCATTCTTGCTTTGCATCCTGTTCTTCCTTGTTTCTGAAGTAGTGTGCATATTAGCATTTATTAACCTCTTGGTAGCTCTAAACAAAATCAATTTAGCTGCATATGTTAGCATTTTACTTTCTATTTCAACAACATTAGCAATTCCAATGAGAAAAAAAAACAAACATACAAAGTTGAATTTCTGAACGAGGGTTATTTGCATTCTGCCAACATCTGTGAAGGATTTGTCCTTGAGTTTTAGTAGATTCCATGTGGAGCATCTGTTGCATATGCACAATACTAGTTATACGGTGAGAAAAGGCTGAAGGTTTGTTTTCCCTTTCCTCTGTCTAATGCGAGAGGCAGGGGAGACTCCCTCAGTTCGACCAGGTGGGTCATTAACATCCACACATAATAGCAGTTATGTGATCATAATTATGCAGATTAGCACTTAGTCGTGACATAAGTCCTGTTGGACCGAAAGCAGAAAATAATTACGTAAACACATTAAAATCTATTTAGGAAACAACTAAATCACATAAAACAAACTTCCAGAGCCTCAATTATTGCTGAAAATAGTGCAATTATTATAATAGGTTATGTTGGGTTTTTTTTTTTTTTTTCGCAGCAAAAGAGAACTGAGAATGGAATCTAGCAATGTCCTATAATGAAGGTCCAAAACTTGCACAAACAAAGGTCAATTTGTGCATTGTGGCATTTCAAAATCTGTTGAAAATACAATTATTTAATGCAATTTAAGTAATCTTGCCATGCTGATTAGTTAAAGCTTGTTTAAACTTTTATATGCTCCTAACAAATGATATCATGCACATTACCATTGTCTTTCAGGTCAAGTATTGTCATTGTGGACTGTCATGTATAAAAACGCAAATTTTAATGCAATACAAGTGCGCATTGCTGCAACAGGCACTATAAAATGCTGTTATCCGTTTTCTCTTTCAGGTCAACTGCTGTCATGGTGCGCAACAGTTTAAAGTAAAAAAAATGCCATGTTAGTTTGTTAAAGTTAGCTTAAACTGCTTTTGTAGCAGCTTAGCAAACATTAGCATAAACATCACCAACCGTTTTGTCTTTAAACCTGTTTTGTAGCTACCTAGCAAAACATTACCATCACTTTTGTGTTTCTGGTCAAGTATACTGTCTTGTACACATTAACTTGTTGACAGTTGTGTCGTAGCAACAGTTACAACAAAATCTTGCCACGCTAATTAGTTACATTTAGTTTAAATGTGTCGTAGCTTAGCAGACATTAGTGTCAACTACCATCCCTTTTCTCTTTCAGAACTACTGTCATAGTGGAGCAGCAGTTTGAAGAAAATCTTCCAATTCTAGTAATTTAACTTCTAGCTAACGCTATCATCTCTTTTCTCCTTCAGGACAACAACTGTCATAGTGAAACAACCGTTTGAAGAAAATCTCCTCAAGCTAGTTTTTCAAAGTTAGTTTAAACTGGTGCTGGAGCTACAGTTACCTGAATAACAGTACACTCTTTTCTTTCTTTTTTTTACTGAGGTTTGTTGCCACCATAGCTAGCACAAGATCAATCATCAAGTATGATAAAAAAAAAAGGATCATGTGCTTGATATGTATCTGCTTAACAATCACATTTGCATACTCACATTTGTCCTAAAACTAATAAGCCGTTTCCTAGAGTTTTGAGCAGAGAATATTTTAGTGTTGTTTAGCCTCTTAGCATACATTAGCATCTCATCCTCTCTTCTCCATTATCGATTATTCACTCTAAGCTGGACGCAGTAGGGAAATGAGATTGCTCTAATTGATTGGGTTATGAGTGTATCATGTTTGCCTATAAAAGCTCATTCACCTTCCTCTATTTCGATGTCAGCGTATCCCAACTTACCCCCGTTCCTCATATTTGCCATCAGAAATGACCTCGTGCTGTTCCTTCTCCATATCCCATCACATTTCACACGCTGTTCCCCGAGCCGTGACACAAACGGCATCACCAGCCACAGCGCCCAGCTGTGTAAAAATGGCTGATCTGTCCATATAATGATCATTAAGTGTGATCTCTGGAAATTGAACACCTTGAGCTTCACGTCCATTGTGCGGGGAGAGTATTTTTTTCTTGGACACGAAAGTGAGCTCAGAGCTTTATCTCTGATTGATCTGCTGTGAGTAAGAGGAGCAAGAGACCAATCTGTGGGTTTATAAGAAAAGATAAAAGACCCTTATCTTCTCTCTCTCCCTCTCCCTCACCTTTATGCATCAACGAGAAGTTGCGTTTGAAAGCCAGGAGATCATCTTTCACTTTGTATCTGCTTGTGCTAAGAGCTCGGGAGAAGAAAGCATAGGTTGATGCGATAAACTCTATGTGCCTGTCTCACCTCTATCCATGCTCAAACAGGGGACATCTCTGATATGAGTCTGAATGAGTGTCTGTCCACAAATGGGATGGAGGCAGAGAGAGTGAAAAGATGTAGGAAGGTAAGATGGGATAAAACAGATTGTTGAGCATTCATGGGAGGGATAAGGAAAGCATAGACAGAATTATTGATGAGGGAGGGAGGGAGTCTCATGTGAAGCTTCCAACTGCCTCGCCATAAAGCATTCACAAAAGCCTTTCATGAAACCGTCAGTTGTGAGATTTCACCTACAGTGCTGTGCCCAGCCGTAGCAGAGGAGAATCAGAGCTCAGTAGTGCTGCTTGTGCATCACACACACATCCCGCTTGTTTTGCTTCCTTCGCTTAGATGAGTTGCGGAACAGTGTTGGTCCTTCTTGAGTTGAACTATGGGACAAATCTCAGCATCTGTCCACCAAAAATGTAATCTCATGTAATTAGGTCTATTAGTGCTTATTTTCAAGGTCTTTATTTACTGACAGCAAGTCAAACTACTTAATTCTTATACTTTTCCACAAACTTGCCCTAAGTGTAACATTTACAGGCATAACGTGTTACCTAATGTTTGTGATACAGGCATGAATGATTCCTCCAATAACATGGCATGATGAAGACAGCTGTGCTGTTCATTTTCCAAATGTTCAGACTAATGATTTTCGCCTGGTGGTCGATAAAACAGGTGAAAAAATCCCCTTGATTAGAATATCATAGAATTATTACACAGTATAAAAAAAATAAAAAATGCTGCCTTAAATTAAGTACAATTAGATTTGGATTTTTAAGTAATTTCAACTTAAACTACATTACACTGACTTTAAAAATGAGTTGAATCTTGGTACAAGATTGTCCTATTCAAATCAATGTGATAAACGAATTAGCTCAAAAGTAATCTAAGAGTGATCAGAAAGTAGTCTGATTATATTACCATGTGTAATGTAATGGATTGCGTTACTAACTACATTTTTTTGTCATGTAATTTGGAGTCAGTAACCATCTAAAGTTTGTAAGTAATCTACCCAGCACTGCTCCTTATTATCATGACAGTGAATTGTTCAAGTCACAGTTTAGATTACTTTCAGCAGTCTTACAAATTATATTTGCATAATGTCAGTTTGAGAATACTGTGTGAATACGATTATTTTGTGCTTTAAAAACAGTCACATACAGTATGCACATTACAGGACAATAAAACAAGGAGAGACATTTCCCTCACGTGTGACTGTGAATAAGAGTTTGAAGCCCAGGCGTGCTTAGTTAAATGGAACGCTCTAGTCATTAACTCAGGCTCTTAATATTCTAATGAGTGCTGAATTCGTTAGACTTGATAAGCATATTTCATCTCCAATCAGTCCAGAGCTTCATGAAGCAAGAGTTATTAAGTCAGTGAGCTCTGCGTTTTTTAATCTCACTGTCTCTTTATGTCCATCCACACTTCTCTCATTTCACATAATGCTAGAGCCGAAGAGCGAAGATATGGGGACTCGTAAAGTGTGGGAAAAATAGCGGGTTTTACTGCTTTTTTAGTCATGTCAGGATTCTTTCTGTCTCTGTCTCTCTCATTGGATTTCATCCTCCCCCTGTAATCTGCAGGACTGTGTTTGGGTTTATGTGCTCTTACAGCTTTTGAGATTGTGGGTGCCTTTGATGACCTGTTTTCTCTGCCGGCTGATTGGATCGTAATTGCTCTGTGTCCATCAAGGTGCTCTCAAAGTTTCTTGCAGAAGCAGTGTCAGTTTAATTAGCTATAGTTTGAGGATGAAACTGTCCTCAGAAATTGGACTAAACCTTGCTTTGGGGATATCCTTAAAGGTAAAAACGATTTGTATTAAGAACGAGTGTGAGAAAGTTTAAAATAGTCACATTGTAAGAGATAAAGCGTCGCAATCATGAGAAACAAAGTCGCAGATGTTAGATATAAAGTTGGAATCACAAGAAAAGGCCAAAATTGTGAACTACAAAGTCATATTGTGAGATGTAAAGTTGCCATTGTGAGTTAAAGTTGCTATAACGAAAATGATGCATTTACGAGAGTCGCAATCACAAGAAATAGAGTTGCAACTGTGAGATATAAAGTTACTTTTTGAGAGATAGTCGCAACTGTAAGAGAAAAGTCACAATTCTAAGAAATTAAGTTCTTAAGTAGTTTGCATTTATGTGATATGAATTTGCAATTACAAGAAATATTAACACATTAAACACATTTAAGATAAAGTCGCAGTTACGAGAATCAAAGTTGTGCGATAATAAGTTACATTGTGAGAGGTAAAGTCACAATTACAAGAAATAAATCACAGTTGTAAGATAAAGGCCCGGTTTCACAGACATGGCTTAGATTAAGCCAGGATTAGGGCATTTAAGTAGCTTTTATAAGCGTGCCTTAGAAAGAAACATTACTGGTGTGCATCATGAGACAAAACAATGGCACTGACATTTTAAGATATATCAGTACAAGTTGCTTTCGATTAAAACAGCTAAAACATGCATTTTAGTCGTCTGGGACTATCTTAAACCTTGTCTGTGAAACTGGAGGATAAAGTCTGAATTACAAACTGAAACTCTAAGATCTCTAGAAGATGAACTTCCTGACTTGTGTATACCAATATCATTAAACAAGATGTATGCATACGTGTTTTTGTGATTGCCTTTATTTGTGAAGTGTGTGTGCTGTTATAAACTAGAATCATTTTCTCAGATTTCTGAGTGGCCAGTACAGGTCGGCTGGGTTAATTGGGATGCTGTCATACGTAACAGTACTGGACAGTGAGCAGCAAGGAAATGACAAACGCAGAGAGCAAATTAGAGTCCTTGCCATCCCCTCTAGTTCGCTTCAAAACACACACACACACACACACACCTGACTGACACAGTGCAAGGTCAATATCTTTTATTACGTTCAGGCTGGCCATGGAGAATCAAAATGCGATGCGCACACACATTGCAAATAACAGCTTAGTGTGCGGATTTGGATTAGCAGCTAGTGGCCGACATATTCATCATGTACACAAATCTAATTATGAGGGTAATTGCCTACAAGGGACTTTATTGGTCCCTTATAATAAGTCTATTGTCTGTCGGTGCAGGGGATCACAAAGCTCTCTATTGATCAGTCATATACCGCTATAGCTCATGCAACCATTAATATGGATATTTTTCAGGGCTCTGAATGACTGGGTCAGTGTCGTCGATAATGTCGGCCACGGTACAGAGCAGAAACGAGAGCCTCTTAACTCTTTGCGTGTCTTGTCTTTCTCTCTTTCTCTCTTTCTCTCTCGCTGGCATATTTAATTACAGGCGTTTAATTGGAGAAGTCGACTCTGTGCCGTCCGTAATTATGGCTCAGTCTTCGGAGGCTTTGTCGCATCGGGCCCCTTGAGCTCATATTCTCTTTGCCGTAATTCAATTAGATCCGTCACATAGAGCACGGAAGCCTCTCAGCACCATTACGGCATGCTATGCACTGCTTTCAGTATCTCACAATTCTAATTTATTTATCTTTTTAATTCTTTTAAATCATAGCATATGTCCTTTTGAGAGGAGATGAGTACCGGAAAAAGCTCTGTTGTTCATTTCAGAAAGACTACATGGACCCTTGAAGCACATGTACATTGCCATGATGTTTATTCAACACATGCATTTTTATCTTAAAGTGACAGAGATGTTTTAAAGAATTTGTTTGTTTCAACTGCTTTGTACATGAAAAGTCAATGGGGTCCAAAAACAAACCTATTGGACCCCATTGACTTTTAGTGTTGAAAGTACAGTAATACAGATTTGGGATGAGTAAACAAGTCAGGCAGTTATTCTTCTAAAGATCTATATGCATATCTCACAATTGCAATTCTCATAACTGAGACTTTATCTTTCACAATTGTGACTTTATATCTCATAACTGTGCTTTAATCTCTATCAATGGAACAATGTAAGTCACAATTTTGTATTCGTTTCTCATAATTGCAGCTTTCATGCAAATGTGAGTATTTCTCAGAATTGCAAATTTATATCATATATTTCTCGTAAATGCAACTTTGTTTTTTAGAATTGTGACTACCCAAATGAGATTATCTCTCAAAGTACCCTCATATCTCACAATTTTGACTTTTTAATTCAATTCAATTCAATTCAAATTTATTTGTATAGCGCTTTTCACAATACATATTGTTTCAAAGCAGCTTTACAGAAAGTGCATTTCAGAAATGTACATAGAGAAATACAGTTAGTTAATCATGTATTGATTTAGGGCATAAACATATCGCCATCGTCGAGTCGTCTCTTCACAGGCGCCGAGTCGTCTCTGCACGGGTGTTGGAGAATCTGTATAGTTTCCATGAGAGGCTGGATACAAACTGGAGCTGACGATCTGTATTTACCTCGGGACTGGCGTCCCGAGATAACAACAGAAAAGCAGATGGGAAATAATTAGCATAGCTGCTGTTCGTAATATTAATGCATTCAATCTGATTCAACTGTAGTATAAAAGGTAGGTATTATGTGAATGCTTGGCTAAAGAGATGCGTCTTTAATCTAGTTTTAAACTGGGACAGCGAGTCTGAGCCTCGAACAATATCAGGAAGGCCATTCCAGAGTTTAGGAGCTAAATGTGAAAACGCCCTCCCTCCTTTAGTGGACTTAGATATCCTAGGAATGACCAGAAGCCTCGAATTTAGTGATCTTAAAGAGCGCGATGGATTGTAGGGCGATAGAAGTTCCGTTAAATACACGGGAGCTAAACCATTTAGGGCTTTATAGGTCAGTAGTAATACTTTGTAATTGATACGGAACTTTATAGGTAACCAATGTAGAGACGACAGAATTGGTGTTATATGATCATATTTTCTTGATCTAGTAAGAACTCTAGCGGCTGCATTTTGGACTAACTGTAGCTTGTTTATTGAGGATGCAGGACAACCTGCTAATAAAGCATTACAGTAATCTAGTCTCGAGGTCATGAATGCATGAACTAACTTTTCTGCATCAGAAACAGATAGCATGTTACGTAGCTTAGCAATGTTTCTAAGGTGGAAAAAGGCTGTTCTTGTAACATATGAAATATGATTTTCAAAAGACAAGTTGCGGTCTAATATAACACCCAGGTCTTTTACTGTAGAGGATAAAGTAACAGGACACCCTTCTAAATTAAAGTTGTATTGTAAGAGGTTTTGTGGGCAGTTTTTTGGACTAATAAGTAATACCTCCGTTTTATCTGAATTTAATAGCAGAAAATTACATGTCATCCAGTATTTTATATCTTTAACACACTCTGTTAATTTAGATAATTTATTGTTTTCATCTGGTCGTGATGAAATATATAATTGAGTGTCATCAGCATAACAGTGGAAATGAATTCCATGTTTTCTTATAATATTACCAAGTGGTAGCATATATATTGAAAATAGCAGAGGGCCTAACACAGATCCTTGCGGTACTCCATAGTTTACTGACGTTATCTTCGATTTTTCCCCATTTAAGCAGACAAAATGGTAACGGTCTGATAAGTACGATCTAAACCAGTTTAATGCCTGTCCCTGAACACCAGTGTAGTTTTGTAGTCGGTCTAAGAGTATTTTGTGATCTATAGTGTTGAACGCAGCACTAAGATCGAGTAAAACTAGTATTGAGATAAAGCCTTGGTCAGAAGCTAGAAGTAAATCATTTGTGATTTTAATGAGCGCAGTTTCTGTGCTATGATGCAGTCTGAATCCTGACTGAAATTTTTCATAGATGTCATTTTCTTGTAAGAAAGAGCACAGTTGAGCGGACACCACTTTTTCTAGAATTTTAGACATAAATGGAAGATTTGAAATTGGTCTATAATTTGCTAGGTTATTATGATCTAATTGTGGTTTCTTAATGAGAGGTTTTATAACTGCCAACTTGAATATTCTTGGAACATGACCTAAGGATAAAGACGAGTTAATAATATTGAGAAGAGGCTCTTCCACTACAGGTAACACTTGTTTCAGTAGTTTAGTTGGTATTGGATCTAATAAACACGTTGTTGGTTTAGATGCAATGATAAGTTTATTTAGCTCTTCCTGTCCTATAGTTGCAAAGCGCTGTAGTTTTTCTTGAGGGGCGATAATTGAGGCTGAATCATAAGACACCATTAAAGATTGTACATTTACAATTGTATTTCTGATGCTTTCTATTTTCTCAGTGAAGAAATTCATAAAATCACTACTACTACACTGTAACGGGATATTTTGCTCAGGTAACGTCTGTTTATTTGTTAGTCTAGCCACGGTGTTAAATAAAAACCTAGGTTTATTTTGGTTATTTTCTATTAGTTTGCGGCTTAGTTTGCAGCTTTTAGTTTGTAAGATCCTTTTTAGGATCTCATAATTGCGACTTTTTCGTAAAAGATGCATTTTTCTCTATATTTTACAATACTAATTTGTAGCTCGCAATTTTGTCTCTCGTAATCGCCACATTACTTATTGTAACTGTAAGTTTCATCTTAAATACAACATTTGAACATGCAACAATCATACAGGTTTGAAACGAAATGAGAGTTAGTACATTTATTTTTGGGTGATCCTGATTTTCCAACGAATGGAAGATGGAGGTCTAGCCTCAGGTCTTGGCCCCTGAAACATTGTATATCACTTCAGTGGTCATAGCAAAATAAGTGTGATGAAAAATTATAGAAGGCATATAGGCCTATACCATGGTGCCGAATGATTGCAATATTTCTATGCATTTACATGCTACTTGCTGGCGATGATCCTTATTTGTTAGCCACAATTATCAGCTAAATGAATATGTAAATGAAATGTCATTCAAAGAATACTATGGATTTACCATGGTACATATCCAAAAAAAAACTTTTTTACAAGTGCAAATAGTAAACATCACCATCAAAATCTTAAAGTGGCGCTGCTGGAATGACAGCTTGGATACTGATGAGATGAACCATCATTCTGTTGACTAATGGCAGATCGTCTCCTGAATGCCAGTGACGGAGTTGGTTTGTCATGCGTTGGCCTGCTTTAAAAAGAAGGAGAGGAGGTGGTACAACAGAAGGGGTGTGTGTGTTTGTTTGAACAAGAATGAAATCGTGCCAGTACTGTGTGTTCTCAAGACAGCATGTTCACATGTCATTTTAGAATGACATTGTGTGGAATTTGAGTGTTTTGGATCTCTGCAATGGTTATTATATTAATGTCATTTTAAATTGAGAGTTGGGAAGTAGGTCAGAGAACTTGATCTCATAGCATGAAACTCAGCCCACACACACATGCAGATCTTCCCACCACATGCAAATAGTATTTTTTTAACATCGAGTTAAAAGTTTGAAGGGTGTAAGGCTTTATGAGGAAAAAAGCCTGTGGTCAAATATATATATATATGTGTATATATATATATATATATATATATATATATATATATAAAGATTTTCACACAAAATTTGAGAGTGAACATTTGCCCCATGCTGTATGGTTCTCTAGTGCCCCCTAGTGCTGTCATCCGTTTCATTACCAGATGAAATCACCTGAGCTGGTGGAAATGATGCAAGAATTAAAAACCAGCCTGTGAAGGTCTAAAATATTTCTGCGATTTCAGGGTCAATGAAGTTATGGAATTCATTTAGCTTATGCTTTTATCTAAAGCGGCTAATGTTTTGCCTGGAACTAGGAAGCTATTCAGAAAAACATGACTTGAATACACCTATTTTATGATGAACATTTTTAATTAAAATTCACTTGGATAAATAAAAGTAAGTTTTTAAAAAAAAATGTGTAGGTGCTCTTATTGAGATTGTAATACAGAAAAAAGTCCCTTTGAAAGGCTGAAATTCTTGAAGAAAAAAACGTTGGCAAATTTGTTTGAAAATATATTTTAAAGTCATGTCCCCGTGCATAAAAACATGAAATGGGAAATATCACAGATTAAACCCATGTAGACCATTATGACTGTGATCTATATCTATATATATATCTATATATCTATCTATATATATATCTATATATATATATGTGTGTGTGTGTGTGTGTGTGTGTGTGTGTATATATATATATATATATATATGTGTGTGTGTGTGTGTGTGTGTATATATATATATATATATATATAATTTAAATAACTTTAAATAAATACACAATGTACACTCAAGGCTAGTGTAAAGAAAATATATTAGTTCTATTTACCTGATGGTTACACTCCTTGACATTTTTAGAGAGATAAAATATGCATCTTATTTTTGTATTTTGAATTTCTTTAAACTAGATTTTTTTTCTAAAGATTTCATATTTTTTCACTGAGCTGTTGCCACTGACCCATATCTATGTTGTGACTCTCTCCTTTTCTGTGTTACAGATATGGAGACATGGTTCCTAAGACCATCATGGGGAAGATCTTTGGCTCTATTTGTTCTTTGAGTGGTGTGTTGGTGATCGCTCTTCCCGTTCCTGTCATTGTGTCCAATTTCAGTCGGATCTACCATCAGAGCCAACGTGCAGAGAAGCGGCGCGCCCAAAAGGTACCCTACACCAGCACGGTCCACGACCTCTGACCTCACAGCGCTAAACGGAGCTGCGCTCAAATGTAGATGTTCTCTTGAAATACAAGCTGGTCTGGCTGTGGCAAAGAGATTAGTCCCTGACAGGACCATGAACACACAAGCACATAAATGACACTGGGATAGTATTTAATACAACTTGGCACAACGTGCTTGTGACCCAGATGTCTGCACGCTGAGTGGTGTGTGTGTCTCTGTGGTATGTTAACTGCAGGTCTCTGTGGAACCATCATTTCTAGTGCATGGCCAGATCTCATCCCGTACTTCAACACAGCAGACAGAAACACAAACACACAGAAACAAGACAGACAAGCAGAGAGAAACTTTGAGAATTGCAGATATAAAGAAATTACGAGAGAATAGAACAAAAGAGAGAACGGCCACATACACACTGCAAAGTTTAAGCGTATGGAAGCTTGTTTTCACCGTTGAGTTAAATATTTAAAAAGTCATTGCGACATTTTATCCCACAATTTGAACTTTTTTTCTTACAATTCTGATTTCATATCTCACAATTCTGGTTGTTTTCCCCCGCAGTTCTGCGTGATATAAACTTAGAATTGTGAGATACAAACACTCAATTGCGAGGGGAAAAGTCAGAATTGTGACATAGAAAGTCGCAATTACGTTTTTTATTTTATTCTGTGATGGAAAAAGCTCAAAATTGCAGGTTATAAACTCAAAACTGCTAGAAATACAGTCAGAACTGCGAGTTTATATCTTTCAATTCTGACATTTTTTTCTCAGAATTGTACGATATAAACTCACAACTGTGAGTTATAAAGTGTGAATCGCGATATATACGTAAACTCGCAATTCTTTTAAAAAAAAATGTCAGAATTGTGAGATAAAATAACTCGCAATTGCGAGAAAAAAGTCAGAATTGCGAGTTTATATCTCTCAATTCTGACCTTTTCTCAGAATTGTGATATATGAACTCGCAATTGTGAATTATACAGTTGAATTGAGAGATAAAAAGCTACAGTTAACTTTTTCATATTGTTTTTTTATTCCATGGCAGAAACAAGCTTCCATACTTTATAACTTCCATAAGTGAATCTCCTAAATACTTCAATTTCGTTATGCCTCGAACCAGTGGAGAAAATAATTTAGGGTTTGCTGTTATCTCAAACTTTACACTTTATTTTAAGGTGACATAGTTGCACGTTACTGCGTGTACTTACTATAGTAGTAACAGTAAATTATGCATAATTACAAGTAATTAACCCTAAACCAAAACCCTAACCCTAACCGTGACTCTATAGTAAGTACATGTAGTTGATTAATATTACTCAGTGCTTATTTGAGTAAATTCAATGTAACTACGTTTCAATTAATTCCCAAACCTCAATTAATCTGATTACTTTTGCAATTAAATTTAAATGCAATTTTTACAGCCCGTCTGCACAGCGGCTGCCATTATAATCAACGGGAAGCTGTCCGCGCACACGCATACATTTATAGTCGATGCATTAGCCAGACGTTTGAATTTATTATGGCACGAGCCTTGTGATCTGTCATTACTTTTTGTGATTATTCCTACCGTAAATCATCATTTCATGTGCGTACGGAAAACAGGAGTCACTTCTGAACATGCAATGATTGACATAGTGGTTTAAACCTTTTCATTAGCAACATCTGTCAGCATTTAGTAAACCAAATTCTATTGTTCATGCCATTTAAAGTAGTTTTGTACGTACCTCGCACAATTATTTGGTCACCATCAAACTTCTAAATGACAGAACTCTGTGTACAAGAGGAGTCACCACTGTATTTAACTGCAGTGTGTACTTGGCCAATGAGACCAGGCAAGGAACAGATGCTGTGTTCTAGCCTGTTCTCCTTTGGGGGTGATCAGAATACAGACGTAGTGATATCACATCATGTCTCATTAGATGAGTGTCTTCTCTTAATTTAGCTGTTCTTCTCCAGCCACAAGTAGTTCAGATATCCCACTGCCCCTCTGCGCATGGATAAACAGTACAAGCAGTCCACCCAAGAACAACAGTCTGTTTATCCAGTTAACTGGGAACTGAGAACGAGAATAGAAGAGGGGAAAATGAGACAGGAAGTCAAGTTTGTAACAATACCAACATTTCAGTAGTCGATACCAATACCCTTATAATTTTACAATAGTGAAACTTAAAAATAAACTCCCTTTTTAAAATGTTAATACTTTAATGAATACAATATTTACAGCTGTCTGATATTTTGACACAAATTACAGGCTTTTGTTCTGGCAATCTATCTGGAGATATAAAGAAAAAAAGCCTGAAAAGACTAAAATTCTAAAAAATAAGTAAAAAATTTTTTATAAATATAATTCTTAATTATTCTATCATCTATCTATCTATCTATCTATCTATCTATCTATCTATCTATCTATCTATCTATCTATCTATCTATCTATCTATCTATACACACACACACACTACTGTTGAAATGTTTGGGGACGGTAAGATTTTTAATGTTTTATGCTCACCAAGGTTGAATTTATTTGATCAAAAGTACAGTATAAATATTATTTCAGTTTAAAATAACTGTTTTCTATTTGAATATATTTTAAAAATGGAATTTATTCCTGGCAAAACAGAATTTTGGCAAAGCAGAATTTTCAGCATTTTGTGCTCAAGAAACATTTCTTAATATTATCAGTTGACCAGTTAATACTTAATATTTCTGTGGAAACCATGATCATTTTTTTAGGATTCTTTGATGAATGAAAAGCTCAAAATATTTATTTGAATTAGAAATCTTTTGTAACATTATAAATGTCTTTACTGTCACTTTTGATCAATTTAATGCATCCTTGCTGAATAAAAGTATTAATTTCTTTAAAATGAATCTTACTGATGCCAAACGTTTAAATAATTTATATATAATTATTATTTTTATATGACTGTATTTTTATATATTTTTTATTTAATATGGTGTCAAAATATTTGCTCCTTGCAATGTACATCAAGCCACATTACAGAAAGACTGGTATTGTTACAATTTTTATTTTTATCAAAGTACTTTCAACAGAGAACATATGACACATTGCCATTCTTCATGTCAGACATGAGCATGCAAACCTCCAGTCACATTCACAGCCACATTGATCACGAGAGGAGGACGTGTTAGGCTAAACGCACGTGTGTTTGTCCACCTGAACAGAAAACCAGGCTTGCTAGAATTCATGCAGCGAAGAGCGGTGGTGCTAACGCTTATTTGCAGTACAAACGCAATGGAATGCTGGTGGACGCAGAGGAGGAGGTAACGGTGGAAAGCAATTCGCCGGGGTCTCTCTTAATGGAACGTGACATGATGGGCTGGTGCTGGTGCATGTGGACCCCTCTTCCCCCCTGGCCGTTCACCTCTCCGCCAGGGGGCCGGGGTCCAGCAGGGCTGTCCCCATCAACGCTTCAGTGGTGTTCCTCTAACTTTCTATCTTTCTCACTCACTTTCACTCTTTCTAACGCCTAGACCGGGTACGCCGGCACCTCTTACTGGTGGCTGGTCATGAGACCATCAATAATCGTGTGTCCTCTTTTCCAATGGCAGTGCGGTGCATGCGGCTCTGCCTTGCGGGGGCCACTCCCATCCGCTCCAGTTCCAACGGGGCCCCCTGTTTTTTACTGCAACCCCTTTTCTCCATCTACTTTATCTCTTTATTACTTTTTGTATCTTGTCTACTTGTTTTAACTGCTTTTTTCGACAACTACTACTCATGCATTTTTGAGTGAATTTCTCTCCGGACTGGTTTTTGCTCGCTCTCTCTCACTCTCTCTCTCTTCATGACATCATCAGAACTCATCACATGGAGGAATGAAACTGTCTGAGCTGCATGTCATTGATTGGCCAGCATCTAAATGGGAGGCGGGGTTTAATGTGAGGCAGAGACCATGAGGCGTGTTGATCGAGTGCCTGCTGATCATAAGCAGGTTCTCGAAGAGCAGCGCCCAAGTCCGGGGGTGTCCAGTCCTGCTCCTGAAGAGCCACTATCCTGCACAATTTAGCTCTAATACTAATTAAACACACCTAAACCGGCTAATTTGGCTGCATCCTAAATTACATACGTCCCTACTATATAGTAGGCGAAAAACAGTATGTGAAGAGAATAGTATGTCCGAGTTCACAGTATTTCATAAAACGGTAGTCGAAAAGTTCCCAGATGTCCTACTACTTCCGGCGAGATTCTGAAATGCCCATCTAATGGACACTTTATCCCATAAGGCCACAGGAGAAAATTTGTGAAGGGACACTGGTAGATTACATGACAATGACAACATTCCTGGATTAAATTCATACTATATAGAACATACATCGCAAAGTACGCAAAAGAAGTACCTACTCAGAGGGAATACGATTTCGGATGCGGCCTTGAGAATTGGATTGGTTTTGGGGTAGGTTGGAGCTACAATCTGCAGGACATTGGCCCACCAGGAGCAGGATCGGACACCCCTGCTCTAGTCGCCTGGTCACTGCGTCATGGTGATTCATTAAGGCTGTACTGAATTTGGGTACGGTGGCCATCATGGTTCAAATACAGCAGACACTCATTTAGACAAACTTTTTCAAAAACTGCTTATTTTTTCAAATGATTAGTATCTATACACAAATTCAATAGACATTTACAGACACAGAATACTCTTGTACCTGTTGTCCACTGTTTTTGAACCTAGAGCTGTCCGTCAATATGGTAATGTTGAGAGAACAGGACGGGGCAGTGACCTAACGCATACCATTGTCACAATGAAGTGGTTAAACGTTCCTCAGCATTGTCTCAACGTTGCCGGATCATTGTGAGAATGCAGGCCTTGCTGTCATTGGTCTAGTCTTCTAGCTTCTTTCTGCTCTGATAGGTTGATAAGCAGTGTTTTCTGTTTCTCCAAAAGGCATCAAAACAGGCGGGCCAAGCTTTGGTATGTAAGACCAACCCCACTTTTGAGACCCAGCATCACCATCTCCTGCACTGCTTGGAGAAAACCACGGTAAGAAACCTATGGAGAAACCTTTACACATACAGTAACTGGAAGTTTTTCTCAGCAATTCAGCGTTTGCCATTATTTGATCTTTTTGATGCACAGTTCTCCTAAAAGGCACACTAAGCACATCTGTAAGAATGTGAGAAGAGGTTCTTCTACAATTTTATATTCTTTCTCAGCTGTTTTTTTTAGTACCTTATAGAAGGTTCAATAGCTACTGGACAGGTGTCTGTATTGACTGTTTTTAAAGTGGAAATGAAAATTATGTTATCATTTATTCCACTTCACATTGTTTCAATCCTGTATGACTTTCTTTCCTCATAGGATCACAAAAGGAGAAGTTTGGCATATTATCCCAGGTGCAAGAACAGACACTGTAGAGTTACAAAAAAAAATGCTTAAAAGTATTGTGTAAAGTACATACAAATATTTAATACAACTTATTTCCCCAAGTACAAGTGCTATTTTCCAGGTTTTTCTTAAAAAGATAAAAAAAATAACTTTGTGTTAACAGACTGAAATTTGAGTTGATATTAGCTGACGTGATCGGTTATGACATGATGATAAGCAATGCTTTTTGGCATAATTGAAATTAAACATGGCACGATTTCATTTTCATAACGTTTAACAACCAGTGCCTGACTTCGTCTGCACCCTTGTGGGTTTGCCCTCTCAAGCTAAATCATTAGTCAGGCACTGGCATGAAAATGACAGCCACTGTTGTCCCCTGCCAGCTAGACTCATGACAGTCTAGAGAACATACTGTGACCCATTCTTGCTTTCCTAGGGCACTAGACTTGAGACATTTGAAAGGAAAATTCCAGTGTCCTGCTGAGGATGCAGGACTGTTTGAGAAACAGCCAAAACAGTAAATCTGGATTCAAGGACACCCTCTGATCTTTGTTTTGACTGGCTCACATTATTAAATGCTTGTGCAATATTTGTTTTAGAGACAAAGGGATTTGAGATTCACCATTATTATTTAAGTTCTTGTCAGCAATTACTCAAACTAATGAGAACTCAATTTAGACAAAGCACTAAAAACATAAAACAAATTGTGCACAAATGCATGCAGAAAAACTTCTGTATTTAATTATTCCATTCATATATATATTTCATTAATATATTAATGAAATATTTCCAGAGGTGTAAAGAATATCTGAAAACCATACTTAAGTAGAAGTACGGCTACCTTACAATGAAAATGGCTCCATTACAAGTTAAAAGTCACCAATTACAATACCACTTGAGTAAAAGTCTTAGAGTATCTGATTTTAACAGCACTTAAGTATTTTGATCATACTGAATGTAGGTTCAAAGATGCACTAGTCCTCGTCACCTCAGAGATATGTCAGTGAAAAACAAGAAACAGTTGATTTGTGGGGAAAGCAATGACACATTTATTTTCTAAAATCAAAATAAAACTCAAAAATTGCAATAAATCAAGGTCGACACAACAGCCTCTTAAACATCTACAAACACCCAAGTCTCAGTTAAGCTCAAGTGCTCGGAAATGGCATAAGTAAAACAATAAGGTTCGTCAATATAACGGATAAATAAAATAATGTTTAGTAAAATTAAAGAGTCAAAGCCTACTTGCACTGGACGTGCTGGTTTCGGCCTCATCACCGACTGCAGTCATGTCCTCATCTCATTTATGAAACTCCTGCGATTCACAACTACCCGCTAATGCACTTGCATTCGCATAAAGTAGCCTTGTTGACAAGTTTGGGTGAGTAAGGGCAAAACGCACAAGATATTGTACCTTCAATGCCCTGTAGATGGCGATATCACTTCTTTTGTAGCAGAAATAAACTGCTGCAGAAAAAGTTAGCACTACTCATCACAAATGTATTGGAGTAAAGAGTACATATACTTATTCAAAAATGTAGTCAACTACAGAATAAAAGTTGCTAATATCTTTGATACTTTAGTTAATAATCATTACCCACAATAATATAATAATCAAATACCAAAATCAATCCTTAAAGTGATAAATACTTCCTGTTTCGTTTTCTCTTTCAGAATCATGAGTTTGTGGATGAGCAAACCTATGAGACGAGCTGTATGGAGGTTTCTCTAGCGAAGGCGTCCATGTCACGTTCTTCCTCGATGTCTTCATCTCCGCACGGTCTGTCTTCCTGCTGCACACGCAGAAACAAGCGCAAGAGCTTCAACGTCCCCAATTCCAACATGGTCGGCGGCCGCAGGGGCAGCATACAGGAGCTCAGCACCATCCAGATCAGAGAGAGACCGGTTAACAACAGGTGCTCTCACAGCACTCATGCACACTTACACACACATAAGAAGGAATATGATGATATATTGGCCGTGGTAAATATATATATATATATATATATATATATATATATATATATATATATATATATATATATATATATATATATATATATATGTATATATATATATATATGTATATATGTATATATGTATATAGATAGATGAGTCCGAGCTGTGTCTTATTTCATTAGAAGTGTTTATAATACTGACTTAATGAAAATGGTGGGTTTATCTAGAGAGGTGTGTATGTTTTTTGTATTTTGCCCGTCCGGTGAGCAGTTCTTGAAGATCTAGTGCGTATTGTTTGTTTATTTATATTGTTTATGTTAATTTGCCAAGTAAAATATTTGATCAATAACAGCAATAACAAAAAAAGCCATAATTCTGCAATCTGTTGTGCATTTTATTATGTGCACATTATACTGTATGCAGTGTTGATTGTGGAATGAAGTATACATTAAATGTGAAGTGCACATTTGTAGAATAAAGTGTATAAATCATAGTATGCAATATGTAGTACATAGGATGTAGAATGCATATTAGCGCATATATTTAGAATGTTTAATATGTAGAATACAATGCGTAATGCATAATGTGCAATATAATAGTAATCCATACTATTTAGTATGCAAATGTTAAATTAATTATACCGTGCATAATTTGCAGTGTATAGAGCAGTATGTATGTATAGTGAATAGTATGCATAATATGCATACTATGCAGTATAGTATATGCAATATGTAGTGCATAGGATGTAGAAAGGTTATTAGTACATATGCAGTATGTAGTATACATAACGTGTAGAATACAATGTGTAATGCATAATATGCAGTATTTAGTGCACTGTATTTAGTATGCAAATATTTGGAATACAATGTTGCATGCATAGTATGAAGTGTATAATGGTTAGTATGCAGTGTTCAAAGTGTTTAGTTCAAAGAATGTAGAATGCTGTGTACATTACATATAATTTAGTATACATAATAAGTAAAATACAGTATGTACAGCATAGCATCTAGTGCATATAAAATGCAGTGTATAGTTTATTGGTTTAGCATGCATAATAAGTTAATGCATAGGTATGTAATGTGTAGTTTATAATATGCAGATTCTGTTTGGATCTGGGTATGTGAAATTGTTCCCATAGTGATTCACGCTGCTGGAATCCTGTAAAGCTCCGGTTGTGACACTCCCCATATGCCAGGATACTCTGGGAACGCTATCATGATTCCCTTCAACAGCTGGGGGAATTTGCCCATCAGCTGGATTGTATTCTCACCCTCCCTCTCTTCCTCTCTCTTCCAATGCAGCCGCTCCAGTCTCAATGCCAAGTTCGAGGAAACGGTACCCCTGAACTCGGATGAGCAGTCCTACATCACTGCCGCTGTCATCAGCATGCCTACCCCGCCCGTGACCACTCCCGAGAGTGGAGACCTGGGCAACTGTCCCGACTTCTTGCAAAGCAACATCGTCAGAGTGTCAGCGTTATAGACCATGACCACTATCCTTTCATTTTATTTTTTGGCGAGTGGACGCTGCAGCGTAAAGGATTGATGGAGCCCCCTAGTGTAGTGGAGGAGGCATTGCAGCAGGATGGGCCGTAGCTGGACCTTTTTTTAATCAGCTCCCGTCCAGAGCTCTCAGTCTCTGCGAGCTCCATCAGCTCAACCTCTAGGCCCATACATCATGTGAGGAAAATTAGAGGAAAACAATGTCCATTATGGTTGTTACCACTTCTATGATTTTTCAGTATTGTGTGTCTTTAAATTCGTTGTCTTCAATTTGATGGAATTGCAAGATATTTGGGACGAATAAGGAGTGTACCAGCAGGGGCGGGATTTTACAAGCTTTTAGACAGCTCTACACACACTTTTGATACTAAAAAAAAAAGTAAAGCTGGGCTCTACTAGGGTATGCGGTCGGATGCTTTTGTGCGCGTGTGATCGAGACCGATCTCTTGCATGATTTGCTTAAGTCTTTGTCTTTTTCCAATTCGGCATGAGCAATAAGGTTTGGCTCTCTCTGTCAGAATGTGCGTTTTACTTGTCAATAATTTGCCTCGTTATGTAGTATTGATCTTTCGAACCCAACGAGTGTGTGAAAACAGCTGTTTTGTTGCTCTCTGAGAGATTGGCCTCTCTCACACCCTGTCTGTCCCACCCATGTTGTGTTCACTCCTTGCCTGGCCTGATGGGATGTTTGTTATACTTCTCTTTTTGAGGATGGGCACAAAGCAAAGCTAAATGGAAAGGGAAACGCCTTTTGTGTTTCCACACTGACAGTAGAGGCTTTTGGACTTGAGCTCAAATACTAGCCATTCCGTTTTATACTCCAAATTTTGCGAGTAAACTGTGAAAAAAAAAATAATAATAACATGCTTATTTATTATCTTTGTTCAAATTATTGTGCATGTTGTCGTGGACATGAAAAATGGGCCAGCCCGGACCAGAGCTAGCCGCCCGTCCAGAACTTTTTTTTTTCAGGTATAACTTTTTCTTCCCTTCTTTGCCTTCCCTTTAAAGTGATGTACTTTTATCAGCAAACATCCTCACCAAGTCCTGCTATTATTTCTGGATAATGGCATCAAGTTGTGTGTGATGACACTTTGAGAATCGTCCAATCAGATTCTTAGCGCTGTTTTAGGGCTGATCACCCAAACCCGCCCAGCGTGAATCTCACAAAATCATGTTCAGGTATGTTTCACTCCAAAATCAAAAGAAAATAAATTATATTTTGCGTAAAATTGTTTTAAAAAATAATATAAAAACATTTTAATGACAATTAAGCACACTTCTCATGTATTTCTCATTCTCAGTGAGGATATTTGTTACTGTAACAGTACTTTTAAAGGTACTACAACAAATGTAAAATGGTTCATAACGATTGTAAAAATACTTCAAAATGTAAATGATATCATTACAATAATAAGTATATTTTATTTTGCATTACAGTAAGACAGATTTGGGGGTGTAAGGTGCTTAATTGTCATTCAAATAATGCACAAAATTGTGCAGAAATATGTCTGTGAGATTTATCCAAAATGTATTATTATTATAGTATTTAAAAAAAAAAATGTGACCTGAAATATGAATGATCTCTTCTCTGCCATTTAATGTCTGGAGTTAGCGAGAAATTAGTCTATAATGTTGATTATTTTTATACCAATGTCAATGCAATTTGTTGTGCTGAGGAGCTCTTAATGCACCTTGCTCACACACACACACACACACACACACACACACACACACACACACACACCACTGCCCTCCTGCTCAATGCCTGAACCCATTCTTGCTTTACCATGTAACTTATGCAACAAGATTCCTTTTGTAAAGATATGCTTTGTATTAAAGGGGTTACTTGGGGAATAGAATCTCACAAATGCATATTTTTAAAACTCAAATGGTGTTGATTATATATTATAAATGTATTTCAGTTGTAAAATACACAAAAAAGAAAAGAAAAAAATATGAAAACAGAAAACTACGAGAGTGTTGCTAGTGCACCTGTGCTGTAAATTTGTTCTTCGGTGTAGTGAAATTTATTACAGTTTCTTCATTTCTCTTAATTTCCATGGACAGAAAATTTGATGTCTCACAGTTTGCTTTCTGGATCGACGATGACAAAGGCTGGACCATCTGTTTAGGTTTGACGAGTTTATTTTTTCCTGTTTGGAGGGCAGAATAGATGGAGTGCATGTGCTCACAGACTCACAGAGAACACGTGTGTGTTTTTTTTCTTCTTCTTTTTCAGGATCCACAGGGGACTTTTAAAACAGACTTCCTGTTTGTGATATAATGTACATTTAAATGACTGCCAGGTGATGATGGTCCTTCGGAATTTGTTACAGCTTGTGTTATGGACATTAAAATATGACATATTGAAAAACAATGGAAAAAAATACAAATCAGTTGTTTAGTCCGGTGCAGTGTCTATGAATAAATAGAATTCATTAATTGTCCTATTAAAATACAGATAAAAAATTACAATGGTGTTGTGATTATTTTATTAATCTTAGTTCATCATGGAAGCACACATTTCCATCTTAAGATATTTAATTCTTCATTGCAACTGTATTGCCTGGTTTCAGACATGGCTTAGATTAAGCCAGGATTAGGCCTTAGTTCAATTAGGACATTTAAGTAGCTTTTATAAACGTGCCTTAGAAAAAAACATATTTTATGTGACATATTTTAAGATATATCAGTGTTCAAGTTGCTTTTAGTTAAAACAGCTCAAACATGCATTTTAGTTTGAGACTAGGCTGTTAGCTTTGTTAGCATTGATATGCTAGCAAACTGCTAAAAGCAGATAGGCCTACATGAATTTAAAATGTAGTCTTTCTCTGTAAAATATTGACAATGTATTGACATTTTTGCTGTAAATTTCGCCCTTCATTTTCAGGGAGCATTCATGTCCGCCAAGAATACAGTTATGATCCGCACTCAAAATTCAGACAGCATTCGTGTAACACAAACGTCTGGAATAAGACGTTATTCCTGGAGTGGCATTTTCCATTTTGCCGATTTCACGTGTTTCTAAGGCGGTACATTTAAAGGGACCTGCTTTAATACGGGCAACCGAAGCGGTTTCACACTCTAGGCACTTAGCATGATTACGTTACACATTAACTTTCTAAATGCGATGACCGCTCAGCTTTTCTTTTATACACAGGAATCAAAGGGATGAGAAGGGCCGGAAGGCAAGGGATTGCACCTATTTTCCGAGTTCACTCAGAACAAGCCCAGCGCAGGGCTGTGGTGAGCTCCCAGAAGGCGAACGATACTGCGCATTAGCATATTTCCCATCACACCGAGGGTAATTGAGACGTTTGAAGTCGGTTGTAGGAAGAGACCGTATCTGAGAGACGCAGAAGGAGGGGGGCCTCACCACACACCGGGGGATATTGAAGTCAGACTTCATACAAGCTGCAGCTGTCTGTTTGTGACCTCGCTATTTTTGCAGAGAGGTGAAAGGTTAATGGTTTTATTTCCCCGCTGACTCGTTTTACTGTACTTGTACAGTGATAGTACCGTACCGTCCGTGTGAAACTCTCTGTACATCTGAACCGACGCTAAACGGCGGATGACACAAAGTCTTGGCTGAAAAGTAATACATTTTGACAGTGATTTACCACAGTATGTCGACACACAACAGCACATGCTTGAGGATGGAAGACTAAGTTATAAATCCAGATTTTATGTATCTGTCTGCAGGGCCGTAACCAAAAAGTTACAATTTTAGGATGGTCTTCCTCAGTGGTCGTCAATGTCAAAAATGTTTGAGATTGATGGCCAGTCAAATCAAAGAAGGAGGGCTTTACTTTTCACAGAAGCTGAGGACAAGCAATTCCAGAGTGAGGCTTCAATTGCAAGGTTAGAAGTAAGTAGCTAAACATATTTGCCAACTACTCAACTTTTAGTCAAATTTAGAATGAAAAATATAGGCATTTACGTAATCATTTACGTGTTTTATGAAATCAATAATTGCCTGTGATGACAAGAAACATTAATGGATCCATTTTTAGTGCATTAGAAACATGATGACCAGTGAGTGTACATATTATTGAACAAAAATATTATTTGCAAATAGTTTAAATGGATTCTTGTTCTTTTACTGCTTTTCTTTTTGTTTATTCCTTCAGGGTATATTTACATGTAGGCTACTAACGATGCACTAAAAATGGAAAGATGGAAAGCCAGGCCAGGAGTCGGCGAAAGTAGTCACTTTGTAAAGAAACACTAAGCGCCTGTAGACTGAACACGTAATATGCATGACATCACTGTTTTCACAAATTTGCGTTTTTGTTGTTTAGATTAGAGACGTTAACATATCGTTTTCATAAACTTGCACATTGAAACCGGATTTCAAAAGTTTGCGTTTTCAGGCCGGCAAAACGCCATTGTCGTGTAAATAAACGGCCAATTAACGCATACAAAGTTTTCCATTTTTAGTTGAAAATGGTGCCGTGTAAACAACTAATTTAATTCCTTTAAATAAAAACATTCCCCCATAAATGACTTTGGTCCCTGTCTGTCTCTATCTCACACAGGAGATGAATAGAGAGGGGGTGTTAGCAACAAGAGAGGAAACAGTATGTCTTTTGTAAGCTTGTATGACGGCAATCCTGTGTGCTCCTCTCTGTTTCATAAATCAGATCCTGCAATGAGCGGTGGGGGAAAGAGGAGAGCTAGAACAAGAATCCAGCTTCGACAGGAGCATTTCTAGCTCTCCACAAGCTATGTGGATTAGCGTACTACTGGTCATGCTATTTCTGCAGTAAACTCTGTGAATGATGTTTTCTGTATATTTGGATGACTTACTATTTGCCAAAATGTCCAATGTGCAACAGTGAAGTCCTAACTGGAAGCAAGTTAGTTTGTTTGGTGGCTAACGCTAACTTCCTAATGCTATTTTATAGACTGTCTAAAATTAGCCAAGATTAATGCTTCCTTCAAGTACACCTGTGAAACTCGTATTTCAGAGTCAGGCGTTTGTTATTACATGTCACACATTCAAGTCGTAAACATAACACAAAATTAGCCTAAACAAAGCAAAATTATTATATTGTGAATAATAAACCTAACTCACTGTGTTGAAAAATATTAATTTCTGTCACTTTATACATGGTAAAGTGAAGCAGACACAGCAATAGCAAATGGCAACGATCCAATCAATTCCAAATGAACAAAATCAAGTCCCGCCCTTCCATTTTTTTGTTTGTTTTTTTTTGTTTGAGAGGCGTTTCACTTTACATCACAATAGGGAAGAAAAGACGGACTTCTGTTTCATGCCGACTTTAACACCATTTGCTACAATTTTGATCTGAGATTATACATATCTGTATTATATATCAGTGTTTCCACCATGTTTCAAATTGACACGCCTCTGACAAAGTCGTAACATGCATCATTGAGAATTCAGTTTCCCACTCGAAAATATGAATTCACTCATTCATTCATGTGCTCGGAACTTAGGTACGATATTTAGGACTCCACTTGAAGGGCACATTAGCATGCTACTGTTTGAAATGTTAAGTGTTGTATAGCTTATATTCTGTTTTAAAAAACGAGTAGGAAGGATATAGTGTGGAATACAGAAATTCTAGTGTCATTTCCGTGTGTCTACTTCCTCACTCTTTCTGTATACTCTCCATTGAGATGTTTTATTCATTGCTTTACATCTGTTAAAATTCGTGAAGCAGGCCAGGGCTAAATCCCTGCGCTTCTCCTCAGAAAAGGATGTCTTCTATCAAGTTCAGAAAGGGGCCAAAAATTCCACCTGTGTTTCCACCCAGTAGCACTTAAGCGTGACACCCCTGGAATGCTCAAACTTTATCGCTCTGCAGAAAATAAGCCTGATTCGCCGGAAGTAACTGTGTGGTAAGAAACCAGGCTTTACTGCATGCTTCAATTGTTTAAAATGAAGCGTTATGGTTGTTACTAGGCATGAAATTGGTGAATCCTGTGTCAGATACATGTTGAAATATGCTGGACCTTGTGGTGTTATGACAAAAGTTTGGCCACTCGTATGAAATTTGAGGCCTTTAAAACGTTACAGTTTAGCCCAATATAATGGGTATTTGAAAGCGTTATAAAACATGAAATCATAATTGACTGATTTTACATTATATTGTAAGTGAATTATCAGTAGACGTTATTTTAAAGAAGAAAAACAAATTAAAGTTTTAAAAATATATTATTTTGAAAAATACTTTTAAATGTTTATAATTTTTTTTTTTTTTTTTTTTTTTTTTTACATTTTTGTGGTTACTTAAACATTTAATAATTACTGTTTAGCCTCCCTAAAATGTTATTGTGATATTCTTTGAAAGCCATCCGTAAATCGCTCATTTGACTCACTCATAATAAATAATGGCTGAGATGTAGTGAAGAAACACACTGGCTTCAAATAACATAATGTCTTCTGTGTTTAATGCACTGTGATTCACATGCAAGTTTCATAAGAGGTTTCTCAAACCTTCAGCAAAGTTTAGCCCTCTTATAATCTATGCTGTGTGCAGACTATTTCTGCATAGAAAATTAATACTACTTTTAAGAGTGCACCAAAATTAAAAACACTCTTTAGTGCACCAGTCCATGTGAATCATATCACGGCGCTGTTAAATTAAGACATGAAAATCCGCACACATGTATCCTAGTATCTTCACGATGAACAACGTTTTCATTCCATCTGAAAAATCTCATTAAGACTCGAGCTTCTGTCCACGTGTGTGTGTCTGTGTGCACGTGTTGAGTGTGAGAGAGTGGAAAACAGTGACCTAGCTGTTTTTTTCAGTCCTTTATGACTGTTGCTTGTCAAATTTCATAATGAGCCGGGTGAGATATTGTGGCAGTTATTGTTTTGTCTTTTCCTTTAAATAAATTGAAATGCTCAAAGACAAATGTTAAATAGTACCACACACAAACCTTTGCACTAGTAAAGAAAAATAAAGTTGGTGTCTGAATGTCATAGCTTGAATGAAAGAAGGAATTTGTGAATGTTTCTGAACAAACTTGAGGTAAATTGTGATCATAATGTGAAGAGAATGCTTCATTTTGACTAACAAGATTGCAGATTCTCTTGAAAAATCTCTTACGATTCCTGATTCTTTTCTAAATAAAATCGCAAAGTGTGCACCCGATTTAGTGGTCTGCAACTAGGTCAGTGTAAGTGGTGATGGCCCGTTCCATTGAGAGGAAGGAAGATTTATGCGAAAACGGTTCATTCCAGAAACCTCCCTCTGGAGAATTCAAGTCCGCAGAGACAGAGGCAATGGCTTTATTTTGGAAGAACCCAGTAAATCCTTTTCTTCTTTCCATGTAATGACCACAAAAGCCGCTTTATCCACAGGTATGTAAAGTTTTCTATAAAACCGCTCACACCATCTAAATCTTGTCATCCAGGCTCCCACATGAGGTCCATTTTCTGGTCCAGTTCACTGCTGTCCGATCCGTTTAGTGTCAGTAGAGGGCAAGAACATCATCTTTAGTGTCTCCATAGTGTTGAAGCAGCTGATGGGTCACCATCAAGTCTCTGCTAGGAAAGCTGCTCCATCTCAAACTGTGTGTGTCCGTTAGCGGGCGCGTTGGCCCAGGCCTCAGGCGCTCGTGGGTGTGAGTGGCTGGGCTTCAGGGGGTCTTCTGCGGGGCTGTGTGTGTGGATTAAAGAATCCGGGGACGCTGGGTCAGGTGGTTTGTGGTCGTAATACAGAGCCCATAGTAGTGTCACAGTCAACGTCATGGCTAAGATCTGGGCCACTCCGATCGACACACCCAAGAACCTCAACACCTGCAACTGCTTGGTGCCCCGGATAAAACTGTAGATTTTGGGACCACAACCCTGTTGAAAACGAATGTAGTATGGTTATGTCAACATGAAATCAAAATGGACTATTATTTATATATATATACTGTATATATATACTATTCATTTTCTTAATGCATGTTTCTGGGTTGGAATATTCAAACAAACTAAAGGTTGGAAAATTGGGTGTCATTAACTTTAATCTGTAATTGGTGGAAGATTTATCAACTTTTTAGTTTTTATGTATTTATTTTTTTCATTTCTAATTTTATTTATTTTATTTTACTTTACTTATTCTTTAATTAGCTTCCTATCTTGGCCAATATATTTTGGCCTATACATTTTCAATAATTTCTTTCCTGGTTTAATGCAGCTCTAATAACATAATTCCAAAGAACATTTTGAAAATACTTTATTTGTTCCCTGATATCAACTAATTCCTACTTTACCAATTGCCAAGTGGCTATTAGCAATTGTTTTAGCAAATTAGCATTAGCTACTTTATTAGTCTAGCTACCTTATGACATGTATGCCCACTTTTCACAATCCAAACAATTCCTAATGGATAAATCAAGTGTCCATTTACATTTTTCTCTCATTGCACTTCCTGTTTCAATATTCAGAATTCCAAAAATTCTAATTATTTATGTCAGGCCAGTAAAAAAAAAAAACACAATGTGGAAAAAAGCCTTCTAATAGATCACTGTTGTCTCTTCACATTAACTGGGATGTGAGAAAGTAACAGTTCTGCTTTAACAGTTTGTTTTCATGTAAATCTACCCTACAACAGCTGCCACACTAATATGTGAGCAATGCGACCCGTTCATCCGCTCGCGTGTGTGCCTGCGTGTTTTGGGGTATTTCCTATGTTGGAGTGTGGAACAGCAGGTAAACTATTTCCTGTTAGTGAGGGATTTATACTGTGGAGTAATTCCTGTATAGTGTCATCCACTCAGAAAGAGAGACAGGAAGTGTGTGAGGATCAGACTCGCCCCACACCCTCAGTCCTTCACTCCTAACTCTCCCCATAGTGATCAATGTTCCTGTCTTATTCAACAAAGCCCTGCTTTCACTCTTCTGCTGTGGGACCTGTCTGAAAGGCTGGGCTCTGCTGGCTGTTTTACCACAAACGCACTGTGTTTATACTGTCCGTCGTTCTGTCTATAATTCTATTGTTTTATGTTTTGCTCTATCTATCTCTCTATCTCTCTATCTGTCGATCTATCTATCTATCTATCTATCTATCTATCTATCTATCTATCTATCTATCTATCTATCTATCTATCTATCTATCTATCTATCTATCTATCTATCCATCCATCCATCCATCCATCCATCTATCTATCTATCTATCTATCTATCTATCTGTCTGTCTGTCTGTCTATATATCTATCACTCTATCTATTGCTCTGTCTATCTATTGTTCTATCTATATCTGTCTATAATAATAAAAACAAATTGTATCTTATAAACCTACAAACTTCGAAGATTTTTAAGCATTTATCAAAACCTTCAAAGACTTAACAATAGTGTATCAGACGTGTCACAGGCAGGGCATCTGAAGAGCAGGGTGCTGGATGAGACACTGTGTTGTGTTTGTCCTCGACCGTGTGTTTTAGCACTACACACACAGGTGTGTCTCTGAGCTACGTGACTGATTTTAATTGCACTGTTGGAGTCGCTCATAACACTCACTGGCAATACAGCTTGATTAAACCCACGCTCAGCAGGAAAGTGAATCTCTCCGCTGTCTCGCCTCATTTACAAAGTCACATTTTAATTAGGGCTGTCAATCAATTCACGTTTTTAATCAAATTAATCACATGCTATTCCACATATCAATATTTGCTAAGCCCCCAAATTAAAATGAATTACACTATTGTGACAGATGAGTAAATCAATGAATAGACATCACAAAAAGTGGCTTTTAGAAGTCAATATTGCATTCTTTTTGTTTTCATATAATTGAACATAAGTCTAACACTGGTTCACCGCAATAATTGAGCAGTTATCAATCCAGGTTAGACATGGCAATATTTTTTAATTGTTTGTCCATGTACAAATGCAGACGAACATCTTCAGCTGTTGCATCATAACTTGACACGTGCCATGAGATGCCATTGGAGCACTTGTAAGAAGACCCCTCTTGTGAGTAGATTTATTATTTCCAGATGTTGAATCAATATCAAAAATAAGCTCACCTCCTGGTAAAGGTCACTGAGGTCATGGTAGTGGGCGTTGCGGGCGCACCCTGGATATTGATTGGAGCAGCAGGAGTCAGGTGGCCACTCCATCTCTGTCATTTCCAGCCAGTCAGTGAAGTAGATCACTCCACAACACTTTAACTGTAAGGCAGGTATGAAAGTTAGCACATTGAAAGGAACTATTTTTGATGTATACATATATTGGCCTGTGTATTCCATGCATATAGGTTTTCATATTATTTTTTTCACATATTTTACATCATTGCTGCACCTCTCCTCTCTTAGTTCCGGTCTCTATGAAGTCCCTCCTCTTGCAACTTTCAACAAACTACTAACGCAACTCTACTAGGCCTTGCCCCCTTTTTTTGCGTATGCCTTGGGCGAGAATTATTTAAATGAGAAGAAAAGGTAGTTCAGAAACAGTTCTTACTGATATAGAGAATAACTCCCTAACTTTGCAAACCTTTTTCATGTTCAAACAGCAACATTACACACTAAAGTCTGATTGACTGCTTGGCTTCACTCAGCATTTTTGCTTTCAGTGACACCAATAAAATTACTTTACTCCAACTTGTCGCATTGTGTGTGGTTACGTAGGTGTTGGATGAGGTGTAATACTGGTGATGATTTTGACCTCTCACCTCAGTCTGTAAAGAGTTCCAGGCATGTGTGAGCCACTGGTAGCGCTGCAGGCCAAAATGAGGCATGCGTGACTTTAGACTTATCATATCAGACCTCTGTACCATAGGCTGAAGAAAGAGAGAGAGGGGGAGTTATGGAGAAATATTCATGAAGAAATCATTTCACAATTTTAAAAGCCCTTGTGATTTTGTAATCACATAAAAATCATCATTTCCCTACACTGTTATTAATGATGTTTTCTAAATAACAAAAAACAAAGTGTTTTCCAGGCAGTTTAAAGGACCATCCACACGCCCACACGTCCAATTTTAGGCTCTCTTGTGACCATTTTATTGGCTAGCTATGAAATACCCTATTCACAAGTGCATGCATCTGTTGTTTATATAGTAGGTGGCATTTTACAATTTAGTCCTCATGAGACATTTCTGTCTAATATGATGGGCATTTGATAAGTACCCACAATGCCCGGAGGTTAGAGTGCCATCTCTTATTTTGGGCAGCCGAACTTGCTAAAGCAAGATAGATTGAAGTCAACATGAAATCACAATCGACTATTTGAAAGAAAAAAAAGATTTCCTTTCTATTATGTTGAGTTTTTATTTTATGTTATTTGTTTTACCAGTATTAAAAATACTGTTAGGTGCATAAACCTGCATAGAAATATAAAGTTGAAGGATGAATGGATGGGATGGATGTATGCCATTGGGATGGCCACTTTTCTCAGTCCAAATTAAGTCTCATTCTACAGTTTTTTTTCTCAATAACCAGTTTCACTCTGAAATAAGTCACATTTTGGAAATAAAATGGGTCACGAATTAGCCTGGCAAGCCAGACCTACATCAAGATGTTAGGTCTGGAAACTCACCATAGACGCGGTTTAATCCGAGGGGCGGGATAAACGGCTGTCTTTCAAATTCCCTCTGCTCGCAATAGGACAGCACTTCAACCAACCAGAGCGTTTTCCCAACAGCGGAGCTTAGTTGATAGATTCAACTTTTGCCATATCTGGCCGGCAAAACGACGAACACATCTTCCTTTTTTTAAGAATGACTTAAGTGCCGTTCTTTGCTCTTTTCTCAAAGAGAAACTTAACTCCAAGTCCTCCAGAGTCGCGGCCAAAGCCGATTCGAAAGACTGTTCTCCAGCAGCCGCCATTCTTTGTTTTCAAGTGGCAGCCGTCGCAACTCTGTCGTCATATGCTAAGCCCACCCCGCCTACTCTATACACGACGTGATTGGCCTGACCCAATTTAGGTTTTTGCAGCTAGAAGGTCTATTGAGAGTTGCTAGACCCCCCTGGCTGCGGAATACATTTTGCTGCCGCTAGGGTGCGTCTAGATTTCTAGGCTAGTCACGAATGCCATTTCATGTTGACTTTAAGCTGAAGAAAGTTGGAATGGATGCACTGTTGATACAACTGATAACATGTAACCAGGCCAGGTGCAGCAGAATAAACAGACTCATTGCCCTTACGCTCACAGGGGTCACATTGGGCCACAACAGCACAATAGGACCATCAAACCCAGCAAAGGTTTTGGGGTGTGTGATAAGAGCGTATCTTGAAGCAGAAGCTGTGTATGTCTGAGTGAGAGAAGCTAGATTAAAGCCAGGTGTGTGTGATATCTTCCCCTGGAGGTGCGCCTTATCTCTCGTATCCCCTGGCTAACAGAAGCAGATGCTACCTGCAATCCCTTTTCCCCTTGCTGATCAAATCTTTTAGTCTGCACAGATCCAGGACAGGTTTCTGTAAAGCCTGATGCTAATCTGGCTTTAAGAGCCAACTAGAGCATTTACATAGGTGACTCCATCCTCAACCCGCACATGAAAACACTCACTGCTTATTAACTCCCCAAAAGGAAGTCTGCTTGAGTCGGGCTTTTGAAGTCATAATAGTTAAGATTAGACCGTAAGCAGGCGGTTCAGAAATCGGATCCTCATTCCATTTTCTCCTGGGAACGGCCATGTGGCGGCCGTGTTGTTGACGTGAGAGAGGGAAGAGAGTAGGCATTTCTGTTTATTCATAGCACCACACACCTCGTCATACGTCCACACTCCACTGGCCAGCTCCACGCAGAATATCACCATCAGACTGCCAAAATACTGGGAATGCACACACATATAAAAAAAGAAAAGGTTTGGTTAAAAATATCTTCTGAAACAATAGGGCAGAAGGAAGGTATTGATGATCAGACATAGAGAAATGAGAGCAAAGTGCGTGTGCTTGTTCATGTATGTTCGGATCTGGATTTTGAGGTCTGTTTTGTCTCTCAGGTCTTCTCTTGGGAGTTTCGAGCAATTGTGATAGGCTGTGTTCAGAATAGCATAGTAGTCATGCTATTTTTTGCAGTATGCAAGATGTATACTATACAGGATGTGTGCAATATATGCAAATGTAACAGAGCATACTGTATCCCTTTATATATATATATATATATAAATATAATTTTTTTTTTTTTTTTTTTTTTTTTTCAAAGTTGATAATTGGATGTTTGCAATAGTTTGCAAAAGTAGTATGCAGTATGCTCAATCTGCTTGGGTGAATGGAACAAAAGAGAATGTTTCAAAGTTCCAAAGTTTTTTGCATTCGCACATGAACAGATTTTGTATTTAGGGCAAACTAACACATCCATCTCATCTCCTCCCTTCCTGAAGACAAAAGACACTCTGTCTTTCTCAAAATCTCTTTAACATACATAGTTCCCCTCGGTTGAACACACACTTTGAGAGAGATAATCAAGATGAATGACAGTGTTAGGAGCCGCATTCGGAGCAGACCCCGTCTGACAGCTTGTTTATTTGGGAGAATCTAAATATTTGTGGCTATTCTACGCCTGTGTTAGCATTTCAGCTAGTTTGTCAGACGCTTACCACAAAAAAAAAAAGATAACCGTTTCTCTACACACCCTTCCCTGCTAATATCTGCCCTTCAAATATGTCCAGTGTGAACTTGTAACCCCTGGAAGTTCCCAACAAGCTGGCTCATCTGCAAACACACACACATTTTTCTCTGGGTAAGAGAGGTTACATTCTCTCAGCGACCTCTCGGTTTATTGATTTGTTGAGAGTTTTACTCTTCCTCTTTCACACTCACACATTTTTTGGCACAAATACTGTTACAGAAAACAGGACACTGTGAAATGGATGGATTTCCTTTTGACCGGAACGATTAACACCCCCTTTTTTACTTAGTCATGCAAACAGAACGAGAGTTAGATGCATCTAGAGTCTAGTATTAAGTCGTATCAGATTTGTTTTGACAGATGGCTACTGTTAATGTCATTAAACTGGTGCTTTTGGGGGTACTTACAGTTAGAGATTTGAACAAACAATGTTATGGCCTCAAATTGTGTGTCTTACTGAGGAAAGATGTGCTATTAGTTTTTTTAAGTGATTAGGGATGCATAGTGCACCATATTGGTTATTGGCCAACGTTAGAGAGATGTTTTTAATTATTTTTCCATATTGGCTGATATTAGGTATTTAATTAAAGATTACTCAATAGCTGGACGCCTGGACCAACCTGAAATACATACATTTTTATAATATAAGCAACATTCATGAGTGCCCATGTCAGATTTTTTTTATTTGAAATATGAAATGTGAGTTTGAAAAGCAGTTTTTGATATTTAAGTATATAGCAGTTGGTCTTATATGACCAAAATATGTTAAAATTATTATTATTTTTTAAATCTTTAAAGCTGCAGTCTGTAACTTTTGGCGCTCTAGCGGTTAATAAACAGAACTGCATGCGTCTTGCGGAAAAACATTGTAGCCGGAGCTGCTTCTCTTTATGTCTATGACGAGTCACACAGGTACTGGGCTACTACTAAATAGTCTGAATATAAAATATATAAACACTTATTATAGGTGTACCATAGTGATTCAGGATAAGACAAAAACACGGTTTGGAAAATGGATTCATGTACTCGCTCATTATATATATTTTATAAAATTTGAACACAAAAAAGTTACAGACTGCAGCTTTAAAACCAATAGTAATGTAATAACACTTACATTTTATATACCATGGTCTGTCTGAATACTCAGTTCTGATTGGCTGGACTATAAGCATTCATTTCATGTGCCATTGAACAGAAAAGAGTCTCTCGGTAGCCTGCTTAAAAGTCAGATCTTTCACATCACATCAAAATCAGTCAACAGGCTTTCAGGAAGTCAGGGAAGTTTCGTTACAAGTTGTTCACACATTGACAATTAAAAAGCAATTAATTCATGAAAATTCTTTGAAAATTGAAATCTATTCCACCGTTCAAGATGAACTCCTATCTGCTCTCCTGATCTCTCGATTGCCTCCTCCTCTTCTTTGCTCTGACAGGACAAAGAGTGTGTGAGAGTGTTCGAGTTAATGTGCATGTGTGTGTCCAGCCAGGTCGCAGCACTCAGTGAGAGGCCGGCTGGTGAATAGAGCGACCACGTAACCCAAGTGCCTCTCCTCTCTTCATGTCTTCCCGCTCTCCTCCTGGATTGGTTTACCTATTGTATCCAAGCCAGATAATATTGTTTGTCGCTGAGCCTCTGGGTAACACAAGCTCACTGGGGCAGAGAGGAGAGGAGAAAGGCTCCTCAGGAGATGAATGGAGACCCAGAGAGAGGAGGAGGAGGGGGAGAGATGGGCAAAGGAGTCCCAGAAAACAGGTCCTCAGTCTGGGTCAGCAGACGGGACCCCACCCTCTCGCCCGCCGCACACCTGGGACTGAGAGCCACAAAACAGCCCTCTGCTTACTCTCTCCTCCCCCTTCATGCTGGGATTTTGTCAATTCATCATCATAAAATAGATTTGCTGACCTTCTAAATGTTACACAATGACAGCCTTTCAAAGGGGCGACTGCATAGAAAACAGAATTATCCTTGCTCTTTTGAAATAAAACAGTCCAACATGTTCATAGACGCTGGAAAATGGTGGCTTAGAAATCACAGACATTAACGTTTCTTATTAACGTTAACGTAACATTAACGTTTCTTAAAATTGTTCTATTTTTGTTATTTGATTCTAATGTTTTCAGTACATTATATTTTGGTTTAGATTTGATTATTATTTTTTTTATTAAACAAAAAATATTATTAGTTAAATGTTTTTATTTTAAGACAAATAAAAAAAAACAATTTTTTTTTTTTACTTCAGTTCTAATTTCACTGCATGAGCAGTAAGCATCTTGAACAGTGTCAAAATGTATTTTTTCATGTATATTTCTTATTTAATATATATTATATTATTTATAATTACATATTATATGTAAATATTAATATATTAATAAAAAATTAAAATACAAAAACATTAAACAATTAAATTACATAAATGTTACTTTAACTGAAGGGAAAAGGAACAGTTTGGATACTTTATTAAATATCTTAGTTTCGACATCAAATGGGTTTGGAACAACAAAGTATTTTCATTTTTGGGTGGACTGTTTCTTTAAAGTAGAAAAAGCAGCCTGTTTAATTCTAAGGGTCAGATAGAGGGTGGATTTTCCTTCCTCCTCAAATCATTTATATTATATGTGCTAACAGCCTGTCAAGATCTTGCCATTTCAGAAGTCACAATGTCACGAACACATCTGTCTAAAAAACACACAAAAATCTCTCACAATGGATATAACTATGTGGCCTGTATTTGGCCCTCCTTGACAGTCTATCATGCTGAGTGAAGTGCAGCGCTCATACATTACTCCTGTCTAACTCTTTGTCTCAGTCGCAAGAGCTTTACGACCTCCATAACCTATAGAGCGAGTTTCTACAAGTGTCTGAGGAGGTCATTATCATCTGAAACACACATTCTGATGATACGGATAACTAGACGCACCCTGCACCATGACATCTAATATAAGAAAGATATTGCCTTGTATTATCGCAGTGTAGTTATGAGGTGAGAATATGGCAAGAAGTGACTTCCTGTGGCTATAATGTGTCATGCTAGATTTAAACACAGATATCTGTAGAAGAGAGTCAAAAACAACATGACTCCATTCACAATGCATATAACTTCTATAATAAGTCATATTTCCAAGTGAAAAACCATATTGGTTTGGATTTACTGTAAGGGCATTCATCAGGATTTGATCAGATGTTATGCTGTGATATTATTAGTTAACATGACTTTTTTTGACATCATAAAAGATCATGGCAAATATGGTCAATTGTAATCAACATACTGACACAATTTTTTTTGCTCATTCTCATCCTCAGTGCATGTTGATCAGCTGATTGTGCATGAATAATCATTGCATGTTATTCCAAAAAAGTTAAGTCTTCGTAAAAATTTACTAAACATATTAATGTTTATACTTTATCAATCAAATAAATATATATATATTTTTTGAAATTATTTAAAAAAGCAGATTAACTTGAATTTCAATTTCACCGCATGATCAGTGATATTACATATCTCTCTCAGGTTAAATAGTCTTTCATCAAAAAGCAAAAACTTGCTTGACCCGTCCCACAATTTCTTCTCATCAAACACCCTTGCTGCATACGAAATCACATACTGTATAATAGGAACTCCATTTGTTTTGAAACTAAATTCACGACTGTTAAAAAAGTATGTTTAAAGTACTACATCCGCCATATTGTCACTGTCATGTGACCTTCGGCATCAGTTGCGTCTCTTCACCTGTTTGGTTACATGTCGTTTTTGCCAAAATAACTTGCGAGATGTATGATATTTCATGTATGACGTTTCATTTCTTCACTCATTTAATTTCTTTATCTAATTGATAACTAGTCTATGGTTTAGACGTCTATTACATTTTCACTGACAGCCCAAATTTGACCTTTTTTTAGCCTAGACGTCTGGGCTGTGTTTGGACGGCTATTAGACGTCTTTTAAACGCAAAATTGCTTGCTGGGATTACTCGGCTCACATACTCTTGTTCAACGACTACTATATAAAATGGAAGTAGGCAGATGGAAATACATCACATTACAGACGTAAAATGGGTTCAGGATGGCTTTTAGGATGCAATATCTCTCTTTACTCCCCTCTAGTGTGTGAAGTGAAGACACAGTGGTCTCTGCGGAGATGTGTGGATAAAGAAAGCAAGACTTGTTTGAATCTGGTTCGAGGGTGTTTGGGGTCAGCAACGTCAGTGCCAGCTAAACTTAAAATATTCTCGGTACACAAAACCACACACATTCCAAACCACACAATGTCCCTGCTGTGCTCGTCTTTTGTTTTCTTCTCTTCCCAGTTCTACTTACCCAAGACAGTAGGAGCAGACTGCACTTGAGCGTGCCGCAGTAGCCCACCATGGCCACGATGATGAGAAAACAGCACACGGCGATGACGACAGGATGGACGACGGGGGAGTACGTGAGAACGGCTGCCTCCTCCAGTCTTGAGGAGAAGAGAGAGAGAGAGAGAGTCATTTCTTGGCAGGCTTTTTGTTTATTTATCCGTCCATCCTGCTCAGTTGCCTCTTCCTTCTCTCATAGGGCAGCATATTTGAGTAATACACCAGTTGCAAATAAACAGTGATTATACTCTGTAGGAATGCAAACTCTTCCTGTCTCTTGCTGTCTACTTCTGTTTGGCTCTCTTTTGCACCGGTTTTCTGAGATGCAACAATGTTTTCACTAAGGAAGACATGGAAAAGCTACAGTTTAAAGGAATATTCTGCATTCTGAATACTTTAAGCTCAGTTTTTGAGGCATAATGGTGTAATCGCAACAAACGAAATTCCATGTGTCCCTCCTTTTCTTTAAAAAAGCAAAAATCTGTTGAGCCAGTGAGACACTTACAATGGAACTGAGGCCAATTTGTTAACATTAAAATACCATTTCAATAATATAGCCACAAGATGTAAACAAAATGCATGTAAACATGATTTTAGGGGCTGTTTACATGACACCATTTTCAACTAAAAACAGTTTTTATGCGTTTTGGCCGTTCATTTACATGACAACGACGTTTTGTTTCTGAGAACGATACTGTTATCTCCGTGTAAACTATAAAAACGATATGACATAATGCGAATGTTCAGTCTATAGGCGCGTAGTTTCTTTACAAAGGGACTTCGTCAACTACTGGCCTGGCATGCATAATACAGCCATTTTTAGATGTTTTCGTGGATCCATGTGAACGGGGATCATTTTGACAATGTTGTTGTCTGTATATGGAAAAATGTGAAGTAAACACTTTCCATTTTTAGTACATTATTGTCAGGTAAACACACCCTTAGTGTGAGAAAAATGCTTACTAACCTTTTCTGTGTAAACTTTTATCCAATTTTACACTTTCACTATCATGACAACCCAAGACCCTGTAGAACCTAAAATACTAAAACAACTGTTTTACTTTTAAGAGTTTTAAGTTATAACCGAAGAATTTGTGTTTTTATAAATTTTAAAGCGTCACACCTTTTAAACCCTCCAAAAATTGGCCTATTGTTAGTGCCTCACCATAACCTATTTTTGCTTTAATGAAAATTAACATAATTAACATTATGCTATTAGGGCTGTGTGCTATTGATTAAGTTTAACTTGTACTGAATATTTCCTGAGGTAAATATCGAACTAAAAATCACATACAAATCTGTATTAGTCTGAAACGTTCTATTCTTGTTGATATCCTATTATGTTTCATTCCGCAGAGATGAGATTTTTACAGTCATCATAGGAGGGCTGACTCAGCATGTTACTGCAACGCAACTCTGGTAAACCTATTTGTTGTGTACAATCAGGTTTTAACAGTTTTCTCTCTGTTGATTCCCATTCATGTCATGTTGTGGCCCACAGAGGGCTCAGTAATTATAATACACATCTTGGTGATAAATTGCTTTTTGTCAACATTAATTACGAATTACTTGCCTCCAGGATAATATTGGTTCTTTTGGGATTTTTCATGCAGTTTTCCTTTAATGCTTGAGATGATGTAAAAAAAAAAAAAAAAAATGGTTCTCAACCCAGGCCCTGTCTCCACTGGCAACTTAATGCTTTTATCTGATTTCTTCTCCAGAACTGCACACCTCATTCATGCTTGTAATTACTTCATAAGCTCGAGGCAATTTGATCCAGACCGGCTGAAAAGTTGGAAAACAGTAAATTAGACCTTTACATGGACCGCTGCCCCGAATGAAAGGATTTTACGGCTCACACCTGTCCAACCGCTGCCTCTCACCTGGTGTCTGCGGTTAAGGTGAGCACATTGTTCAGGTGATCCCTGAGGCAGGCGGACACTCCCAGCACACACAGGGCCATAAGCTTGGAAAAATGAGAAGAAAACAGTACTTAAGCCACACTTAAACATGCATTTTTGAACATATCATTTACAGTAGTGGTCAAAAGTGATGTCCGGCCTATAGGAAAATTGACATCTTCACCCTTTATCCAAATATTATTAAAAAAGTGTTAATGATTTTGTAAGCATATTGTGCAGTTGTGCTTGAAGTCAATTTTTTATTTGTGATAACGCAATGAAACATGCCAAATTGTGCAGATATAAGTTGTCAGACAAAGAAATTATAAACGCATGCAAAAACAAGAGAGAACCAACAAAATATGAATTAATAACTCATTATGTTGTAGTCAGTGTATGCTTTTTCCTGTGAGCTGTTTGTTTTTCTTAGCTTTTTTTGTATAGAAAAAATAAAACATGTAGCTGTAGTTTGTCTTTTTGCCCAGTAAATTTGGCAGATAAATACTTTAACCAAGGTTAGTGTTTTGTTCTTCCCTCATGTTAAAAAAATATTTTTATGGTTTGATAAAAACAAATCACTTTTGGTATAATTATTTATTATATATGTTTATTTCTGTATTTAAATATTATGTTGATTGATCTTATATACTGTATGTATATATATATATATTTACTTTATTATTTAATATTTAAAATTAGAATAAAAAAGTATTTAGACACTTTCTGGCTGCCAAGTGTTAGTGGGACACCATGAACTACAGAGACTGGATCAGCTGGTAATCATAAAATTGGCTCAGAAAAGTGAAATTATAGTTCTGAGAGACAGTCTGGCACACTTTTCTTACAGATGCCACTTGGTTTGATTATGCAATGCAGTAAAATTCATGCATTTTAGTTGTCTTTGGGGCCTCTGGATATTAAAAACATGGATGGATGTTTGTGTCCATGGTTGGCTTGGAAACCTATTTAGGTACTGTGCTATGTTTGGCATGCAGCAATATTAGTGGCATGGGTTTAGTTTGCCCTACGCAGGCATTCTTGGTCTAAAAACACACCCTGGTGCTTATCGCATTTAATTCCCTAAAAATAGCGGCCGCAGCAGAATGTAAGCTGTGTGCCATTCGAGCATAGCTGGGATTCAGGCTGTCCTCTACATAAAGATAACATAGGATGGGGAGGGAGGGAACACAGATTGCGCGTGTGTTGGCGAGAGAGTGGCTGTTGCGCGTCTTGGAGAGCGCACAGCAGCACCGTGCCATGTAACGTGAGCGCTCGCTCGGCCACCTGCTCCGACTTGGACTCGTCTTACCCAGAAGAGAAAGTTGAGCGCGTAGAGCAGACAGCGCAGACATTTCACCGAATCCTCCCGGGCCATTCTAAGCACACCAACTGCTCACCAAAAGACCTCATTTTAACTTCTGCCACCAAGGCACCATAACCGCTGAGGAGAAAACAACAATTAACAATCACATACAGCTTGCTTGAGATGTCAAGAAGAACATATCGCTGCTGGAGAAACCATTCAAAGTTGGTTGCTGGTCTTTGTTGGTCTCATAGCCTGGTGAGGCTGGGCTCTTGGTTGGTTGTAAATGGGTTTTGGCCTCCTCATCACATTACAACCTGCTAAACTACCTAAATACCAGTTTGATCACACCGGGAAACCATCTCAAACCACCCAAGGCCAGCTGGCCAGGTGGGGAGACCATCCTAAACCACCAAAGAAAAGTTTCTTCCCCCAGGCAATCTACATCACAAACAGTTAAATGTTCTCCCCACTGTGCAATGATAACTAAATGCAAAATCACTTATTTATTTGACAATATTTTACCTTTAATACTTGACAATTCCATAAAGACAATACTTTAATGGAATTTTTTATTCCATTCCCTGTTAATTCTACTTTATTTTATTTGTATATAGCACACCTGCACATACAAATTTGTCTATTTTGTATACGTATGTCTTATCCACGTATATCTTTTTTTTAATTATCTGTGCACTGTTGTTGTCTCTGTTTACTGGAAGCTTATCCTGTCACCGAAACAAATTCCCTGTGTGTGCAAACTTGGCAATAAAACTTTTTCTGATTCTGAAGACCAGCTTGGTCAGGCTGGGAGACCATCATAGATCAGCTAAGTGCATCTTAAACCAGCTAAAACCATCTGAAGACCACTTTGGACAGGCTGGGGGACCAGTAAATGATCTAAGGCTATTTAAGGTGTTTTTAGGGAGGTTTTTGAAATCCTACCATGTCATAAGTCCTTGTGCGTGTTCAGTGCGCATCCAGAATGTCTTGATATAAGGTTGTAAATATCCGTGGGAGGTTTAAAAAGCAACATGTGATTTTAAAAAGACCAACAGGTTGCAACTTTCTTTACTTGAAGGGTGATTAAATTAACCTGGATCACTCAGGACACTTTTCTACACCAAAAAATAAAAAAATAAAAAAAAAAAGAAAGAAAAAATAGTCTCCAAAAGAGAACAAGAAAAACAAGTTTGGAAAGTACTGCACAGACAAGCCCTTTATATTCTGTCCAGCATGAAGTTGTAGGAAACTCCTCAAACTTAGTTGCGCCTGCAATGTAAAATCATATTGATATTCCTAACGGAGCTGCGCGCAACAGTCGGGCGTGTTCGCTGCGATCCATTCACTGCTACTGTCATTCCAGGCGTTATATGCTCCATTCAGGACCAGCTGTGTGCACCTCGCCTTTCCACAAGTGTTTAACTTCTGCATGTAAGAGACTTTCACTCCAAACGCGCTGAGTGTCATCCGGAGCAGCGGTGCCTCCGGGTCCTAAAGGCAAACTCTGGGTCATCCCGATTATGGCAAGCCAATTAAACATTTATTTATTTTTATGTTTTTATTATTTATTTAAATGACTAATGTCTATGTTGATACTACATGGCACAATAAACTTGTGCCATGTAGTTAACTATGTAAATGTCATAAGGTTGCGTAAAGGACCATCATCTCGCGCCATCTGTTTCATGACAGAACTTGGTATTTTTACTAATATTACATAGTAGCGCACTAGAATCTATTCTAGTGTTTATATGAAAATGACATTTAAAATGATTATGCCATTTCAAATAAATAAATATTTAGTTATTTGTGCTGAACAGAGTATATCTGAGAAGAAAACAAATCCCTGGATGTCTTTGTCTTATTGGATACACTTGTACATTACAAAGTAATTTAGGATCTTTACGTCGTATCTGACCGGTTAGGGTCAACCCCTGGGTCGGCTAATTTTTGGGTGCCTCATATCATGGGCGAGGCTAGCCCCTTTTTAGGGGTGCTTCAGCACCCCTAAAAAGGAGCTCAGCACCCCTAAAACTTGGAGTAAGAAATGTTGTTATTCTAAAAAAAAATATATATATTTTTTTTGTCTTTGACAAGGTTAAATAATGTTCTTCATCTTCAATCCGCAGCAGCGCCAAGCAGAGCGCAGGTCAGAAACAGAGGCGCGCGTGTGTGTGTGTGTGTGTGTTTGTTCATCTGAGCCTCATTGGTCTTTCACTTCTCGTCAATGTCAGAATATTTGAGATGACCAATCAAATCAAAGTAGGCGGGCTTTATGTTCACAGAAGCTGCTGAGCGCGAATTTTATCAGCACGACTGACGCTTCAGTTTACGGTCAAGTGCGAGTTAAGAAGATGTAAGTAGCTAAACTAAACATTTTATATTTGACAGTTTTTTAGGTCATAAATGTTAAACGAATGACAAAAATAATTAGAAAACTAATAAACCTTTGTCTAATTTCGCCATTTTGAGCTGAAAATAGGCCTATAACGTGTAATTATGTCATTGTGAGGGGACAAGAAACATTAACAAAGCCGTTTTCATAGGCACAAGATTAATAATGCATGTGTACATGTTGAGAATTAATATAATACAATTTGTAGCCTTCAGTAAATTAAAAAAGTTCAGCTTTAGAGGGGAAGAGACAGGGCAAGATGAGGAGACTGAGAGAAAAAGACAGAGTAATGGAGATGAGGAGAGAGCAGGTTTTAAATCTATTTCTTATCCTTTTTTGGCCTCAAACGTCTTGAAATGCACATATCAGAGAAATAAAAATGTTTAACCCCATAACAACCTCAAATTTATGACCTCTTTGATTATAAAGCCCTGTCTACGGCCATGTATTAGGCCTAGATCAATAATGAATGTGTACATATTGTGAATGAATTTAATAAACTTAGTTATCTAGCTTTCCTGGTAGCTTTGTCTGAGAAAATGATTCATGAATCAACCTATCAGTTGACCCTATGTTTACTTTCTTCACTGACAGACAAAAATGAAAAGCCTATATCAGTCAAAGCTCAGCTTTAGGAGGGGAAAAGACAGAGCAAGAGAAAAACAAAGAGAAAAAGAGTGTGATGCTGATGAGGTGAGAAAAATAAACAGCTGCCCGCACATGGTTTTAAAGCTGTTGTTATTCAATTTTTTTGGCCTTCAAAACATCTTAAAATGCACATATGTAGATCAGAGAAATCAAAATTTTCTCGGGGGAGCATGCCCCCGAACCCCCCTAAATACCTCACATTCGGTACCTCAGTGATTATAAAACCCTGCCATATCCATGTTAATGGATGAATGAATGAAACTAGTTAATAATGCGCATTAGACCATAAACTAACTTTTTTTTTTTTTTAAATCATACCCTCATTGGGGGCTGAGCACCCCTAAAATGAAAATCCTAGAATCGCCCCTGCCTCATATTATTAGCCATTCTACCTGCTTAACCAGTTTCTGTGGTCATTACATGCTTCCCAATCGCATGCATCAACAGTGCTTGGCATGTATCCAGATCCCCGCCCCTGAGATATCGTATGCCCGGGTGAAGAGGTCACATCTGATGGACGTATTATTGTCTTGAGAGAGACCCAATCTGCTGTTATCTGGGAATGTGTGTTGATTAATTTTACTGTGCTGCAGCTGTCCTGGTCATTTATATTGGCTACAAGTATGTTACACAGGCAAATATTAATTTACAAAAGCAGTAATAATTACAACAGTTTTTTAAGTTGTAATATGAGTCCATATTAATCATCCAGTCATGTAATGACTTTGAGCAAGGAAAAGACAGAAATTAAAGTGATTCCTTTAAGTGATTTTGCTTGCAAAAAATAATAGACTTGCTCACTTGCATGCAATATTACTTAATATTATTACTCAACTCCCTCATTTAATTATCTTACATCAGAGCGGCCTGTTCTAACACTTATTTTAAATATTTCATTTTGTTAATAGTTGGTTTTTTAAATATATTTATTGTTCAGCACTAAAAGAAAAAAGAAAAGAAAAATCAAAACAAAATTATTATTATTTTTTAGAAAACTGTTCAGAAAAATACATAGGTTGCTACAGTATGCATATATGCAAAACCAATATGCTATATGCAAAACCAATATTGCACTGATTTATTTTGAGCATCCTAACTGTTTACTGACTGATATTATTTGATATTCTACTGTGCAAATATAGCACCAGGAAACTCGAGAATAAATATAAAGACAACTAGCTTTCAAACGGCCACAATGGATGGAACAGTCATCAGAAAAGCCACATTTCCTGTTTATGTTCTCAGGCATATTTTTATTTGATCCAAATTGAGAGCTGAGGTGCATTGTCACTTTGCAGAACATTTCATGTCTACAGCTGTGAGGTAATTTTGTCTTGGAAATAAAATATTTTAATGGGATGTTTTATAAAAGCCTCTTCCACCACAACTGCACCAAATCATAACTGTCTACAATAAACGTGGGGTCAAGCTGAGGTTTCTTCCTCTCAAGAGACAGCTGGGTAGTTACATTGTCTTCCACTGGCAAATTTCTAGCGGTATGTTTTACAAAAGCCTCTTACACACAGACAGCGCCAAAATTGCAACTGTCTAGAGCAAACGTCTGAATTGTCATCCCACATTACAGTCAGTGCTGCCCTCCAAAGGCCAAAACTGCATAAAACCTGCTGTCTACTAAAAGCTTATGTGTGACTGTACATTGTGTGTGTCTCACAGGGGCGCCACCAGAAATTTTGGGCCCTATGAAAAAATATGAGGTCGGGATCCATACCTCACCCATTCCGTTAATAAAATCGATCTCTGGGGCCTCTAAAAGTGTGTGGGCCCTTAGAATCGTCCTAACTTTAGCGGCGCCCCTGGTCTCTCATAACCATGATGATGTCAAATTTAAAGAAACTAAGGGTAATTTTCATACTATTTTTCATTTTAAGTTTTAATTTTATTTAGTAACTGAATAAAACAGACAATTTCAAAGACAAACTTCACAGATAAAAAAATAAATAAATCAAATTAAACTGAGCAGGAGAAAGATGTAATAGTCTCTCTCTCTCTCTCTCTCTCTCTCTCTCTATATATATATATATACAATTATGTTGTCATAAAATAGTTTTATATAATTTTACATTTCAATTTATTATTATACACACAAATTATGTATATATATGATTATATATATATGACATGTATATACATGTATATATGTTTATGATATACATGATTATATGGTACAATATGGACAAAATGCAAATGTCCTGTTAAACAAAAATGTGTTTTATTTATAAGTGTTTATGTTGATGTCAAGCACATATTTTTGTGAACTCTTCCCTCAAAGGTGTGAGGAAAGGGGGTATTTGAAATTCAAAAGAAGGACGACGTTCCAGTTCAAAATGTAAAGCTTTCCATTCTATTCATTCATATATATATATATATATATTTATTTTTAGGGCAGAATTCACAAAAAAATATTTGCTTGACACCAATATAAACACTTCCAGAGAAAACACTCATTTGTGTAACTGGACATTTGCATATTGTCCATATGTAACACACATAAATAATCCATATTACATCCCACAATTTGCAGCGGTGGATGTAGTTTCAAATAGCGCAATTACAGAACTACAAATCCCATGAAAGCAATCACAAAAAGTCAACTTCCGCGCAACTCCATCAGCGTCCAATCAAATCCCACGTCCTTCACGTAAGCCCCTCCCCTATCAACTTGTGTTTTTTCCTCCCCTTCAGTTCTCCGCTGTCTCCGACGCCATATTGACGAAAAACACCCTTTCTCTAAAACGCCTGAAACACTCTCTCCGCCAGAATGTTGTACCTTGAGGACTACCTCGAGAGTGAGTATATGAATTCTTTTAATGGTTCACGTTCGAATGAAAGCGTTTAAGTGTCTGGGAGGTCTGTTTTCGGACGTGTGAAGGCGTCGCAGCCGTTAGCTTGTAACGCGTTTCTGTTCTTCTCCCCGGCAGTGATCGAGCAGCTACCCATGGATCTCCGCGACAGGTTTACGGAAATGAGAGAGATGGACCTGCAAGTGCAGAGTACGAATACAGTTTAAACTCACTCTTCTCCCGTAAAACATCACATCTGACCTTGACTAATGCAGAAAATCCTTCATAACAGTGGGGATTTGTTTGGTTATTTTGCATGCATAATGAGCATGTACGTGTTTGTGTTATGATGTTGCATACTGATGTGAAGTGCATAAAATCATGTGGAAGTTGAGCAACATGAGTGTAACTCAGATAAGGAAAAACTTATGATTAGCGATAGCATGCATTATTAATTTTAATGCTTTTTATTTTTTACCCTTCACAAACTCTGTTGACATCGTCAATGTCCTTGCTGATATGAATATTCTCCTAATATTCTTCATCACTCTGATCATATGTAAGGGTTATAGTACATGCATTTATTTGTTGACCATTATAGGTTTTGCAAGGAGCATAAACCATCAGCATTTGACATACCCAGTAACTCATTTTATTTAGTAATTTGAACTACTTATTTAGCCATGTTTACAGTAGAACTATTACAGCGACACAAGGTTAGAGAAATATGTCCATTTCACACCAATATCAAAAGAAAAACTTTTAATTTTAACTTTAACATTTATAAAGTAAAGTAAACCTAAATAACAACTGTAAAAGGAAATATATATATATATATATATATATATCATTTTTATTGTTCAGATAAAAACACTGATGTCTACAGTAGTGGCCAAAATACAGTAAATCACTATTTGCAAGTAGCTTGACTCTTCAAATAAAGATTGTATAATTTATATCGATAGACCAGTAGGTGGCGATAAGTGACTGTTAAAAATCTGTTGTCATTAAGAGTTTTGTTCAAAAACGCGATTCATCCAGTAATGATTAATGATGACTCTATGAGTGAGTCATTTTTTTTTATTTTTTTTATTTTTTTTTAAATGAAATTACATAAAATAAAAATTAGCCTACTTGTTTTAAATAAATTGCAGAAATTAACATTTTGTCAGAACCTCTAGTAAATGACTCATTATTTTGTTTAGTTGTCTATTCAGAATTGTGGGAGAATCTCTGTTTTAAACAACAACAAAGTCATGATTCTCAATTTATCCAGAATTGTGCAGCTCTATTTTGAGGTGAATGTGACCAGGACATTTTTTTTTCTTCCTTCAAATGTGATGGTTCATGGATCACCCTTTGTGGGGGTTGAACCTACAACCTTTTAATGATCTTACCCAAATCACTAGGCTACACCACCTCCTCCATCAAAAGATTTATTTTAGTGATCTGACCATAGACTTCCACAGTAGCCAATCAGTGTGAGTGTGAACTGAGTGTTGGGCTCTTGACTTACTCCTGCCTCTGTTCCTTTGTTCAGATGCGATGGATCAGCTAGAGCAGCGGGTTAATGAGTTCTTTACTAATGCCAAGAAGAACAAGCCTGAATGGAGGGAAGAACAGATGGAAATCATTAAAAAGGTAAAGAACAGATGCTATGCACCTCAGTTGTTCCAAGTAATGCAAATTGTATTCAGAATAATATTGATACTGACAGGTCTTTTTGTCCTAGTAGGAAATACAAATGTGAAAATTCAGTATTTTCAACAAGAGACATAAAATGAATGTAAAAAGACACTAAATTAGCATTTGTTTTAACATGATAACAGAGATATCAAGAGAAGATCAGACAAAAGTATTTCTTACTCACTTAATTTGGTCACAAAGTACAATTATTTACGCTCACTCCAAGACAAACAATTATATCAATTATATATCTTCGGTCAAAGATGTCCATTTACAACATGTTTGTCCCATCAATGGTATAAAAGCCGAAGTGCGTCCAGACTTGGCTGGGGCATCTATTATTTTACTCACATCCCTTTAAAAACCTCTTTGTTTTAGGTTAGTTAACTTATGTTCACTTTTTTCTCGTGGAGCCATGAAGTAGCGACGCTGGGAGCCAGGAAATCTATTTAGAGCGCCTTATATTATTAATGAAAATATCGATATCTGGCGCCAGCGCATCGATTCTCGTATCGCATGGAGAAGGACAGCGATATATCGCCTTATCGATATTTTGTCGATATTTATTATTTTCAGGTATATTAGGCTTCTGTCACTTTAAGACCTGAAGCACGGATCCATTATACTGTTACACATGCGTTTTCTTTCTCAACTGTTTACAATCACTTAAAACATAACTGACTGTTTACTTTTTGACTTCATTTTGTCTGTATTTGACTGTTTAAGCGCAATAAGCAGTGAAAAAGAACTCAATTTAGTACTGAGAGACGGATTTATGTGTAAGTACAAAGTATGCAGGAGGGAGTAAAATTATGCACAATCCCACGCCGAAATTCAAGCCCTGTAACACCAACAATATTCATCCGGAGCAAATGAAACGAGTGAGTGAGGAGAGGCAGGTTTGTGTGTCAACTCGCTGTCGGAGAGATGAGCGAGAAAGCGCAGCTGGTATCGTGTATATTTTCTGTGGAAAATGATTATTGGAAGCGTTTAAGATATTTCAGTATCGATATGTAATGAAAAATCTATATTTTTGACAACACTACATTGCACTTTGTTCATTATTTCACATGCCTTTTTAAAGACTACAATTGACACTGTATGTATTTAATAACAATAGTAACATAAATACTGAGAATGAAGAGTGAAGCAAATGAAAGAGAGAGAGAAGAAAAATAAAAAAAACAGTATTTTTTGATGGATAAGTTCCCAGTGGGGGATCATATGCACAGTTTTTAAAAAACAATCTCTTTCTCTTTATCAGGACTACTATAAGGCTTTGGAAGATGCAGATGAAAAGGTCCAATTAGCCAATCAAATTTATGATCTGGTGAGTACCACTACAGAATGAGATGTGATGGTACTTTGTGTCAATACTTCATGTTTCCAGTAGGTGGCGGCACATCATTGATAGTGAATGTGCAGTGACTCACAGGGCTGCCGTTTACTTCATTGATCAACACTGATGCCTTTTCAAGTGCTTTAATTCAAGTCTGTCTTGATTTACCCTGGAGAGGGTTTATGGGAAACCTGCTGCCTGAGGCTTGAAGTTTTTGTGATGTTGGGGTCTCTATGTAGGTTGATAGACACTTGCGGAAGTTGGATCAGGAGTTGGCGAAGTTCAAAATGGAGTTGGAGGCGGATAATGCTGGTATCACAGAGATCCTGGAGAGACGTGGGTGGCACCTGTCAATCACCTTCTTTGTAGTTTTAATTAAAGGGCTAATTTAAAATAAATAAATAATAATTGGTAGAAATTCAATTTCTACTTCCTAAGTCTTTGTAAAGGTACCTGATAGGAAAAATAAAGCTAGTCTGAAAATGTTTGGACACATTTAGTAAACTGACCATGTTGTGGTTTTGTGCTGATTTGAAATTGTTTGTAAAGTCAGTTTTACCTGTTCTAGGGTCGCTGGAGATGGACAGTCCCTCCCAACCTGTCAATAACCACCATGTACATTCACACGCCACTGTGGAGAGTAAGCCTGCTTCAAGAGACTGTCCGATTTCCATTTTTCTGTTCCAGTCTACTGACCTGCTTTGTGTGTTTTTTTTGACAGAGAGGAAGTACAGTGCGCCAGCCCATCACACTACTGAACACGTACCAGAAAAGAAGTTTAAGTCAGAGGCCCTGCTCTCCACACTCACGTCAGACGCTTCTAAAGAAAACACACCAGGTAAAACACACACTCTCACTCCTCTTGAGTCGCCCTATAAAAACGTCAGGCACAAACATACACTGACATTCTTTAGAGAAAAGAAACCGTTTCAGCTGATATTCAGTATATATTTCAACAAAGCTGAATTTTCAGCATCATTACTCCAGTTCTCAGTGTCACATGATCCTTCAGAAATCATTCTAATATGTTGATTTGGTGCTCAAGATACATTTCTTCTTATTATTATTATTAATGGTGAAAACCTACTATTTTTATAACGTTTTTTTGTTGTTGTTGAAACTCATAAAACAATTTTTTAGTGTTCTTTGACGAATAAAAAGAACAGCATTTATTTTAAATAGATATCTTTTGTAACATTGTATGTACTTACTGTCACTTTTGATCAATTAAATGCATCCTTGCTATTTAAAAAAAAAAAAAATCCTAATGACCCCAAACCTATTAATCTTAGTGTGTTTGGTTTTAAATTACTTAAAAGGGTGATTTATTTCTTTATTTATTTTTCCTGTCAGAGGAACCTTCATTAAAGCTGAAAAGCCATTGTTTCCAAATGCCAGTTCAAAATTATTTCTGTGAGAACTAAAACAATCTAAAAATGTCTAGTTAAAAAAAACTGTTCATAGTTGTTTTTTTGTTTTTTTTTTCATAAAAAAACCCCCACAAGAAATAATCAATATTTCATTTTTTTTTTTTTTTTTGTATTCCTCTATATTTTTATGTAAACGTTTTGACAATGTGTAGGGAACATAATGGCTAAATAAAAAGTGTGTTAAAGTCATTTGTAATGTTATATTGCCAACAAAATGATTGCAAAGCATCAGTATAACTGCAGCCCTAATCCGAATGACAGTGTCAAGGGAAATAAACAACAGTTATGATTTGTCATAATCATGCCACCCTACGGGCACATATATATTTGTGATAACTATTGAATGGTTCAGAAGAAATATTTTTTATGATGTAATGAGATAACTTATCACTTATGTTGTACTGTTCCTCACAAGTGTTTCTGGTTATAAAGTTAATGTGATTTTGTGTGTTTCAGGCTGCAGAGTGAACAGCACGTCCACCTCTAACAGCATGTATAACGTAAACTCCTCCCAATCGCTTTCCTCATACAACCTGAGCCCACTTCCTGCCGGGCCGGCTGCAGGGGCGGGGGCTATTTCCATGGCAGCAGCACAGGCAGTGCAAGCCACCGCACAGGTAAAACCACCATCCTCCCTCTAAATCTGGAGCTATTTGTCCCCCGCTCTCCTCCCTTCACTTCCTGTTTCAACTATTTTTGGCTTCTTGGGGGTCTTTCTCATACTTTTCTTCCCCTTTCTGTTATTTCTGTGTAAGATTGTTATCCTGGCACTCAGCCCTTGTTAATTGCAGCGTTCACTACTCAGAGGCACTTTGATATTGTTCTTCGAGGGAAGTCACGTCACCACACCCTGTCCTGTAATTTTGGGTTTATCATTAAGCTTATTTAGGTCCAGTGAAACTGCATCAGTTATTGTTTATATATATATCAGGATACAATTCTGAGAAAAAAATAAAATTTCTCACTTTTTTTCTTGCAATTGTGACTTTATATATATCGCATTTCAGTCTTTTTTTTCTCAGAATTGTAAGATATAAACTTAGAAATTGTGAGTTATAAAGTTGAAATTGTGTAATATAAACAATGTTTTATCACAACAATGCGTTATCTTAATTCTGAGGGAATAAAAGGTGAAATTAGTGAGGGGAAAAAAACATTCTTCATTCTGGTTTCTTCATTCTCTTTAATGTGTGTGTGTGTGTCTGTTTTTCAGATGAAAGAGGGCAGGAGAACGTCCAGTCTCAAGGCCAGTTATGAAGCGGTCAAGAACAACGATTTCTTGGGACGGGAGTTTGCTCTGAGTCGGGACTCCAGCGCTTACTCTTCTTCTGCGCTGGCTAACACGCTCACACAGCCCCTCACGTCCAGCAACAGCTCAGACTCCCGCACAGGGCGCAAGACCAAGTAAGCATCACACTTGTTTCTGTACTCACCTAAATGGTTCCTGAATGAACCCACCAAAGATATGTTTGTTGCTTTTGTTCATTGTTTCCTCCGCTATAAGCACAAAATCCCTTCCCAATTCATATACATTGGATTTTGTTTAATTTTGTTTAACCGCTTTCTTGCTGTTTGTCTTTTTTTTTTTTTCAGAGGCAACACTAAGTCTTCCAACCACCAGTCCTCTTCATCCTCCTCTTCCTCTTCACTGTCATCCTGCTCGTCGTCTTCAGCATTAGCTCATGAGCTGGTGCAGACCACAGTCACAGAAACTGACACCAGCAGTCAGGTGGACTGGACCTACGACCCCAACGAACCCAGATACTGCATTTGCAACCAGGTGTGTTCACGTCACACCTCTCTCATGCAGCGTACTGATTCTAGTGTCACTACTATTAGTGATTCTAATATTGGATTGAGCTACCATTGCATTGATTGGCTCGTACTAATTAATTGGTACCACTATCTGCTAATTTCAAAGCTTTGGTATGGCAGTAAAGATCCACACATTAAAGCTGTTGTATGTCTCCTTTTATTCGTCACTGTTTCTAATTAATGGAAAAAGCCTAAAAATAAAAGAAACAAATATTTTTAAATGGAAAAAAAAAAATTACACTGATTAAAAATTTTTTTTTTATATATATATATATATATATATATATATATATATATATATATATATATATATATATATATATATATATATATATATAAATACTACTAAAAAATCCTATTACACCCAGTATCATATTTTGTAGATTTTTTTCAGTTTTGTAGTTATTTATATTTATTATTATTATTATTATTATTATTATTCATCTAATTTATCAGTTTAGTCACTTAAAATTAAAATCTCTTCTTTTTTTTTTTTTACACAATTTTACACAATAGATTTTTAAGCACAGCGATGATGTTTTGTGGGCGGAGCCTACCTGGTGTCTCTAAATTACAGTAAATTCTTCTCACAATTCTGAGAAGAAAAATCTGAAATTCAAGTTTATATCCCACATTGCTGACCTTTTTTTCCTCAAAATTGTGTTAAAAAGCTTATAGTTCTAAATATTTTTTGACATCTGTTCCTAAATGGTCTATAAAACAAGCATTAAACAATTGACAAATATGACCAGAACAAGGAAAAACATCTCTTTTGAGCCATTTTTAATCATTGCCACTAGAGCGAGATCATACAGGAAAGTCAAAGATCTTGTCTGGGAGGTGAGGTGTGTGACTCCAATAACAGTTTGCAGAAGGAGTGTGTGTGTGTGTGTGTTTTTAGGTTATGTATGAGTGCAAAAGAATTGTCTCCCCCTGAATGCATTTGTTTTATGGCCTCAGTAATATTGCTTTTGTAAGAGTATATCAAAAATAGAATGTGTGTGTGCGTGTCTCTGAATAGACATCAAAGACCAAACTTGCACATTCTTTGTTCGCAGGTGCACGCATTGGTGACACTCGGCTGCAGGTGTGCGTGTGCGCGTTTGTCCCTAATGCTCTGTCTCATTCTCTCTCTGTCTTTGTGCAGGTGTCATACGGAGAGATGGTCGGCTGTGATAACCAAGATGTAAGTCAACCCTTCATCTCCAGAGATATACAGACACATTTCCTCTTCAAACAACACACTATCTGTGCTCTGACAGCTATTGTGACCCTTGGGCAGCCACGATTTTATAGAGATGACAGCAAACAATAATCAGTATTATTTTTTCAGGGATCAGCGGTACACTGTTATTGATATCAGAGTTGTATCATGATGATAAAAAAAAAAAAATAAAAAAAAATAATATATATATATATATATATATATATATATATATATATATATAATTTTTTTTTATTTTTTTTTATTATTTATTTATCATCATGATATGTATGTATAATGATGTGTATATGTATTTTTTTATCATTATTATTTTTATTTTTTCTATTTTATTATTTTTTCATATATCATTATTTGTTGATTGATTTTATGATGTTTTAAATGATGCACAGTTGGAGAAATTGTTCATTTGACCCTCGTCTCTTCCTTCAGTGTCCGATCGAGTGGTTCCACTACGGCTGTGTGGGTTTGACCGAGGCACCCAAAGGGAAGTGGTATTGCCCACAGTGTACAGCAGCCATGAAGAGGAGGGGAAGCCGGCACAAATAAATGCCAGATCACCTGGGCCACCCTCTCTGAAATGACTGTCCCCCTCGACTGAGAGTGTACATGTTACATCACCATGTGATCGGGGTGTGTAGATGTGAGAGAGAGAGATCTTTGCCTGAAAGATGGTGTGGCTGCTGTGTGTGTGTGTTTGTGTAAATCACAACCAAGTTGAGTGTTTTTAGCTGGTGAATCTTAAGCACACACTGCCCTCAACTTTTCCTATTTTATGTTTTTCTCTTCATCTCCATTAATCTTTATGGAGGCGGATGGGCAAGATGATATTGGAAGGCCCATTTATTTTATCATTCAAGACATTCCTCGGCTTGCCATGCGTGATGACCCTTCGCATCTGGCAGCTCCTGCTAATCCATATCAGCATAGTATGGATTGACATGATGCAGACTGGGAATTGTAGTGCTGAACTGTTTGATGAACTACACATTCAGCTCTATAAAAAAAAAAAATCTTAAAGGATCCTGATATGAACAGATTACAACGGCAACAGTGACGCCCCTTTGCTTGACCAGTGAAAATGTTGTTTTGCTGGATTATTTGTGTGTAATGGATAGATGATGTATTTTGCTCCGCTTAAAGGACATGACTTTTTTTTATTTTAGCGAGGAGCTCTTAAGATATATAATAGAACAAATGAACAACTGTGACCTGTGTGTATGTTTGTGTGTCTGTGTTTCTAGCCTGTACTGCACTGATGTGGTGATACATTTTGAGAGATGTGGGGGGGTGGGGGAACAATAAAATGATCAAGAACTTTTGGTACACGCTGTCTTAAAGTGCATTGTCGATGATCGAATACATTTTACAGTTTATTTTCTGGATCAATGACCTTTCAGTCCTGGAACAACACTCCTATCAACCAATCAGTGCCCTCTGGTTTTAGTTAGGGCGAGAAAGATGCTGTTCTCTTCATATGGCCTAATTTAATTTGTGGACAACATTTACTTTGTTATTGTGAACTTTAAAGTTCAGACTTGTGAACATTTAGCATGGCAAGTGTAAATTATAAAAAATATTTAAGGGTCCTTTTTAATTTATTTATTATTAAAATTGCTGTCTCATAAATCATGACCACAATACATGTAATCATGTCAGCGGTCACTAATTTTTTTTTTTTTTGTAAATGGTAAATTGGAGTGTTGCTCCTTTAAATAAAATAAAAATAAACATTCCTATTTGCACACAACTGAGATGTGTGTGTATATACATATATATATATCAGAATAGCAATGTATTTTGTTTCATTAAGCTATTCAAAGAGTAAAATGCATGTGCACACTTATCTGGGAAAATGTTGGGAATAAATGGGTTAACGCAAACCAGGTGTGCACTTAACAAATCAAAAGGAAAAACACAAACACTCTTTTTTTCTTTTTTTTTTTGCTGGATTTAACTTTAACAGTATCTCCTACCGTTGTTTCCATTTCAACAGCTGGATGAAAATGTGATCATGAGACGCGTTTTTAAAAGTTAGGGTGATTTAACTATTTTTTAAAAACCGTATGCGCGCGCGAGACCTAAAAATAGTGAGAAGCGACGCAACGGTCATTGATGTCAGTAAGACGCTCGTCTACACTGACCAACAATTAAAAAAAAAAACATACTGTAAAATGACCGTTTACACACGTCCAGGAACGGATAGGCCTTTAAGTTCAATATGTTTGAGACACCTATTCGAAGTTTAATTACAGCGGTTTGGTAAAGGAAGGCAATAAGGCAGGCGCGCGCTCAGCGTGAAGGAGGCGTATCATTACTCCCAGTCATGAGGTTCCGCTGCTCGGGAGTGTTTTTAATCAACCGTGGGGCTACGCAGCTTTGAGAAGAAAAAAAAAGAAGACTTCAGAGAAACTTTTCACTGCCTGGACACCCGGACCGTTGAAACGAGACTTTACCACCAGCTCTGACGCGCGTCGAATTAGTTCAAGATTTTCCATGATCATGTCATGAAGCGTCTTCAGATAATGCGCGCTTCGGATTCCTGAACTGCGCGTTTGAGCGCTTGTCGTTTGACAGCGCACCGTGATCCTTAAGGATGATGAGGGGACCAAACGCACATTCCCAATGGTATGTCTCTTGACTCTATCCAGGAACGTTTGTGCAGAAGTGGGAATGCTTTTCCGTGGGATCTGGACGCTCCGCCGGAGGTGCTGCACGGGTCCCGTTCTGCTGTTGGGGATAGCGGTCGGGCTGTTTTACCACACTGTGACTATGGACCGGGACAGATCCGAGTTCAAGTCCAGTCAACGGGACCAAAGGAACAAATCAGCGGTGTTTGAGTATAAACTACTACTCAAAAACCCGGAGAGACTCATATCTCTACTAGAAGCATCACAGACAAATGGTTTTGTAAGTAAACCAAAAGTTCATTATTTCATCATTGCCTATAATAA